>NC_091684.1:71269696-71572727 GCF_041296265.1 Equus caballus
TTCGCAAATAGCTGGAAGCAAGATGCTGTGGGGCCCAACTCGCCCTATGGAAAGAAGCCTGCACGTTGTGCCTTTCAGCTCTAGGACAATGTAGCACACCCAGAGCAGGAGAACTACTTCAGCCAGATAAGTCCTGCAAAGAAACTGCGTTTCACAGGCCTTTGGAAGAGATGTTCCCGGTAGGCTGTAAGAGCACTGTGCAGAGCGAGTTGTTTCTTAGCTTCCCAAATAGCTGGAAGCAAGATGCTGTGGGGCCCAACTCGCCCTTTGGAAAGAAGCCTGCACGTTGTGCGTTTCAGCTCTAGGGCAATGTAGCACACTCAGAGCAGAAGTTCTACTTCAAGCACATCAGGCCTGCAAAGAAACTGCGTTTCACAGGCCTTTGCTAGAGATGTTCCCGGTAGGCTGTAAGAGCTCAGTGCAGAGCGAGTTGTTTCTTAGGTTCCCAAAGAGCTGGAAGCAAGATGCTGTGGGGCCCAACTCCCCATTTGGAAAGAAGCCTGCACGTTGTGCCTTTCAGCTCTAGGGCAACGTAGCATACCCAGAGCAGAAGTCCTACTTCAGCCAGATCAGGCCTACAAGAAACTGCGTTTCACAGGCCTTTGGAAGAGATGTTCCCGGTAGGCTGTAAGAGCACTGTGCAGAGCGAGTTGTTTCTTAGCTTCCCAAAGAGCTGGAAGCAAGATGCTGTGGGGCCCAACTCGCCCTTTGAAAGAAGCCTGCACGTGTGCCTTTCAGCTCTAGGGCAATGTAGCACACCCAGAGCAGAAGTCCTACTTCTGCCAGATCAGGCCTGCAAAGAAACTGCGTTTCACAGGCCTTTGGAAGAGATGTTCCCGGTAGGCTGTAAGAGCACTGTGCAGAGCGAGTTGTTTCTTAGCTTCCCAAAGAGCTGGAAGCAAGATGCTGTGGGGCCCAACTCGCCCTTTGGAAAGAAGCCTGCACGTTGTGCCTTTCAGCTCTAGGGCAATGTAGCACACCCAGAGCAGAAGTCCTACTTCAGCCAGATCAGGCCTGCAAAGAAACTGCATTTCACAGGCATTTGGAAGAGATGTTCCCGGTAGGCTGTAAGAGCACTGTGCAGAGCGAGTTGTTTCTTACCTTGCCAAAGAGCTGGAAGCAAGATGCTGTGGGGCCCAACTCGCCCTTTGGAAAGAAGCCTGCACGTTGTGCCTTTCAGCTCTAGGGCAATGTAGCACACCCAGAGCAGAAGTCCTACTTCAGCCAGATAAGGCCTGCAAAGAAACTGCGTTTCACAGGCCTTTGGAAGAGATGTTCCCGGTAGGCTGTAAGAGCACTGTGCAGAGCGAGTTGTTTATTAGCTTCCCAAAGAGCTGGAAGCAAGATGCTGTGGGGCCCAACTCGCCCTTTGAAAGAAGCCTGCACGTTGTGCCTTTCAGCTCTAGGGCAATGTAGCACACCCAGAGCAGACGTCCTACTTCAGCCAGATCAGGCCTGCAAAGAAACTGCGTTTCACAGGCCTTTGGAAGAGATGTTCCCGGTAGGCTGTAAGACCACTGTGCAGAGCGAGATGTTTCTTAGCTTCCCAAAGAGCTGGAAGCAAGATGCTGTGGGGCCAAACTCGCCCTTTGAAAGAAGCCTGCACGTTGTGCCTTTCAGCTCTAGGGCAATGTAGCACACCCAGAGCAGAAGTCCTACTTCAGCCAGATCAGGCCAGCAAAGAAACTTTGTTTCACAGGCCTTTGGAAGAGATGTTCCCGGTAGGCTGTAAGAGCATTGTGCAGAGCGAGTTGTTTCTTAGCTTCCCAAAGAGCTGGAAGCAAGATGCTGTTCGGCCCAACTCGCCCTTTGGAAAGAAGCCTGCACGTTGTGCCTTTCAGCTCTAGAGCAATGTAGCACACCAAGGGGAGAAGTCCTACTTCAACCAGATCAGGCCTGCAAAGAAACTGCGTTTCACAGGCCATTGGAAGAGATGTTCCCGGTAGGGTGTAACAGCACTGTGCAGAGCGAGTTGATTCTTACCCTTCCAAAGAACTGGAAGCAAGATGCTGTGGGGCCCAACTCGCCCTTTGGAAAGAAGCCTGCACGTTGTGCCTTTCAGCTCTAGGGCAATGTAGCACACCCAGAGCAGGAGAACTACTTCAGCCAGATAAGTCCTGCAAAGAAACTGCGTTTCACAGGCCTTTGGAAGAGATGTTCCCAGTAGGCTGTAAGAGCACTGTGCAGAGCGAGTTGTTTCTTAGCTTCCCAAATAGCTGGAAGCAAGATGCTGTGGGGCCCAACTCGCCCTTTGGAAAGAAGCCTGCACGTTGTGCGTTTCAGCTCTAGGGCAATGTAGCACACTCAGAGCAGAAGTTCTACTTCAAGCACATCAGGCCTGCAAAGAAACTGCGTTTCACAGGCCTTTGCTAGAGATGTTCCCGGTAGGCTGTAAGAGCTCAGTGCAGAGCGAGTTGTTTCTTAGGTTCCCAAAGAGCTGGAAGCAAGATGCTGTGGGGCCCAACTCGCCCTTTGGAAAGAAGCCTGCACGTTGTGCCTTTCAGCTCTAGGGCAATGTAGCACACCCAGAGCAGGAGTCCTACTTCAGCCAGATCAGGCCTGCAAAGAAACTGCGTTTCACAGGCCTTTGGAAGAGATGTTCCCGGTAGGCTGTAAGAGCACTGTGCAGAGCGAGTTGTTTCTTAGCTTCCCAAAGAGCTGGAAGCAAGATGCTGTGGGGCCCAACTCGCCCTTTGAAAGAAGCCTGCACGTTGTGCCTTTCAGCTCTAGGGCAAAGTAGCACACCCAGTGCAGAAGTCCTACTTCAGCCAGATCAGGCCTGCAAAGAAACTGCGTTTCACAGGCCTTTGGAAGAGATGTTCCCGGTAGGCTGTAAGAGCACTGTGCCGAGCGAGTTTTTTCTTAGATTCCCAAAGAGCTGGAAGCAAGATGCTTTGGGGCGTATCTCCGTCTTTAGAAATGATTCAGCACTTTGTGCCTTTCAGCTCTAGGGCAATGTAGCACACCCAGAGCAGAAGTTCTACTTCAGCCAGATCAGGCCTGCAAGGAAAACTGCGTTTCACAGGACTGTGTAAGAGATGTTCCCAGTAGACTGTAAGAGCACTGTGCAGAGCGAGTTGATTCTTAGCTTCCCAAAGATCTGGAAGCATGATGCTGTGGGGCCCAACTCGCCCTTTGGAAAGAAGCCTTCACGTTGTGCCTTTCAGCTCCAGTGCAATGTAGCACACCCAGAGCAGAAGTCCTACTTCAGCCAGATCAGGCCTGCAAAGAAACTGCGTTTCACAGGCCTTTGGAAGAGATGTTCCCGGTAGGCTGTAAGAGCACTGTGCAGAGCGAGTTGTTTCTTAGCTTCCCAAAGAGCTGGAAGCAAGATGCTGTGGGGCCCAGCTCGCCCTTTGGAAAGAAGCCTGCACGTTGTGCCTTTCAGCTCTAGGGCAATGTAGCACACCCAGAGCAGAAGTGCTACTTCAGCCAGATCAGGCCTGCAAAGAAATTGCGTTTCACAGGCCTTTGGAAGAGATGTTCCCGGTAGGCTGTAAGAGCACTGTGCAGAGCGAGTTGTTTCTTAGCTTCCCAAAGAGCTGGAAGCAAGATGCTGTGGGGCCCAACTCGCCCTTTGAAAGAAGCCTGCACGTTGTGCCTTTCAGCTCTAGGGCAATGAAGCACACACAGAGCAGAATTTCTACTTCAGCGAGATCAGGTCTGCGAGGAAACTGCTTTTCACAGGCCTTTGGAACAGATGTTCCCGGTAGGCTGTAAGAGCACTGTGCAGAGCGAGTTGTTTCTTAGCTTCCCAAAGAGCTGGAAGCAAGATGCTGTGGGACCCAACTCGCCCTTTGGAAAGAAGCCTGCACGTTGTGCCTTTCAGCTCTAGGGCAATGTAGCACACCCAGAGCAGAAGTCCTACTTCAGCCAGATCATGCCTGCAAAGAAACTGCATTTCACAGGCATTTGGAAGAGATGTTCCCGGTAGGCTGTAAGAGCACTGTGCAGAGCGAGTTGTTCCTTACCTTTCCAAAGAGCTGGAAGCAAGATGCTGTGGGGCCCAACTCGCCCTTTGGAAAGAAGACTGCACGTTGTGCCTTTCAGCTCTAGGGCAATGTAGCACACCCAGAGCAGAAGTCCTACTTCAGCCAGATAAGGCCTGCAAAGAAACTGCGTTTCACAGGCCTTTGGAAGAGATGTTCCCGGTAGGCTGTAAGAGCACTGTGCAGAGCGAGTTGTTTCTTAGCTTCCCAAAGAGCTGGAAGCAAGATGCTGTGGGGCCCATCTCGCCCTTTGAAAGAAGCCTGCACGTTGTGCCTTTCAGCTCTAGGGCAATGTAGCACACCCAGAGCAGAAGTCCTACTTCAGCCAGATCAGGCCAGCAAAGAAACTTTGTTTCACAGGCCTTTGGAAGAGATGTTCCCGGTAGGCTGTAAGAGCACTGTGCAGAGCGAGTTGTTTCTTAGCTTCCCAAAGAGCTGGAAGCAGGATGCTGTGGGGCCCAACTCTCCCTTTGGAAAGAAGCCTGCACGTTGAGCCTTTAAGCTCTAGGACAATGTAGCTCACCCAGAGCAGGAGTCCTACTTCAGCCAGATAAGGCCTGCAAAGAAACTGCGTTTCACAGGCCTTTGGAAGAGATGTTCCCGGTAGGCTGTAAGAGCACTGTGCAGAGCGAGTTGTTTCTTAGCTTCCCAAAGAGCTGGAAGCAAGATGCTTTGGGGCCCAACTCGCCCTTTGGAAAGAAGCCTGCACGTTGTGCCTTTCGGCTCTAGGGCAATGTAGCACACCCAGAGCAGAAGTCCTACTTCAGCCAGATCAGGCCTGCAAAGAAACTGCGTTTCACAGGCCTTTGGAAGAGATGTTCCCGGTAGGCTGTAAGAGCACTGTGCAGAGCGAGTTGTTTCTTAGCTTCCCAAAGAGCTGGAAGCAAGATGCTGTGGGGCCCAACTCGCCCTTTGGAAAGAAGCCTGCACGTTGTGCCTTTCAGCTCTAGGGCAATGAAGCACACACAGAGCAGAATTTCTACTTCAGCGAGATCAGGTCTGCGAGGAAACTGCTTTTCACAGGCCTTTGGAACAGATGTTCCCGGTAGGCTGTAAGAGCACTGTGCAGAGCGAGTTGTTTCTTAGCTTCCCAAACAGCTGGAAGCAAGATGCTTTGGGGCCCAACTCGCCCTTTGGAAAGAAGCCTGCACGTTGTGCCTTTCGGCTCTAGGGCAATGTAGCACACCCAGAGCAGAAGTCCTACTTCAGCCAGATCAGGCCTGCAAAGAAACTGCGTTTCACAGGCCTTTGGAAGAGATGTTCCCGGTAGGCTGTAAGAGCACTGTGCAGAGCGAGTTGTTTCTTAGCTTCCCAAAGAGCTGGAAGCAAGATGCTGTGGAGCCCAACTCGCCCTTTGGAAAGAAGCCTGCACGTTGTGCCTTTCAGCTCTAGGGCAATGAAGCACACACAGAGCAGAATTTCTACTTCAGCGAGATCAGGTCTGCGAGGAAACTGCTTTTCACAGGCCTTTGGAACAGATGTTCCCGGTAGGCTGTAAGAGCACTGTGCAGAGCGAGTTGTTTCTTAGCTTCCCAAAGAGCTGGAAGCAAGATGCTGTCGGGCCCAACTCGCCCTTTGGAAAGAAGCCTGCACGTTGTGCCTTTCAGCTTTAGGGCAATGTAGCACACCCAGAGCAGAAGTCCTACTTCAGCCAGATCAGGCCTGCAAAGAAACTGCGTTTCACAGGCCTTTGGAAGAGATGTTCCCGGTAGGCTGTAAGAGCACTGTGCAGAGCGAGTTGTTTCTTAGCTTCCCAAAGAGCTGGAAGCAAGATGCTGTGGGCCCAACTCGCCCTTTGGAAAGAAGCCTGCACGTTGCGCGTTTCAGCTCTAGGGCAATGTAGCACACCCAGAGCAGAAGTCCTACTTCAGCCAGATCAGGCCTGCAAAGAAACTGCGTTTCACAGGCCTTTGGAAGAGATGTTCCCGGTAGGCTCTAAGAGCACTGTGCAGAGCGAGTTGTTTCTTAGCTTCCCAAAGAGCTGGAAGCAAGATGCTGTGGGGCCCAACTCGCCCTTTGGAAAGAAGCCTGCACGTTGTGCCTTTCAGCTCTAGGACAATGTAGCACACCCAGAGCAGAAGTCCTACTTCAGCCAGATCAGACCTGCAAAGAAACTGCGTTTCACAGGCCTTTGGAAGAGATGTTCCCGGTAGGCTGTAAGAGCACTGTGCAGAGCGAGTTGTTTCTTAGCTTCCCAAAGAGCTGGAAGCAAGATGCTGTTGGGCCCAACTCGCCCTTTGGAAAGAAGCCTGAACGTTGTGAGTTTCAGCTCTAGGGCAATGAAGCACACACAGAGCAGAAGTTCTACTTCAGCGAGATCAGGTCTGCGAGGAAACTGCTTTTCACAGGCCTTTGGAAGAGATGTTCCCGGTAGGCTGTAAGAGCACTGTGCAGAGCGAGTTGTTTCTTAGCTTCCCAAAGAGCTGAAAGCAAGATGCTGTGGGGCCCAACTCGCCCTTTGGAAAGAAGCCTGCACGTTGTGCCTTTCAGCTCTAGGGCAATGTAGCACACCCAGAGCAGAAGTCCTACTTCAGCCAGATCAGGCCTGCAAAGAAACTGCATTTCACAGGCATTTGGAAGAGATGTTCCCGGTAGGCTGTAAGAGCACTGTGCAGAGCGAGTTGTTTCTTACCTTGCCAAAGAGCTGGAAGCAAGATGCTGTGGGGCCCAACTCGCCCTTTGGAAAGAAGCCTGCACGTTGTGCCTTTCAGCTCTAGGGCAATGTAGCACACCCAGAGCAGAAGTCCTACTTCAGCCAGGTCAGACCTGCAAAGAAACTGGGTTTCACAGGCCTTTGGAAGAGATCTTCCCGGTAGGCTGTAAGAGCACTGTGCAGAGCGAGTTGTTTCTTAGCTTCCCAAAGAGCTGGAAGCAAGATGCTGTGGGGCCCAACTCGCCCTTTGGAAAGAATCCTGCACGTTGTGCCTTTCGGCTCTAGGGCAATGTAGCACAAGCAGAGCAGAAGTCCTACTTCAGCCAGATCAGGCCTGCAAAGAAACTGCGTTTCACAGGCCTTTGGAAGAGATGTTCCCGGTAGGCTGTAAGAGCACTGTGCAGAGCGAGTTGTTTCTTAGCTTCCCAAAGAGCTGGAAGCAAGATGCTGTGGGGCCCAACTCGCCCTATGGAAAGAAGCCTACACGTTGTGCCTTTCAGCTCTAGGGCAAAGAAGCACACACAGAGCAGAAGTTCTACTTCAGCGAGATCAGGTCTGCGAGGAAACTGCTTTTCACAGGCCTTTGGAAGAGATGTTCCCGGTAGGCTGTAAGAGCACTGTGCAGAGCGAGTTGTTTCTTAGTTTCCCAAAGACCTGGAAGCAAGATGCTGTGGGGTCCAACTCGCCCTTTGGAAAGAAGCCTGCACGTTGTGCCTTTCAACTCTAGGGCAATGTAGCACACCCAGAGCAGAAGTCATACTTCAGCCAGATCAGGCCTGCAAAGAAACTGCGTTTCACAGGCCTTTGGAAGAGATGTTCCCGGTAGGCTGTAAGAGCCCTGTGCAGAGCGAGTTGTTTCTTAGCTTCCAAAAGAGCTGGAAGCAAGATGCTGTGGGGTCCAACTCGCCCTTTGGAAAGAAGCCTGCACGTTGTGCCTTTCAGCTCTAGGGCAATGTAGCACACCCAGAGCAGAAGTCCTACTTCAGCCAGATCAGGCCTGCAAAGAAACTGCGTTTCACAGGCCTTTGGAAGAGATGTTCCCGGTAGGCTGTAAGAGCACTGTGCAGAGCGAGTTGTTTCTTAGCTTCCCAAAGAGCTGGAAGCAAGATGCTGCGGGGCCCAAGTCGCCCTTTGGAAAGAAGCCTGCACGTTGTGCCTTTCAGCTCTAGGGCAATGTAGCACACCCAGAGCAGAAGTCCTACTTCAGCCAGATCAGGCCTGCAAAGAAACTGCGTTTGACAGGCCTTTGGAAGAGATGTTCCCGGTAGGCTGTAAGAGCACTGTGCAGAGCGAGTTGTTTCTTAGCTTCCCAAAGAGCTGGAAGCAAGATGCTGTGGGGCCCAACTCGCCCTTTGGAAAGAAGCCTGCACTTTGTGCCTTTCAGCTCTAGGGCGATGTAGCACACCCAGAGCAGAAGAACTACTTCAGCCAGATCAGGCCTGCAAAGAAACTGCGTTTCACAGGCCTTTGGAAGAGATGTTCCCGGTAGGCTGTAAGAGCACTGTGCAGAGCGAGTTGTTTCTTAGCTTCCCAAAGAGCTGGAAGCAAGATGCTGTGGGGCCCAATTCGCCCTTTGGAAAGAAGCGTGCACGTTGTGCCTTGCAGCTCTAGGCAATGTTGCACACCCAGAGCAGAAGTCCTACTTCAGCCAGATCAGGCCTGGAAGGAGACTGCGTTTCACAGGCCTTTGGAAGAGATGTTCCCGGTAGGCTGTAAGAGCACTGTGCAGAGCGAGTTGTTTCTTAGCTTCCCAAAGAGCTGGAAGCAAGATGCTCTGGGGCCCAACTCGCCCTTTGGAAAGAAGCCTGCACGTTGTGCCTTTCAGCTCTAGGGCAATGTAGCACACCCAGAGCAGAAGTCCTACTTCTGCCAGATCAGGCCTGCAAAGAAACTGCGTTTCACAGGCCGTTGGAAGAGATGTTCCCGGTAGGCTGTAAGAGCACTGTGCAGAGCGAGTTGTTTCTTAGCTTCCCAAAGAGCTGGAAGTAAGATGCTGTGGGGCCCAACTCGCCCTTTGGAAAGAAGCCTGCACGTTGTGCCTTTCAGCTCTAGGGCAATGTAGCACACCCAGAGCAGAAGTCCTACTTCAGCCAGATCAGGCCTGCAAAGAAACTGCGTTTCACAGGCCTTTGGAAGAGATGTTCCCGGTAGGCTGTAAGAGCACTGTGCAGAGCGAGTTGTTTCTTAGCTTCCCAAAGAGCTGGAAGCAAGATGCTGTGGGGCCCAACTCGCCCTTTGGAAAGAAGCCTGCACGTTGTGCCTTTCAGCTCTAGGCAATGTAGCACACCCAGAGCAGAAGTCGCACTTCAGCCAGATCAGGCCTGCAAAGAAACTGCGTTTCACAGGCCTTTGGAAGAGATGTTCCCGGTAGGCTGTAAGAGCACTGTGCAGAGCGAGTTGTTTCTTAGCTTCCCAAAGAGCTGGAAGCAAGATGCTGTGGGGCCCAACTCGCCCTTTGGAAAGAAGCCTGCACGTTGTGCCTTTCAGCTCTAGGGCAATGTAGCACACCCAGAGCAGAAGTCCTACTTCAGCCAGATCAGGCCTGCAAAGAAACTGCGTTTCACAGGCCTTTGGAAGAGATGTTCCCGGTAGGCTGTAAGAGCACTGTGCAGAGCGAGTTTTTTCTTTGATTCCAAAAGAGCTGGAAGCAAGATGCTTTGGGGCGTATCTCCGTCTTTGGAAATGATTCAGCACATTGTGCCTTTCAGCTCTAGGGCAATGTAGCACACCCAGAGCAGAAGTTCTACTTCAGCCAGATCAGGCTTGCAAGGAAAACTGCGTTTCACAGGACTGTGTAAGAGATGTTCTCGGTAGGCTGTAAGAGCACTGTGCACAGCGAGTTTTTTCTTAGCTTCCCAAATCGCTCGAAGCAAGATTCTTTAGGGCCTCTCTCCAGGTGGATACAAGGTAGGGCCTTGTGCATGGAAGTTCTAGGGCAATGCAGCACACCCAGAGCAGAAGTTCTACTTCAGGCAGATCAGGCCTGCAAAGAAACTGCGTTTCACTGGCCTTTGTAAGAGATGTTCCGGTAGGCTGTAAGAATACTGTGCAGAGCGAGCTGTTTCTTAGCTTCCCAAGGAGCTGGAAGCAAGATGCTTTGGGGCCTCTCTCCCCCTTTTATACAAGGCTGGGCCTTGTGCGTTGAAGCTCTAGGGCAATGTACAACACCCAGAGCAGGAGTCCTACTTCAGCCAGATCAGGCCTGCAAAGAAACTGCGTTTCACAGGCCTTTGGAAGAGATGTTCCCGGTAGGCTGCAAGAGCACTGTGCAGAGCGAGTTGTTTCTCAGCTTCCCAAAGAGCTGGAAGCAAGATGCTGTGGGGCCCAACTCGCCCTTTGGAAAGAAGCCTGCACGTTGTGCCTTTAGCTCTAGGGCAATGTAGCACACCCAGAGAAGGAGTCCTACTTCAGCCAGATCAGGCCTGCAAAGAAACTGTGTTTCACAGGCCTTGGAAGAGATGTTCCCGGTAGGCTGTAAGAGCACTGTGCAGAGCGAGTTGTTTCTTAGCTTCCCAAAGAGCTGGAAGCAAGATGCTGTGGGGCCCAACTCGCCCTTTGGAAAGAAGCCTGCACGTTGTGCCTTTCAGCTCTAGGCAATGTAGCACACCTAGAGCAGAAGTCCTACTTCAGCCAGATCAGGCCTGCAAAGAAACTGCGTTTCACAGGCCTTTGGAAGAGATGTTCCCGGTAGGCTGTAAGAGCACTGTGCAGAGCGAGTTGTTTCTTAGCTTCCCAAAGAGCTGGAAGCAAGATGCTGTGGGGCCCAACTCGCCCTTTGGAAAGAAGCCTGCACGTTGTGCCTTTCAGCTCTAGGGCAATGTAGCACACCCAGAGCAGAAGTCTTACTTCAGCCAGATCAGGCCTGCAAAGAAACTGCGTTTCACAGGCCTTTGGAAGAGTTGTTCCCGGTAGGCTGTAAGAGCACTGTGCAGAGCGAGTTGTTTGTTAGATTCACAAAGAGCTGGAAGCAAGATGCTGTGGAGCCCAACGCGCCCTTTGGAAAGAAGCCTGCACGTTGTGCCTTTCAGTTCTAGGGCAATGTAGCACACCCAGAGCAGGAGTCCTACTTGAGCCAGATCAGGCCTGCAAAGAAACTGCGTTTCACAGGCCTTTGGAAGAGATGTTCCCGGTAGGCTGTAAGAGCACTGTGCAGAGCGAGTTGTTTCTTAGCTTCCCAAAGAGCTGGAAGCAAGATGCTGTGGGGCCCAACTCGCCCTTTGGAGAGAAGCCTGCAGGTTTCCCTTTCAGCTCTAGGCAATGTAGCACACCCAGAGCTGAAGTTCTACTTCAGCCAGATCAGGCCTGCAAAGAAACTGCGTTTCACAGGCCTTTGGAAGAGATGTTCGCGATAGGCTGTAAGAGCACTGTGCAGAGCGAGTTGTTTCTTAGCTTCCCAAAGAGCTGGAAGCAAGATGCTGCGGGGCCCAATTCTCCCTTTGGAAAGAAGCATGCACGTTGTGCCTTGCAGCTCTAGGCAATGTTGCACACCCAGAGCAAAAGTCCTACTTCAGCCAGATCAGGCCTGCAAAGAGACTGCGTTTCACAGGCCTTTGGAAGAGATGCTCCCGGTAGGCTGTAAGAGCACTGTGCAGAGCGAGTTGTTTCTTAGCTTCCCAAAGAGCTGGAAGCAAGATGCTGTGGTGCCCAACTCGCCCTTTGGAAAGAAGCCTGCACGTTGTGCCTTTCAGCTCTAGGGCAATGTAGCACACCCAGAGCAGAAGTCCTACTTCAGCCAGATCAGGCCTGCAAAGAAACTGCGTTTCACAGGCCTTTGGAAGAGATGTTCCCGGTAGGCTGTAAGAGCACTGTGCAGAGCGAGGTGTTTCTTAGCTTCCCAAAGAGCTGGAAGCAAGATGCTGTGGGGCCCAATTCGCCCTTTGGAAAGAAGCGTGCACGTTGTGCCTTGCAGCTCTAGGCAATGTTGCACACCCAGAGCAGAAGTCCTACTTCAGCCAAATCAGGCCTGCAAAGAGACTGCGTTTCACAGGCCTTTGGAAGAGATGTTCCCGGTAGGCTGTAAGAGCACTGTGCAGAGCGAGTTGTTTCTTAGCTTCCCAAAGAGCTGGAAGCAAGATGCTGTGGGGCCCAACTCGCCCTTTGGAAAGAAGCCTGCACGTTGTGCCTTTCAGCTCTAGGGCAATGTAGCACACCCAGAGCAGAAGTCCTACTTCTGCCAGATCAGGCCTGCAAAGAAACTGCGTTTCACAGGCCTTTGGAAGAGATCTTCCCGGTAGGCTGTAAGAGCACTGTGCAGAGCGAGTTGTTTCTTAGCTTCCCAAAGAGCTGGAAGCAAGATGCTGTGGGGCCCAACTCGCCCTTTGGAAAGAAGCCTGCACGTTGTGCCTTTCAGCTCTAGGGCAATGTAGCACACCCAGAGCAGAAGTCCTACTTCAGCCAGATCAGGCCTGCAAAGAAACTGCGTTTCACAGGCCTTTGGAAGAGATGTTCCCGGTAGGCTGTAAGAGCACTGTGCAGAGCGAGTTGTTTCTTAGCTTCCCAAAGAGCTGGAAGCAAGATGCTGTGGGGCCCAACTCGCCCTTTGGAAAGAAGCCTGCACGTTGTGCCTTTCAGCTCTAGGCAATGTAGCACACCCAGAGCAGAAGTCGCACTTCAGCCAGATCAGGCCTGCAAAGAAACTGCGTTTCACAGGCCTTTGGAAGAGATGTTCCCGGTAGGCTGTAAGAGCACTGTGCAGAGCGAGTTGTTTCTTAGCTTCCCAAAGAGCTGGAAGCAAGATGCTGTGGGGCCCAACTCGCCCTTTGGAAAGAAGCCTGCACGTTGTGCCTTTCAGCTCTAGGGCAATGTAGCACACCCAGAGCAGAAGTCCTACTTCAGCCAGATCAGGCCTGCAAAGAAACTGCGTTTCACAGGCCTTTGGAAGAGATGTTCCCGGTAGGCTGTAAGAGCACTGTGCAGAGCGAGTTTTTTCTTTGATTCCCAAAGAGCTGGAAGCAAGATGCTTTGGGGCGTATCTCCGTCTTTGGAAATGATTCAGCACATTGTGCCTTTCAGCTCTAGGGCAATGTAGCACACCCAGAGCAGAAGTTCTACTTCAGCCAGATCAGGCTTGCAAGGAAAACTGCGTTTCACAGGACTGTGTAAGAGATGTTCTCGGTAGGCTGTAAGAGCACTGTGCACAGCGAGTTTTTTCTTAGCTTCCCAAATCGCTCGAAGCAAGATTCTTTAGGGCCTCTCTCCAGGTGGATACAAGGTAGGGCCTTGTGCATGGAAGTTCTAGGGCAATGCAGCACACCCAGAGCAGAAGTTCTACTTCAGGCAGATCAGGCCTGCAAAGAAACTGCGTTTCACTGGCCTTTGTAAGAGATGTTCCGGTAGGCTGTAAGAATACTGTGCAGAGCGAGCTGTTTCTTAGCTTCCCAAGGAGCTGGAAGCAAGATGCTTTGGGGCCTCTCTCCCCCTTTTATACAAGGCTGGGCCTTGTGCGTTGAATCTCTAGGGCAATGTACAACACCCAGAGCAGGAGTCCTACTTCAGCCAGATCAGGCCTGCAAAGAAACTGCGTTTCACAGGCCTTTGGAAGAGATGTTCCCGGTAGGCTGCAAGAGCACTGTGCAGAGCGAGTTGTTTCTCAGCTTCCCAAAGAGCTGGAAGCAAGATGCTGTGGGGCCCAACTCGCCCTTTGGAAAGAAGCCTGCACGTTGTGCCTTTAGCTCTAGGGCAATGTAGCACACCCAGAGAAGGAGTCCTACTTCAGCCAGATCAGGCCTGCAAAGAAACTGTGTTTCACAGGCCTTTGGAAGAGATGTTCCCGGTAGGCTGTAAGAGCACTGTGCAGAGCGAGTTGTTTCTTAGCTTCCCAAAGAGCTGGAAGCAAGATGATGTGTGGCCCAACTCACCCTTTGGAAAGAAGCCTGCACGTTGTGCCTTTCAGCTCTAGGCAATGTAGCACACCTAGAGCAGAAGTCCTACTTCAGCCAGATCAGGCCTGCAAAGAAACTGCGTTTCACAGGCCTTTGGAAGAGATGTTCCCGGTAGGCTCTAAGAGCACTGTGCAGAGCGAGTTGTTTCTTAGCTTCCCAAAGAGCTGGAAGCAAGATGCTGTGGGGCCCAACTCGCCCTTTGGAAAGAAGCCTGCACGTTGTGCCTTTCAGCTCTAGGGCAATGTAGCACACCCAGAGCAGAAGTCCTACTTCAGCCAGATCAGGCCTGCAAAGAAACTGCGTTTGACAGGCCTTTGGAAGAGATGTTCCCGGTAGGCTGTAAGAGCACTGTGCAGAGCGAGTTGTTTCTTAGCTTCCCAAAGAGCTGGAAGCAAGATGCTGTGGGGCCCAACTCGCCCTTTGGAAAGAAGCCTGCACGTTGTGCCTTTCAGCTCTAGGGCAATGTAGCACACCCAGAGCAGAAGTCCTACTTCAGCCAGATCAGGCCTGCAAAGAAACTGCGTTTCACAGGCCTTTGGAAGAGTTGTTCCCGGTAGGCTGTAAGAGCACTGTGCAGAGCGAGTTGTTTGTTAGCTTCAAAAAGAGCTGGAAGCAAGATGCTGTGGGGCCCAACTCGCCCTTTGGAAAGAAGCCTGCACGTTGTGCCTTTCAGCTCTAGGGCAATGTAGCACACCCAGAGCAGGAGTCCTACTTCAGCCAGATCAGGCCTGCAAAGAAACTGCGTTTCACAGGCCTTTGGAAGAGATGTTCCCGGTAGGCTGTAAGAGCACTGTGCAGAGCGAGTTGTTTCTTAGCTTCCCAAAGAGCTGGAAGCAAGATGCTGTGGGGCCCAACTCGCCCTTTGGAAAGAAGCCTGCACGTTGTGCCTTTCAGCTCTAGGCAATGTAGCACACCCAGAGCAGAAGTCGCACTTCAGCCAGATCAGGCCTGCAAAGAAACTGCGTTTCACAGGCCTTTGGAAGAGATGTTCCCGGTAGGCTGTAAGAGCACTGTGCAGAGCGAGTTGTTTCTTAGCTTCCCAAAGAGCTGGAAGCAAGATGCTGTGGGGCCCAACTCGCCCTTTGGAAAGAAGCCTGCACGTTGTGCCTTTCAGCTCTAGGGCAATGTAGCACACCCAGAGCAGAAGTCCTACTTCAGCCAGATCAGGCCTGCAAAGAAACTGCGTTTCACAGGCCTTTGGAAGAGATGTTCCCGGTAGGCTGTAAGAGCACTGTGCAGAGCGAGTTTTTTCTTTGATTCCAAAAGAGCTGGAAGCAAGATGCTTTGGGGCGTATCTCCGTCTTTGGAAATGATTCAGCACATTGTGCCTTTCAGCTCTAGGGCAATGTAGCACACCCAGAGCAGAAGTTCTACTTCAGCCAGATCAGGCTTGCAAGGAAAACTGCGTTTCACAGGACTGTGTAAGAGATGTTCTCGGTAGGCTGTAAGAGCACTGTGCACAGCGAGTTTTTTCTTAGCTTCCCAAATCGCTCGAAGCAAGATTCTTTAGGGCCTCTCTCCAGGTGGATACAAGGTAGGGCCTTGTGCATGGAAGTTCTAGGGCAATGCAGCACACCCAGAGCAGAAGTTCTACTTCAGGCAGATCAGGCCTGCAAAGAAACTGCGTTTCACTGGCCTTTGTAAGAGATGTTCCGGTAGGCTGTAAGAATACTGTGCAGAGCGAGCTGTTTCTTAGCTTCCCAAGGAGCTGGAAGCAAGATGCTTTGGGGCCTCTCTCCCCCTTTTATACAAGGCTGGGCCTAGTGCGTTGAAGCTCTAGGGCAATGTACAACACCCAGAGCAGGAGTCCTACTTCAGCCAGATCAGGCCTGCAAAGAAACTGCGTTTCACAGGCCTTTGGAAGAGATGTTCCCGGTAGGCTGCAAGAGCACTGTGCAGAGCGAGTTGTTTCTCAGCTTCCCAAAGAGCTGGAAGCAAGATGCTGTGGGGCCCAACTCGCCCTTTGGAAAGAAGCCTGCACGTTGTGCCTTTAGCTCTAGGGCAATGTAGCACACCCAGAGAAGGAGTCCTACTTCAGCCAGATCAGGCCTGCAAAGAAACTGTGTTTCACAGGCCTTTGGAAGAGATGTTCCCGGTAGGCTGTAAGAGCACTGTGCAGAGCGAGTTGTTTCTTAGCTTCCCAAAGAGCTGGAAGCAAGATGATGTGTGGCCCAACTCACCCTTTGGAAAGAAGCCTGCACGTTGTGCCTTTCAGCTCTAGGCAATGTAGCACACCTAGAGCAGAAGTCCTACTTCAGCCAGATCAGGCCTGCAAAGAAACTGCGTTTCACAGGCCTTTGGAAGAGATGTTCCCGGTAGGCTGTAAGAGCACTGTGCAGAGCGAGTTGTTTCTTAGCTTCCCAAAGAGCTGGAAGCAAGATGCTGTGGGGCCCAACTCGCCCTTTGGAAAAAAGCCTGCACGTTGTGCCTTTCAGCTCTAGGGCAATGTAGCACACCCAGAGCAGAAGTCCTACTTCAGCCAGATCAGGCCTGCAAAGAAACTGCGTTTGACAGGCCTTTGGAAGAGATGTTCCCGGTAGGCTGTAAGAGCACTGTGCAGAGCGAGTTGTTTCTTAGCTTCCCAAAGAGCTGGAAGCAAGATGCTGTGGGGCCCAACTCGCCCTTTGGAAAGAAGCCTGCACGTTGTGCCTTTCAGCTCTAGGGCAATGTAGCACACCCAGAGCAGAAGTCCTACTTCAGCCAGATCAGGCCTGCAAAGAAACTGCGTTTCACAGGCCTTTGGAAGAGTTGTTCCCGGTAGGCTGTAAGAGCACTGTGCAGAGCGAGTTGTTTCTTAGCTTCCCAAAGAGCTGGAAGCAAGATGCTGTGGGGCCCAACTCGCCCTTTGGAAAGAAGCCTGCACGTTGTGCCTTTCAGCTCTAGGGCAATGTAGCACACCCAGAGCAGGAGTCCTACTTCAGCCAGATCAGGCCGGCAAAGAAACTGCGTTTCACAGGCCTTTGGAAGAGATGTTCCCGGTAGGCTGTAAGAGCACTGTGCAGAGCGAGTTGTTTCTTAGCTTCCCAAAGAGCTGGAAGCAAGATGCTGTGGGGCCCAACTCGCCCTTTGGAAAGAAGCCTGCACGTTGTGCCTTTCAGCTCTAGGCAATGTAGCACACCCAGAGCAGAAGTCGCACTTCAGCCAGATCAGGCCTGCAAAGAAACTGCGTTTCACAGGCCTTTGGAAGAGATGTTCCCGGTAGGCTGTAAGAGCACTGTGCAGAGCGAGTTGTTTCTTAGCTTCCCAAAGAGCTGGAAGCAAGATGCTGTGGGGCCCAACTCGCCCTTTGGAAAGAAGCCTGCACGTTGTGCCTTTCAGCTCTAGGGCAATGTAGCACACCCAGAGCAGAAGTCCTACTTCAGCCAGATCAGGCCTGCAAAGAAACTGCGTTTCACAGGCCTTTGGAAGAGATGTTCCCGGTAGGCTGTAAGAGCACTGTGCAGAGCGAGTTTTTTCTTTGATTCCAAAAGAGCTGGAAGCAAGATGCTTTGGGGCGTATCTCCGTCTTTGGAAATGATTCAGCACATTGTGCCTTTCAGCTCTAGGGCAATGTAGCACACCCAGAGCAGAAGTTCTACTTCAGCCAGATCAGGCTTGCAAGGAAAACTGCGTTTCACAGGACTGTGTAAGAGATGTTCTCGGTAGGCTGTAAGAGCACTGTGCACAGCGAGTTTTTTCTTAGCTTCCCAAATCGCTCGAAGCAAGATTCTTTAGGGCCTCTCTCCAGGTGGATACAAGGTAGGGCCTTGTGCATGGAAGTTCTAGGGCAATGCAGCACACCCAGAGCAGAAGTTCTACTTCAGGCAGATCAGGCCTGCAAAGAAACTGCGTTTCACTGGCCTTTGTAAGAGATGTTCCGGTAGGCTGTAAGAATACTGTGCAGAGCGAGCTGTTTCTTAGCTTCCCAAGGAGCTGGAAGCAAGATGCTTTGGGGCCTCTCTCCCCCTTTTATACAAGGCTGGGCCTTGTGCGTTGAAGCTCTAGGGCAATGTACAACACCCAGAGCAGGAGTCCTACTTCAGCCAGATCAGGCCTGCAAAGAAACTGCGTTTCACAGGCCTTTGGAAGAGATGTTCCCGGTAGGCTGTAAGAGCACTGTGCAGAGCGAGTTGTTTCTCAGCTTCCCAAAGAGCTGGAAGCAAGATGCTGTGGGGCCCAACTCGCCCTTTGGAAAGAAGCCTGCACGTTGTGCCTTTAGCTCTAGGGCAATGTAGCACACCCAGAGAAGGAGTCCTACTTCAGCCAGATCAGGCCTGCAAAGAAACTGTGTTTCACAGGCCTTTGGAAGAGATGTTCCCGGTAGGCTGTAAGAGCACTGTGCAGAGCGAGTTGTTTCTTAGCTTCCCAAAGAGCTGGAAGCAAGATGCTGTGGGGCCCAACTCGCCCTTTGGAAAGAAGCCTGCACGTTGTGCCTTTCAGCTCTAGGCAATGTAGCACACCTAGAGCAGAAGTCCTACTTCAGCCAGATCAGGCCTGCAAAGAAACTGCGTTTCACAGGCCTTTGGAAGAGATGTTCCCGGTAGGCTCCAAGAGCACTGTGTAGAGCGAGTTGTTTCTTAGCTTCCCAAAGAGCTGGAAGCAAGATGCTGTGGGGCCCAACTCGCCCTTTGGAAAGAAGCCTGCACGTTGTGCCTTTCAGCTCTAGGGCAATGTAGCACACCCAGAGCAGAAGTCCTACTTCAGCCAGATCAGGCCTGCAAAGAAACTGCGTTTGACAGGCCTTTGGAAGAGATGTTCCCGGTAGGCTGTAAGAGCACTGTGCAGAGCGAGTTGTTTCTTAGCTTCCCAAAGAGCTGGAAGCAAGATGCTGTGGGGCCCAACTCGCCCTTTGGAAAGAAGCCTGCACGTTGTGCCTTTCAGCTCTAGGGCAATGTAGCACACCCAGAGCAGAAGTCCTACTTCAGCCAGATCAGGCCTGCAAAGAAACTGCGTTTCACAGGCCTTTGGAAGAGTTGTTCCCGGTAGGCTGTAAGAGCACTGTGCAGAGCGAGTTGTTTGTTAGCTTCACAAAGAGCTGGAAGCAAGATGCTGTGGGGCCCAACTCGCCCTTTGGAAAGAAGCCTGCACGTTGTGCCTTTCAGCTCTAGGGCAATGTAGCACACCCAGAGCAGGAGTCCTACTTCAGCCAGATCAGGCCGGCAAAGAAACTGCGTTTCACAGGCCTTTGGAAGAGATGTTCCCGGTAGGCTGTAAGAGCACTGTGCAGAGCGAGTTGTTTCTTAGCTTCCCAAAGAGCTGGAAGCAAGATGCTGTGGGGCCCAACTCGCCCTTTGGAAAGAAGCCTGCACGTTGTGCCTTTCAGCTCTAGGGCAATGTAGCACACCCAGAGAAGAAGTCCTACTTCAGCCAGATCAGGCCTGCAAAGAAACTGCGTTTGACAGGCCTTTGGAAGAGATGTTCCCGGTAGGCTGTAAGAGCACTGTGCAGAGCGAGTTGTTTCTTAGCTTCCCAAAGAGCTGGAAGCAAGATGCTGTGGGGCCCAAGTCGCCCTTTGGAAAGAAGCCTGCAAGTTGTGCCTTTCAGCTCATGGGCAATGTAGCACACCCAGAGCAGAAGTCCTACTTCAGCCAGATCAGGCCTGCAAGGAAACTGCGTTTCACAGGCCTTTGGAAGAGATGTTCCCGGTAGGCTGTAAGAGCACTGTGCAGAGCGAGTTGTTTCTTAGCTTCCCAAAGAGCTGGAAGCAAGATGCTGTGGGTCCCAACTCGCCCTTTGGAAAGAAGCCTGCACGTTGTGCCTTTCAGCTCTAGGACAATGTAGCACACCCAGAGCAGGAGTCCTACTTCAGCCAGGTCAGACCTGCAAAGAAACTGGGTTTCACAGGCCTTTGGAAGAGATCTTCCCGGTAGGCTGTAAGAGCACTGTGCAGAGCGAGTTGTTTCTTAGCTTCCCAAAGAGCTGGAAGCAAGATGCTGTGGGGCCCAACTCGCCCTTTGGAAAGAATCCTGCACGTTGTGCCTTTCGGCTCTAGGGCAATGTAGCACAAGCAGAGCAGAAGTCCTACTTCAGCCAGATCAGGCCTGCAAAGAAACTGCGTTTCACAGGCCTTTGGAAGAGATGTTCCCGGTAGGCTGTAAGAGCACTGTGCAGAGCGAGTTGTTTCTTAGCTTCCCAAAGAGCTGGAAGCAAGATGCTGTGGGGCCCAACTCGCCCTATGGAAAGAAGCCTACACGTTGTGCCTTTCAGCTCTAGGGCAAAGAAGTACACACAGAGCAGAAGTTCTACTTCAGCGAGATCAGGTCTGCGAGGAAACTGCTTTTCACAGGCCTTTGGAAGAGATGTTCCCGGTAGGCTGTAAGAGCACTGTGCAGAGCGAGTTGTTTCTTAGTTTCCCAAAGAGCTGGAAGCAAGATGCTGTGGGGTCCAACTCGCCCTTTGGAAAGAAGCCTGCACGTTGTGCCTTTCAACTCTAGGGCAATGTAGCACACCCAGAGCAGAAGTTCTACTTCAGCGAGATCAGGCCTGCAAAGAAACTGCGTTTCACAGGCCTTTGGAAGAGATGTTCCCGGTAGGCTGTAACAGCACTTTGCAGAGCGAGTTGTTTCTTAGCTTTCCAAAGAGCTGGAAGCAAGATGCTGTGGGGCCCAACTCGCCCTTTGGAAAGATGCCTGCACGTTGTTCCTTTCAGCTCTAGGGCAATGTAGCACACCCAGAGCAGAAGTCATACTTCAGCCAGATCAGGCCTGCAAAGAAACTGCGTTTCACAGGCCTTTGGAAGAGATGTTCCCGGTAGGCTGTAAGAGCACTGTGCAGAGCGAGTTGTTTCTTAGCTTCCAAAAGAGCTGGAAGCAAGATGCTGTGGGGTCCAACTCGCCCTTTGGAAAGAAGCCTGCACGTTGTGCCTTTCAGCTCTAGGGCAATGTAGCACACCCAGAGCAGAAGTCCTACTTCAGCCAGATCAGGCCTGCAAAGAAACTGCGTTTCACAGGCCTTTGGAAGAGATGTTCCCGGTAGGCTGTAAGAGCACTGTGCAGAGCGAGTTGTTTCTTAGCTTCCCAAAGAGCTGGAAGCAAGATGCTGCGGGGCCCAAGTCGCCCTTTGGAAAGAAGCCTGCACGTTGTGCCTTTCAGCTCTAGGGCAATGTAGCACACCCAGAGCAGAAGTCCTACTTCAGCCAGATCAGGCCTGCAAAGAAACTGCGTTTGACAGGCCTTTGGAAGAGATGTTCCCGGTAGGCTGTAAGAGCACTGTGCAGAGCGAGTTGTTTCTTAGCTTCCCAAAGAGCTGGAAGCAAGATGCTCTGGGGCCCAACTCGCCCTTTGGAAAGAAGCCTGCACGTTGTGCCTTTCAGCTCTAGGGCGATGTAGCACACCCAGAGCAGAAGAACTACTTCAGCCAGATCAGGCCTGCAAAGAAACTGCGTTTCACAGGCCTTTGGAAGAGATGTTCCCGGTAGGCTGTAAGAGCACTGTGCAGAGCGAGTTGTTTCTTAGCTTCCCAAAGAGCTGGAAGCAAGATGCTGTGGGGCCCAATTCGCCCTTTGGAAAGAAGCGTGCACGTTGTGCCTTGCAGCTCTAGGCAATGTTGCACACCCAGAGCAGAAGTCCTACTTCAGCAAGATCAGGCCTGGAAAGAGACTGCGTTTCACAGGCCTTTGGAAGAGATGTTCCCGGTAGGCTGTAAGAGCACTGTGCAGAGCGAGTTGTTTCTTAGCTTCCCAAAGAGCTGGAAGCAAGATGCTGTGGGGCCCAACTCGCCCTTTGGAAAGAAGCCTGCACGTTGTGCCTTTCAGCTCTAGGGCAATGTAGCACACCCAGAGCAGAAGTCCTACTTCAGCCAGATCAGGCCTGCAAAGAAACTGCGTTTCACAGGCCTTTGGAAGAGTTGTTCCCGGTAGGCTGTAAGAGCACTGTGCAGAGCGAGTTGTTTGTTAGCTTCACAAAGAGCTGGAAGCAAGATGCTGTGGGGCCCAACTCGCCCTTTGGAAAGAAGCCTGCACGTTGTGCCTTTCAGCTCTAGGGCAATGTAGCACACCCAGAGCAGGAGTCCTACTTCAGCCAGATCAGGCCGGCAAAGAAACTGCGTTTCACAGGCCTTTGGAAGAGATGTTCCCGGTAGGCTGTAAGAGCACTGTGCAGAGCGAGTTGTTTCTTAGCTTCCCAAAGAGCTGGAAGCAAGATGCTGTGGGGCCCAACTCGCCCTTTGGAAAGAAGCCTGCACGTTGTGCCTTTCAGCTCTAGGGCAATGTAGCACACCCAGAGAAGAAGTCCTACTTCAGCCAGATCAGGCCTGCAAAGAAACTGCGTTTGACAGGCCTTTGGAAGAGATGTTCCCGGTAGGCTGTAAGAGCACTGTGCAGAGCGAGTTGTTTCTTAGCTTCCCAAAGAGCTGGAAGCAAGATGCTGTGGGGCCCAAGTCGCCCTTTGGAAAGAAGCCTGCAAGTTGTGCCTTTCAGCTCATGGGCAATGTAGCACACCCAGAGCAGAAGTCCTACTTCAGCCAGATCAGGCCTGCAAGGAAACTGCGTTTCACAGGCCTTTGGAAGAGATGTTCCCGGTAGGCTGTAAGAGCACTGTGCAGAGCGAGTTGTTTCTTAGCTTCCCAAAGAGCTGGAAGCAAGATGCTGTGGGTCCCAACTCGCCCTTTGGAAAGAAGCCTGCACGTTGTGCCTTTCAGCTCTAGGACAATGTAGCACACCCAGAGCAGGAGTCCTACTTCAGCCAGGTCAGACCTGCAAAGAAACTGGGTTTCACAGGCCTTTGGAAGAGATCTTCCCGGTAGGCTGTAAGAGCACTGTGCAGAGCGAGTTGTTTCTTAGCTTCCCAAAGAGCTGGAAGCAAGATGCTGTGGGGCCCAACTCGCCCTTTGGAAAGAATCCTGCACGTTGTGCCTTTCGGCTCTAGGGCAATGTAGCACAAGCAGAGCAGAAGTCCTACTTCAGCCAGATCAGGCCTGCAAAGAAACTGCGTTTCACAGGCCTTTGGAAGAGATGTTCCCGGTAGGCTGTAAGAGCACTGTGCAGAGCGAGTTGTTTCTTAGCTTCCCAAAGAGCTGGAAGCAAGATGCTGTGGGGCCCAACTCGCCCTATGGAAAGAAGCCTACACGTTGTGCCTTTCAGCTCTAGGGCAAAGAAGTACACACAGAGCAGAAGTTCTACTTCAGCGAGATCAGGTCTGCGAGGAAACTGCTTTTCACAGGCCTTTGGAAGAGATGTTCCCGGTAGGCTGTAAGAGCACTGTGCAGAGCGAGTTGTTTCTTAGTTTCCCAAAGAGCTGGAAGCAAGATGCTGTGGGGTCCAACTCACCCTTTGGAAAGAAGCCTGCACGTTGTGCCTTTCAACTCTAGGGCAATGTAGCACACCCAGAGCAGAAGTTCTACTTCAGCGAGATCAGGCCTGCAAAGAAACTGCGTTTCACAGGCCTTTGGAAGAGATGTTCCCGGTAGGCTGTAACAGCACTTTGCAGAGCGAGTTGTTTCTTAGCTTTCCAAAGAGCTGGAAGCAAGATGCTGTGGGGCCCAACTCGCCCTTTGGAAAGATGCCTGCACGTTGTTCCTTTCAGCTCTAGGGCAATGTAGCACACCCAGAGCAGAAGTCATACTTCAGCCAGATCAGGCCTGCAAAGAAACTGCGTTTCACAGGCCTTTGGAAGAGATGTTCCCGGTAGGCTGTAAGAGCACTGTGCAGAGCGAGTTGTTTCTTAGCTTCCAAAAGAGCTGGAAGCAAGATGCTGTGGGGTCCAACTCGCCCTTTGGAAAGAAGCCTGCACGTTGTGCCTTTCAGCTCTAGGGCAATGTAGCACACCCAGAGCAGAAGTCCTACTTCAGCCAGATCAGGCCTGCAAAGAAACTGCGTTTCACAGGCCTTTGGAAGAGATGTTCCCGGTAGGCTGTAAGAGCACTGTGCAGAGCGAGTTGTTTCTTAGCTTCCCAAAGAGCTGGAAGCAAGATGCTGCGGGGCCCAAGTCGCCCTTTGGAAAGAAGCCTGCACGTTGTGCCTTTCAGCTCTAGGGCAATGTAGCACACCCAGAGCAGAAGTCCTACTTCAGCCAGATCAGGCCTGCAAAGAAACTGCGTTTGACAGGCCTTTGGAAGAGATGTTCCCGGTAGGCTGTAAGAGCACTGTGCAGAGCGAGTTGTTTCTTAGCTTCCCAAAGAGCTGGAAGCAAGATGCTGTGGGGCCCAAATCGCCCTTTGGAAAGAAGCCTGCACGTTGTGCCTTTCAGCTCTAGGGCGATGTAGCACACCCAGAGCAGAAGAACTACTTCAGCCAGATCAGGCCTGCAAAGAAACTGCGTTTCACAGGCCTTTGGAAGAGATGTTCCCGGTAGGCTGTAAGAGCACTGTGCAGAGCGAGTTGTTTCTTAGCTTCCCAAAGAGCTGGAAGCAAGATGCTGTGGGGCCCAATTCGCCCTTTGGAAAGAAGCGTGCACGTTGTGCCTTGCAGCTCTAGGCAATGTTGCACACCCAGAGCAGAAGTCCTACTTCAGCCAGATCAGGCCTGGAAAGAGACTGCGTTTCACAGGCCTTTGGAAGAGATGTTCCCGGTAGGCTGTAAGAGCACTGTGCAGAGCGAGTTGTTTCTTAGCTTCCCAAAGAGCTGGAAGCAAGATGCTGTGGGGCCCAACTCGCCCTTTGGAAAGAAGCCTGCACGTTGTGCCTTTCAGCTCTAGGGCAATGTAGCACACCCAGAGCAGAAGTCCTACTTCTGCCAGATCAGGCCTGCAAAGAAACTGCGTTTCACAGGCCTTTGGAAGAGATGTTCCCGGTAGGCTGTAAGAGCACTGTGCAGAGCGAGTTGTTTCTTAGCTTCCCAAAGAGCTGGAAGCAAGATGCTGTGGGGCCCAACTCGCCCTTTGGAAAGAAGCCTGCACGTTGTGCCTTTCAGCTCTAGGGCAATGTAGCACACCCAGAGCAGAAGTCCTACTTCAGCCAGATCAGGCCTGCAAAGAAACTGCGTTTCACAGGCCTTTGGAAGAGATGTTCCCGGTAGGCTGTAAGAGCACTGTGCAGAGCGAGTTGTTTCTTAGCTTCCCAAAGAGCTGGAAGCAAGATGCTGTGGGGCCCAACTCGCCCTTTGGAAAGAAGCCTGCACGTTGTGCCTTTCAGCTCTAGGCAATGTAGCACACCCAGAGCAGAAGTCGCACTTCAGCCAGATCAGGCCTGCAAAGAAACTGCGTTTCACAGGCCTTTGGAAGAGATGTTCCCGGTAGGCTGTAAGAGCACTGTGCAGAGCGAGTTGTTTCTTAGCTTCCCAAAGAGCTGGAAGCAAGATGCTGTGGGGCCCAACTCGCCCTTTGGAAAGAAGCCTGCACGTTGTGCCTTTCAGCTCTAGGGCAATGTAGCACACCCAGAGCAGAAGTCCTACTTCAGCCAGATCAGGCCTGCAAAGAAACTGCGTTTCACAGGCCTTTGGAAGAGATGTTCCCGGTAGGCTGTAAGAGCACTGTGCAGAGCGAGTTTTTTCTTTGATTCCCAAAGAGCTGGAAGCAAGATGCTTTGGGGCGTATCTCCGTCTTTGGAAATGATTCAGCACATTGTGCCTTTCAGCTCTAGGGCAATGTAGCACACCCAGAGCAGAAGTTCTACTTCAGCCAGATCAGGCTTGCAAGGAAAACTGCGTTTCACAGGACTGTGTAAGAGATGTTCTCGGTAGGCTGTAAGAGCACTGTGCACAGCGAGTTTTTTCTTAGCTTCCCAAATCGCTCGAAGCAAGATTCTTTAGGGCCTCTCTCCAGGTGGATACAAGGTAGGGCCTTGTGCATGGAAGTTCTAGGGCAATGCAGCACACCCAGAGCAGAAGTTCTACTTCAGGCAGATCAGGCCTGCAAAGAAACTGCGTTTCACTGGCCTTTGTAAGAGATGTTCCGGTAGGCTGTAAGAATACTGTGCAGAGCGAGCTGTTTCTTAGCTTCCCAAGGAGCTGGAAGCAAGATGCTTTGGGGCCTCTCTCCCCCTTTTATACAAGGCTGGGCCTTGTGCGTTGAAGCTCTAGGGCAATGTACAACACCCAGAGCAGGAGTCCTACTTCAGCCAGATCAGGCCTGCAAAGAAACTGCGTTTCACAGGCCTTTGGAAGAGATGTTCCCGGTAGGCTGCAAGAGCACTGTGCAGAGCGAGTTGTTTCTCAGCTTCCCAAAGAGCTGGAAGCAAGATGCTGTGGGGCCCAACTCGCCCTTTGGAAAGAAGCCTGCACGTTGTGCCTTTAGCTCTAGGGCAATGTAGCACACCCAGAGAAGGAGTCCTACTTCAGCCAGATCAGGCCTGCAAAGAAACTGTGTTTCACAGGCCTTTGGAAGAGATGTTCCCGGTAGGCTGTAAGAGCACTGTGCAGAGCGAGTTGTTTCTTAGCTTCCCAAAGAGCTGGAAGCAAGATGATGTGTGGCCCAACTCACCCTTTGGAAAGAAGCCTGCACGTTGTGCCTTTCAGCTCTAGGCAATGTAGCACACCTAGAGCAGAAGTCCTACTTCAGCCAGATCAGGCCTGCAAAGAAACTGCGTTTCACAGGCCTTTGGAAGAGATGTTCCCGGTAGGCTGTAAGAGCACTGTGCAGAGCGAGTTGTTTCTTAGCTTCCCAAAGAGCTGGAAGCAAGATGCTGTGGGGCCCAATTCGCCCTTTGGAAAGAAGCGTGCACGTTGTGCCTTGCAGCTCTAGGCAATGTTGCACACCCAGAGCAGAAGTCCTACTTCAGCCAGATCAGGCCTGGAAAGAGACTGCGTTTCACAGGCCTTTGGAAGAGATGTTCCCGGTAGGCTGTAACAGCACTGTGCAGAGCGAGTTGTTTCTTAGCTTCCCAAAGAGCTGGAAGCAAGATGCTGTGGGGCCCAACTCGCCCTTTGGAAAGAAGCCTGCACGTTGTGCCTTTCAGCTCTAGGGCAATGTAGCACACCCAGAGCAGAAGTCCTACTTCTGCCAGATCAGGCCTGCAAAGAAACTGCGTTTCACAGGCCTTTGGAAGAGATGTTCCCGGTAGGCTGTAAGAGCACTCTGCAGAGCGAGTTGTTTCTTAGCTTCCCAAAGAGCTGGAAGCAAGATGCTGTGGGGCCCAACTCGCCCTTTGGAAAGAAGCCTGCACGTTGTGCCTTTCAGCTCTAGGGCAATGTAGCACACCCAGAGCAGAAGTCCTACTTCAACCAGATCAGGCCTGCAAAGAAACTGCGTTTCACAGGCCTTTGGAAGAGATGTTCCCGTTAGGCTGTAAGAGCACTGTGCAGAGCGAGTTGTTTCTTAGCTTCCCAAAGAGCTGGAAGCAAGATGCTGTGGGGCCCAACTCGCCCTTTGGAAAGAAGCCTGCACGTTGTGCCTTTCAGCTCTAGGCAATGTAGCACACCCAGAGCAGAAGTCGCACTTCAGCCAGATCAGGCCTGCAAAGAAACTGCGTTTCACAGGCCTTTGGAAGAGATGTTCCCGGTAGGCTGTAAGAGCACTGTGCAGAGCGAGTTGTTTCTTAGCTTCCCAAAGAGCTGGAAGCAAGATGCTGTGGGGCCCAACTCGCCCTTTGGAAAGAAGCCTGCACGTTGTGCCTTTCAGCTCTAGGGCAATGTAGCACACCCAGAGCAGAAGTCCTACTTCAGCCAGATCAGGCCTGCAAAGAAACTGCGTTTCACAGGCCTTTGGAAGAGATGTTCCCGGTAGGCTGGAAGAGCACTGTGCAGAGCGAGTTTTTTCTTTGATTCCCAAAGAGCTGGAAGCAAGATGCTTTGGGGCGTATCTCCGTCTTTGGAAATGATTCAGCACATTGTGCCTTTCAGCTCTAGGGCAATGTAGCACACCCAGAGCAGAAGTTCTACTTCAGCCAGATCAGGCCTGCAAGGCAAACTGCGTTTCACAGGACTGTGTAAGAGATGTTCTCGGTAGGCTGTAAGAGCACTGTGCACAGCGAGTTTTTTCTTAGCTTCCCAAATCGCTCGAAGCAAGATTCTTTAGGGCCTCTCTCCAGGTGGATACAAGGTAGGGCCTTGTGCATGGAAGTTCTAGGGAAATGCAGCACACCCAGAGCAGAAGTTCTACTTCAGGCAGATCAGGCCTGCAAAGAAACTGCGTTTCACTGGCCTTTGTAAGAGATGTTCCGGTAGGCTGTAAGAATACTGTGCAGAGCGAGCTGTTTCTTAGCTTCCCAAGGTGCTAGAAGAAGGATGCTTTGGGGCCTCTCTCCCCTTTTATACAAGGCTGGGCCTTGTGCGTTGAAGCTCTAGGGCAATGTACAACACCCAGAGCAGGAGTCCTACTTCAGCCAGATCAGGCCTGCAAAGAAACTGCGTTTCACAGGCCTTTGGAAGAGATGTTCCCGGTAGGCTGTAAGAGCACTGTGCAGAGCGAGTTGTTTCTTAGCTTCCCAAAGAGCTGGAAGCAAGATGCTGTGGGGCCCAACTCGCCCTTTGGAAAGAAGCCTGCAAGTTGTGCCTTTCAGCTCAAGGGCAATGTAGCACACCCAGAGCAGAAGTCCTACTTCAGCCAGATCAGGCCTGCAAGGAAACTGCGTTTCACAGGCCGTTGGAAGAGATGTTCCCGGTAGGCTGTAAGAGCACTGTGCAGAGCGAGTTGTTTCTTAGCTTCCCAAAGAGCTGGAAGCAAGATGCTGTGGGGCCCAACTCGCCCTTTGGAAAGAAGCCTGCACGTTGTGCCTTTCAGCTCTAGGACAATGTAGCACACCCAGAGCAGGAGTCCTACTTCAGCCAGGTCAGGCCTGCAAAGAAACTGCGTTTCACAGGCCTTTGGAAGAGATGTTCCCGGTAGGCTGTAAGAGCACTGTGCAGAGCGAGTTGTTTCTTAGCTTTCCAAAGAGCTGGAAGCAAGATGCTGTGGGGCCCCACTCGCCCTTTGGAAAGAAGACTGCACGTTGTGCCTTTCAGCTCTAGGGCAATGTAGCACACCCAGAGCAGAAGTCCTACTTCAGTCAGATCAGGCCTGCAAAGAAACTGCGTTTCACAGGCCTTTGGAAGAGATGTTCCCGGTAGGCTGTAAGAGCACTGTGCAGAGCGAGTTTTTTCTTAGATTCCCAAAGAGCTGGAATCAAGATGCTTTGGGGCGTATCTCCGTCTTTGGAAATGATTCAGCACTTTGTGCCTTTAAACTCTAGGGCAATGTAGCACACCCAGAGCAGAAGTTCTACTTCAGCCAGATCAGGCCTGCAAGGAAAACTGCGTTTCACAGGACTGTGTAAGAGATGTTCCCAGTAGACTGTAAGAGCACTGTGCAGAGCGAGTTGTTTCTTATCTTCCCGAAGAGCTGGAAGCAAGATTCTTTAGGGCCTCTCTCCAGTTTGGATACAAGACTGGGCCTTGTGCATGGAAGCTCTAGGGCAATGTAGCACACCCAGAGCAGAAGTTCTACTTCAGCCACATGACGCCTGCAAAAAAACTGCCTTTCACAGGCCTTTGTAAGAGATGTTCTCGGTAGGCTGTAAGAGCCCTGTGCACAGCGAGTTTTTTATCAGCTTCCCAAATCGCTGGAAGCAAGATTCTTTAGGGCCTCTCTCCTGGTGGATACAAGGTAGGGCCTTGTGCATGGAAGTTCTAGGGAAATGCAGCACACCCAGAGCAGAAGTTCTACTTCAGGCAGATCAGGCCTGCAAAGAAACTACTTTTCACGGGCCTTTGGAAGAGATGTTCCCGGTAGTCTGTAAGAGAAATGTGCAGAGCGAGTTGTTTCTTAGCTTCGCAAAGAGCTGGAAGCTAGATGCTTTGCTCCCAACTCGCCCTTTGGAAAGAAGACCGCACGTTGTGCCTTTCAGCTCTAGGGCAATGTAGCACACCCAGAGCAGAAGTTCTACTTCAGGCAGATCAGGCCTGCAAAGAAACTGCGTTTCACTGGCCTTTGTAAGAGATGTTCCGGTAGGCTGTAAGAATACTGTGCAGAGCGAGCTGTTTCTTAGCTTCCCAGGGAGCTGGAAGCAAGATGCTTTGGGGCCTCTCTCCCCCTTTTATACAAGGCTGGACCTTGTGCGTTGAAGCTCTAGGGCAATGTACAACACCCAGAGCAGGAGTCCTACTTCAGCCAGATCAGGCCTGCAAAGAAACTGCGTTTCACAGGCCTTTGGAAGAGATGTTCCCGGTAGGCTGTATGAGCACTGTGCAGAGCGAGTTGTTTCTTAGCTTCCCAAAGATCTGGAAGCAAGATGATGTGGGGCCCAACTTGCCCTTTGGAAAGAAGCCTGCACGTTGTGCCTTTCAGCTCTAGGGCAATGTAGCACACCCAGAGCAGGAGTCCTACTTGAGCCAGGTCAGGCCTGCAAAGAAACTGCGTTTCACACGCCTTTGGAAGAGATGTTCCCGGTAGGCTGTAAGAGCACTGTGCAGAGCGAGTTGTTTCTTAGCTTCGCAAATAGCTGGAAGCAAGATGCTGTGGGGCCCAACTCGCCCTATGGAAAGAAGCCTGCACGTTGTGCCTTTCAGCTCTAGGACAATGTAGCACACCCAGAGCAGGAGAACTACTTCAGCCAGATAAGTCCTGCAAAGAAACTGCGTTTCACAGGCCTTTGGAAGAGATGTTCCCGGTAGGCTGTAAGAGCACTGTGCAGAGCGAGTTGTTTCTTAGCTTCCCAAATAGCTGGAAGCAAGATGCTGTGGGGCCCAACTCGCCCTTTGGAAAGAAGCCTGCACGTTGTGCGTTTCAGCTCTAGGGCAATGTAGCACACTCAGAGCAGAAGTTCTACTTCAAGCACATCAGGCCTGCAAAGAAACTGCGTTTCACAGGCCTTTGCTAGAGATGTTCCCGGTAGGCTGTAAGAGCTCAGTGCAGAGCGAGTTGTTTCTTAGGTTCCCAAAGAGCTGGAAGCAAGATGCTGTGGGGCCCAACTCCCCATTTGGAAAGAAGCCTGCACGTTGTGCCTTTCAGCTCTAGGGCAACGTAGCATACCCAGAGCAGAAGTCCTACTTCAGCCAGATCAGGCCTACAAGAAACTGCGTTTCACAGGCCTTTGGAAGAGATGTTCCCGGTAGGCTGTAAGAGCACTGTGCAGAGCGAGTTGTTTCTTAGCTTCCCAAAGAGCTGGAAGCAAGATGCTGTGGGGCCCAACTCGCCCTTTGAAAGAAGCCTGCACGTGTGCCTTTCAGCTCTAGGGCAATGTAGCACACCCAGAGCAGAAGTCCTACTTCTGCCAGATCAGGCCTGCAAAGAAACTGCGTTTCACAGGCCTTTGGAAGAGATGTTCCCGGTAGGCTGTAAGAGCACTGTGCAGAGCGAGTTGTTTCTTAGCTTCCCAAAGAGCTGGAAGCAAGATGCTGTGGGGCCCAACTCGCCCTTTGGAAAGAAGCCTGCACGTTGTGCCTTTCAGCTCTAGGGCAATGTAGCACACCCAGAGCAGAAGTCCTACTTCAGCCAGATCAGGCCTGCAAAGAAACTGCATTTCACAGGCATTTGGAAGAGATGTTCCCGGTAGGCTGTAAGAGCACTGTGCAGAGCGAGTTGTTTCTTACCTTGCCAAAGAGCTGGAAGCAAGATGCTGTGGGGCCCAACTCGCCCTTTGGAAAGAAGCCTGCACGTTGTGCCTTTCAGCTCTAGGGCAATGTAGCACACCCAGAGCAGAAGTCCTACTTCAGCCAGATAAGGCCTGCAAAGAAACTGCGTTTCACAGGCCTTTGGAAGAGATGTTCCCGGTAGGCTGTAAGAGCACTGTGCAGAGCGAGTTGTTTATTAGCTTCCCAAAGAGCTGGAAGCAAGATGCTGTGGGGCCCAACTCGCCCTTTGAAAGAAGCCTGCACGTTGTGCCTTTCAGCTCTAGGGCAATGTAGCACACCCAGAGCAGACGTCCTACTTCAGCCAGATCAGGCCTGCAAAGAAACTGCGTTTCACAGGCCTTTGGAAGAGATGTTCCCGGTAGGCTGTAAGACCACTGTGCAGAGCGAGATGTTTCTTAGCTTCCCAAAGAGCTGGAAGCAAGATGCTGTGGGGCCAAACTCGCCCTTTGAAAGAAGCCTGCACGTTGTGCCTTTCAGCTCTAGGGCAATGTAGCACACCCAGAGCAGAAGTCCTACTTCAGCCAGATCAGGCCAGCAAAGAAACTTTGTTTCACAGGCCTTTGGAAGAGATGTTCCCGGTAGGCTGTAAGAGCATTGTGCAGAGCGAGTTGTTTCTTAGCTTCCCAAAGAGCTGGAAGCAAGATGCTGTTCGGCCCAACTCGCCCTTTGGAAAGAAGCCTGCACGTTGTGCCTTTCAGCTCTAGAGCAATGTAGCACACCAAGGGGAGAAGTCCTACTTCAACCAGATCAGGCCTGCAAAGAAACTGCGTTTCACAGGCCATTGGAAGAGATGTTCCCGGTAGGGTGTAACAGCACTGTGCAGAGCGAGTTGATTCTTACCCTTCCAAAGAACTGGAAGCAAGATGCTGTGGGGCCCAACTCGCCCTTTGGAAAGAAGCCTGCACGTTGTGCCTTTCAGCTCTAGGGCAATGTAGCACACCCAGAGCAGGAGAACTACTTCAGCCAGATAAGTCCTGCAAAGAAACTGCGTTTCACAGGCCTTTGGAAGAGATGTTCCCAGTAGGCTGTAAGAGCACTGTGCAGAGCGAGTTGTTTCTTAGCTTCCCAAATAGCTGGAAGCAAGATGCTGTGGGGCCCAACTCGCCCTTTGGAAAGAAGCCTGCACGTTGTGCGTTTCAGCTCTAGGGCAATGTAGCACACTCAGAGCAGAAGTTCTACTTCAAGCACATCAGGCCTGCAAAGAAACTGCGTTTCACAGGCCTTTGCTAGAGATGTTCCCGGTAGGCTGTAAGAGCTCAGTGCAGAGCGAGTTGTTTCTTAGGTTCCCAAAGAGCTGGAAGCAAGATGCTGTGGGGCCCAACTCGCCCTTTGGAAAGAAGCCTGCACGTTGTGCCTTTCAGCTCTAGGGCAATGTAGCACACCCAGAGCAGGAGTCCTACTTCAGCCAGATCAGGCCTGCAAAGAAACTGCGTTTCACAGGCCTTTGGAAGAGATGTTCCCGGTAGGCTGTAAGAGCACTGTGCAGAGCGAGTTGTTTCTTAGCTTCCCAAAGAGCTGGAAGCAAGATGCTGTGGGGCCCAACTCGCCCTTTGAAAGAAGCCTGCACGTTGTGCCTTTCAGCTCTAGGGCAAAGTAGCACACCCAGTGCAGAAGTCCTACTTCAGCCAGATCAGGCCTGCAAAGAAACTGCGTTTCACAGGCCTTTGGAAGAGATGTTCCCGGTAGGCTGTAAGAGCACTGTGCCGAGCGAGTTTTTTCTTAGATTCCCAAAGAGCTGGAAGCAAGATGCTTTGGGGCGTATCTCCGTCTTTAGAAATGATTCAGCACTTTGTGCCTTTCAGCTCTAGGGCAATGTAGCACACCCAGAGCAGAAGTTCTACTTCAGCCAGATCAGGCCTGCAAGGAAAACTGCGTTTCACAGGACTGTGTAAGAGATGTTCCCAGTAGACTGTAAGAGCACTGTGCAGAGCGAGTTGATTCTTAGCTTCCCAAAGATCTGGAAGCATGATGCTGTGGGGCCCAACTCGCCCTTTGGAAAGAAGCCTTCACGTTGTGCCTTTCAGCTCCAGTGCAATGTAGCACACCCAGAGCAGAAGTCCTACTTCAGCCAGATCAGGCCTGCAAAGAAACTGCGTTTCACAGGCCTTTGGAAGAGATGTTCCCGGTAGGCTGTAAGAGCACTGTGCAGAGCGAGTTGTTTCTTAGCTTCCCAAAGAGCTGGAAGCAAGATGCTGTGGGGCCCAGCTCGCCCTTTGGAAAGAAGCCTGCACGTTGTGCCTTTCAGCTCTAGGGCAATGTAGCACACCCAGAGCAGAAGTGCTACTTCAGCCAGATCAGGCCTGCAAAGAAATTGCGTTTCACAGGCCTTTGGAAGAGATGTTCCCGGTAGGCTGTAAGAGCACTGTGCAGAGCGAGTTGTTTCTTAGCTTCCCAAAGAGCTGGAAGCAAGATGCTGTGGGGCCCAACTCGCCCTTTGAAAGAAGCCTGCACGTTGTGCCTTTCAGCTCTAGGGCAATGAAGCACACACAGAGCAGAATTTCTACTTCAGCGAGATCAGGTCTGCGAGGAAACTGCTTTTCACAGGCCTTTGGAACAGATGTTCCCGGTAGGCTGTAAGAGCACTGTGCAGAGCGAGTTGTTTCTTAGCTTCCCAAAGAGCTGGAAGCAAGATGCTGTGGGACCCAACTCGCCCTTTGGAAAGAAGCCTGCACGTTGTGCCTTTCAGCTCTAGGGCAATGTAGCACACCCAGAGCAGAAGTCCTACTTCAGCCAGATCATGCCTGCAAAGAAACTGCATTTCACAGGCATTTGGAAGAGATGTTCCCGGTAGGCTGTAAGAGCACTGTGCAGAGCGAGTTGTTCCTTACCTTTCCAAAGAGCTGGAAGCAAGATGCTGTGGGGCCCAACTCGCCCTTTGGAAAGAAGACTGCACGTTGTGCCTTTCAGCTCTAGGGCAATGTAGCACACCCAGAGCAGAAGTCCTACTTCAGCCAGATAAGGCCTGCAAAGAAACTGCGTTTCACAGGCCTTTGGAAGAGATGTTCCCGGTAGGCTGTAAGAGCACTGTGCAGAGCGAGTTGTTTCTTAGCTTCCCAAAGAGCTGGAAGCAAGATGCTGTGGGGCCCATCTCGCCCTTTGAAAGAAGCCTGCACGTTGTGCCTTTCAGCTCTAGGGCAATGTAGCACACCCAGAGCAGAAGTCCTACTTCAGCCAGATCAGGCCAGCAAAGAAACTTTGTTTCACAGGCCTTTGGAAGAGATGTTCCCGGTAGGCTGTAAGAGCACTGTGCAGAGCGAGTTGTTTCTTAGCTTCCCAAAGAGCTGGAAGCAGGATGCTGTGGGGCCCAACTCTCCCTTTGGAAAGAAGCCTGCACGTTGAGCCTTTAAGCTCTAGGACAATGTAGCTCACCCAGAGCAGGAGTCCTACTTCAGCCAGATAAGGCCTGCAAAGAAACTGCGTTTCACAGGCCTTTGGAAGAGATGTTCCCGGTAGGCTGTAAGAGCACTGTGCAGAGCGAGTTGTTTCTTAGCTTCCCAAAGAGCTGGAAGCAAGATGCTTTGGGGCCCAACTCGCCCTTTGGAAAGAAGCCTGCACGTTGTGCCTTTCGGCTCTAGGGCAATGTAGCACACCCAGAGCAGAAGTCCTACTTCAGCCAGATCAGGCCTGCAAAGAAACTGCGTTTCACAGGCCTTTGGAAGAGATGTTCCCGGTAGGCTGTAAGAGCACTGTGCAGAGCGAGTTGTTTCTTAGCTTCCCAAAGAGCTGGAAGCAAGATGCTGTGGGGCCCAACTCGCCCTTTGGAAAGAAGCCTGCACGTTGTGCCTTTCAGCTCTAGGGCAATGAAGCACACACAGAGCAGAATTTCTACTTCAGCGAGATCAGGTCTGCGAGGAAACTGCTTTTCACAGGCCTTTGGAACAGATGTTCCCGGTAGGCTGTAAGAGCACTGTGCAGAGCGAGTTGTTTCTTAGCTTCCCAAACAGCTGGAAGCAAGATGCTTTGGGGCCCAACTCGCCCTTTGGAAAGAAGCCTGCACGTTGTGCCTTTCGGCTCTAGGGCAATGTAGCACACCCAGAGCAGAAGTCCTACTTCAGCCAGATCAGGCCTGCAAAGAAACTGCGTTTCACAGGCCTTTGGAAGAGATGTTCCCGGTAGGCTGTAAGAGCACTGTGCAGAGCGAGTTGTTTCTTAGCTTCCCAAAGAGCTGGAAGCAAGATGCTGTGGAGCCCAACTCGCCCTTTGGAAAGAAGCCTGCACGTTGTGCCTTTCAGCTCTAGGGCAATGAAGCACACACAGAGCAGAATTTCTACTTCAGCGAGATCAGGTCTGCGAGGAAACTGCTTTTCACAGGCCTTTGGAACAGATGTTCCCGGTAGGCTGTAAGAGCACTGTGCAGAGCGAGTTGTTTCTTAGCTTCCCAAAGAGCTGGAAGCAAGATGCTGTCGGGCCCAACTCGCCCTTTGGAAAGAAGCCTGCACGTTGTGCCTTTCAGCTTTAGGGCAATGTAGCACACCCAGAGCAGAAGTCCTACTTCAGCCAGATCAGGCCTGCAAAGAAACTGCGTTTCACAGGCCTTTGGAAGAGATGTTCCCGGTAGGCTGTAAGAGCACTGTGCAGAGCGAGTTGTTTCTTAGCTTCCCAAAGAGCTGGAAGCAAGATGCTGTGGGCCCAACTCGCCCTTTGGAAAGAAGCCTGCACGTTGCGCGTTTCAGCTCTAGGGCAATGTAGCACACCCAGAGCAGAAGTCCTACTTCAGCCAGATCAGGCCTGCAAAGAAACTGCGTTTCACAGGCCTTTGGAAGAGATGTTCCCGGTAGGCTCTAAGAGCACTGTGCAGAGCGAGTTGTTTCTTAGCTTCCCAAAGAGCTGGAAGCAAGATGCTGTGGGGCCCAACTCGCCCTTTGGAAAGAAGCCTGCACGTTGTGCCTTTCAGCTCTAGGACAATGTAGCACACCCAGAGCAGAAGTCCTACTTCAGCCAGATCAGACCTGCAAAGAAACTGCGTTTCACAGGCCTTTGGAAGAGATGTTCCCGGTAGGCTGTAAGAGCACTGTGCAGAGCGAGTTGTTTCTTAGCTTCCCAAAGAGCTGGAAGCAAGATGCTGTTGGGCCCAACTCGCCCTTTGGAAAGAAGCCTGAACGTTGTGAGTTTCAGCTCTAGGGCAATGAAGCACACACAGAGCAGAAGTTCTACTTCAGCGAGATCAGGTCTGCGAGGAAACTGCTTTTCACAGGCCTTTGGAAGAGATGTTCCCGGTAGGCTGTAAGAGCACTGTGCAGAGCGAGTTGTTTCTTAGCTTCCCAAAGAGCTGAAAGCAAGATGCTGTGGGGCCCAACTCGCCCTTTGGAAAGAAGCCTGCACGTTGTGCCTTTCAGCTCTAGGGCAATGTAGCACACCCAGAGCAGAAGTCCTACTTCAGCCAGATCAGGCCTGCAAAGAAACTGCATTTCACAGGCATTTGGAAGAGATGTTCCCGGTAGGCTGTAAGAGCACTGTGCAGAGCGAGTTGTTTCTTACCTTGCCAAAGAGCTGGAAGCAAGATGCTGTGGGGCCCAACTCGCCCTTTGGAAAGAAGCCTGCACGTTGTGCCTTTCAGCTCTAGGGCAATGTAGCACACCCAGAGCAGAAGTCCTACTTCAGCCAGATAAGGCCTGCAAAGAAACTGCGTTTCACAGGCCTTTGGAAGAGATGTTCCCGGTAGGCTGTAAGAGCACTGTGCAGAGCGAGTTGTTTATTAGCTTCCCAAAGAGCTGGAAGCAAGATGCTGTGGGGCCCAACTCGCCCGTTGGAAAGTAGCCTGCACGTTGTGCCTTTCAGCTCTAGGGCAATGTAGCACACCCAGAGCAGACGTCCTACTTCAGCCAGATCAGGCCTGCAAAGAAACTGCGTTTCACAGGCCTTTGGAAGAGATGTTCCCGGTAGGCTGTAAGAGCACTGTGCAGAGCGAGTTGTTTCTTAGCTTCCCAAAGAGCTGGAAGCAAGATGCTGTGGGGCCCAACTCGCCCTTTGGAAAGAAGCCTGAACGTTGGGCCTTTCAGTTCTAGGGCAATGTAGCACACCCAGAGCAGACGTCCTACTTCAGCCAGATCAGGCCTGCAAAGAAACTGCGTTTCACAGGCCTTTGGAAGAGATGTTCCCGGTAGGCTGTAAGAGCACTGTGCAGAGCGAGTTGTTTCTTAGCTTCCCAAAGAGCTGGAAGCAAGATGCTTTGGGGCCCAACTCGCCCTTTGGAAAGAAGCCTGCACCTTGTGCCTTTCAGCTCTAGGGCAATGTAGCACACCCAGAGCAGAAGTCCTACTTCAGCCAGATCAGGCCTGCAAAGAAACTGCGTTTCACAGGCCTTTGGAAGAGATGTTCCCGGTAGGCTGTAAGAGCACTGTGCAGAGCGAGTTGTTTCTTAGCTTCCCAAAGAGCTGGAAGCAAGATGCTGTGGGGCCGAACTCGCCCTTTGGAAAGAAGCCTGCACGTTGTGCCTTTCGGCTCTAGGGCAATGTAGCACACCCAGAGAAGAAGTCCTACTTCAGCCAGATCAGGCCTGCAAAGAAACTGCGTTTCACAGGCCTTTGGAAGAGATGTTCCCGGTAGGCTGTAAGAGCACTGTGCAGAGCGAGTTGTTTCTTAGCTTCCCAAAGAGCTGGAAGCAAGATGCTGTGGGGCCCAACTCGCCCTTTGAAAGAAGCCTGCACGTTGTGCCTTTCAGCTCTAGGGCAATGTAGCACACCCAGAGCAGACGTCCTACTTCAGCCAGATCAGGCCTGCAAAGAAACTGCGTTTCACAGGCCTTTGGAAGAGATGTTCCCGGTAGGCTGTAAGACCACTGTGCAGAGCGAGTTGTCTCTTAGCTTGCCATAGAGCTGGAAGCAAGATGCTTTAGGGCCTCTCTCCAGTTTGGATACAAGACTGGGCCTTGTGCATGGAAGGTCTAGGGCAATGTAGCACACCCAGAGCAGAAGTTCTACTTCAGCCACATGACGCCTGCAAAAAAACTGCGTTTCACAGGCCTTTGTAAGAGATGTTCTCGGTAGGCTGTAAGAGCACTGTGCACAGCGAGTTTTTTATCAGCTTCCCAAATCGCTGGAAGCAGGATTCTTTAGGGCCTCACTCCAGGTGGATACAAGGTAGGGCCTTGTGCATGGAAGTACTAGGGCAATGCAGCACACCCAGAGCAGAAGTTCTACTTCAGGCAGATCAGGCCTGCAAAGAAACTACTTTTCACGGGCCTTTGGAAGAGATGTTCCCGGTAGTCTGTAAGAGGAATGTGCAGAGCGAGTTGTTTCTTAGCTTCCCAAAGAGCTGGAAGCTAGATGCTTTGCTCCCAACTCGCCCTTTGGAAAGAAGACCGCACGTTGTGCCTTTCAGCTCTAGGGCAATGTAGCACACCCAGAGCAGAAGTTCTACTTCAGGCAGATCAGGCCTGCAAAGAAACTGCGTTTCACTGGCCTTTGTAAGAGATGTTCCGGTAGGCTGTAAGAATACTGTGCAGAGCGAGCTGTTTCTTAGCTTCCCAAGGAGCTGGAAGCAAGATGCTTTGGGGCCTCTCTCCCCCTTTTATACAAGGCTGGGCCTTGTGCGTTGAAGCTCTAGGGCAATGTACAACACCCAGAGCAGGAGTCCTACTTCAGCCAGATCAGGCCTGCAAAGAAACTGCGTTTCACAGGCCTTTGGAAGAGATGTTCCCGGTAGGCTGTAAGAGCACTGTGCAGAGCGAGTTGCTTCTTAGCTTCCCAAAGAGCTGCAAGCAAGATGCTGTGGGGCCCAACTCGCCCTTTGGAAAGAAGCCTGCACGTTGTGCCTTTCAGCTCTAGGGCAATGTAGCACACCCAGAGCAGAAGTCCTACTTCAGCCAGATCAGTCCTGCAAAGAAACTGCGTTTGACAGGCCTTTGGAAGAGATGTTCCCGGTAGGCTGTAAGAGCACTGTGCAGAGCGAGTTGTTTCTTAGCTTCCCAAAGAGCTGGAAGCAAGATGCTGTGGGGCCCAACTCGCCCTTTGGAAAGAAGCCTGCAAGTTGTGCCTTTCAGCTCAAGGGCAATGTAGCACACCCAGAGCAGAAGTCCTACTTCAGCCAGATCAGGCCTGCAAGGAAACTGCGTTTCACAGGCCTTTGGAAGAGATGTTCCCGGTAGGCAGTAAGAGCACTGTGCAGAGCGAGTTGTTTCTTAGCTTCCCAAAGAGCTGGAAGCAAGATGCTGTGGGGCCCAACTCGCCCTTTGGAAAGAAGCCTGCACGTTGTGCCTTTCAGCTCTAGGACAATGTAGCACACCCAGAGCAGGAGTCCTACTTCAGCCAGATCAGGCCTGCAAAGAAACTGCGTTTCACAGGCCTTTGGAAGAGATGTTCCCGGTAGGCTGTAAGAGCACTGTGCAGAGCGAGTTGTTTCTTAGCTTCCCAAAGAGCTGGAAGCAAGATGCTGTGGGGCCCAACTCGCCCTTTGGAAAGAAGCCTGCACGTTGTGCCTTTCAGCTCTAGGGCAATGTAGCACACCCAGAGCAGGAGTCCTACTTCAGCCAGATCAGGCCAGCAAAGAAACTTTGTTTCACAGGCCTTTGGAAGAGATGTTCCCGGTAGGCTGTAAGAGCACTGTGCAGAGCGAGTTGTTTCTTAGCTTCCCAAAGAGCTGGAAGCAAGATGCTGTGGGGCCCAACTCGCCCTTTGAAAGAAGCCTGCACGTTGTGCCTTTCAGCTCTAGGGCAATGTAGCACACCCAGAGCAGAAGTCCTACTTCAGCCAGATCAGGCCAGCAAAGAAACTTTGTTTCACAGGCCTTTGGAAGAGATGTTCCCGGTAGGCTGTAAGAGCACTGTGCAGAGCGAGTTGTTTCTTAGCTTCCCAAAGAGCTGGAAGCAAGATGCTGTGGGGCCCAACTCGCCCTTTGGAAAGAAGCCTGCACGTTGTGCCTTTCAGCTCTAGGGCAAAGTAGCACACCCAGTGCAGAAGTCCTACTTCAGCCAGATCAGGCCTGCAAAGAAACTGCGTTTCACAGGCCTTTGGAAGAGATGTTCCCGGTAGGCTGTAAGAGCACTGTGCAGAGCGAGTTGTTTCTTAGCTTCCCAAAGAGCTGGAAGCAAGATGCTGTGGGGCCCAACTCGCCCTTTGGAAAGAAGCCTGCACGTTGTGCCTTTCAGCTCTAGGGCAATGTAGCACACCCAGAGCAGGAGCCCTACTTCAGCCAGATCAGGCCTGCAAAGAAACTGCGTTTCACAGGCCTTTGGAAGAGATGTTCCCGGTAGGCTGTAAGAGCACTGTGCAGAGCGAGTTTTTTCTTAGATTCCCAAAGAGCTGGAAGCAAGATGCTTTGGGGCGTATCTCCGTCTTTGGAAATGATTCAGCACTTTGTGCCTTTCAGCTCTAGGGCAATGTAGCACACCCAGAGCAGAAGTTCTACTTCAGCCAGATCAGGCCTGCAAGGAAAAGTGCGTTTCACAGGACTGTGTAAGAGATGTTCCCAGTAGACTGTAAGAGCAGTGTGCAGAGCGAGTTGTTTCTTATCTTCCCGAAGAGCTGGAAGCAAGATTCTTTAGGGCCTCTCTCCACTTTGGATACAAGGCAGGGCCTTGTGCATGGAAGCTCTAGGGCAATGTAGCACATGCAGAGCACAAGTTCTCCTTCAGCCAGATCAGGACTGCAAAGAAACTGCGTTTCACAGGCCTTTGTAAAGATGTTCCCGGAAGGCTGTAGGAGCACTGTGCAGAGCGAGTTGATTCTTAGCTTCACAAAAAGCTTTAAGCAAGATGCTGTGGGGTGTATCTCCGTCTTTGGAAATGATTCAGCACTTTGTGCCTTGGAGCTCTAGGGCAATTTAGCACACCCAGAGCAGAGTTTCTACTCCACCCATATCAGGCCTGCAAAAAACTGCGTTTCACAGCCCCTTTTACGATATGTTCCCGGTAGGCTGTAAGAGCACTGTGCACAGCGAGTTGTTTCTTAGCTTGCCATAGAGCTGGAAGCAAGATGCTTTAGGGCCTCTCTCCAGTTTGGATACAAGACTGGGCCTTGTGCATGGAAGGTCTAGGGCAATGTAGCACACCCAGAGCAGAAGTTCTACTTCAGCCACATGACGCCTGCAAAAAAACTGCGTTTCACAGGCCTTTGTAAGAGATGTTCTCGGTAGGCTGTAAGAGCACTGTGCACAGCGAGTTTTTTATCAGCTTCCCAAATCGCTGGAAGCAGGATTCTTTAGGGCCTCTCTCCAGGTGGATACAAGGTAGGGCCTTGTGCATGGAAGTACTAGGGCAATGCAGCACACCCAGAGCAGAAGTTCTACTTCAGGCAGATCAGGCCTGCAAAGAAACTACTTTTCACGGGCCTTTGGAAGAGATGTTCCCGGTAGTCTGTAAGAGGAATGTGCAGAGCGAGTTGTTTCTTAGCTTCCCAAAGAGCTGGAAGCTAGATGCTTTGCTCCCAACTCGCCCTTTGGAAAGAAGACCGCACGTTGTGCCTTTCAGCTCTAGGGCAATGTAGCACACCCAGAGCAGAAGTTCTACTTCAGGCAGATCAGGCCTGCAAAGAAACTGCGTTTCACTGGCCTTTGTAAGAGATGTTCCGGTAGGCTGTAAGAATACTGTGCAGAGCGAGCTGTTTCTTAGCTTCCCAAGGAGCTGGAAGCAAGATGCTTTGGGGCCTCTCTCCCCCTTTTATACAAGGCTGGGCCTTGTGCGTTGAAGCTCTAGGGCAATGTACAACACCCAGAGCAGGAGTCCTACTTCAGCCAGATCAGGCCTGCAAAGAAACTGCGTTTCACAGGCCTTTGGAAGAGATGTTCCCGGTAGGCTGTAAGAGCACTGTGCAGAGCGAGTTGTTTCTTAGCTTCCCAAAGAGCTGCAAGCAAGATGCTGTGGGGCCCAACTCGCCCTTTGGAAAGAAGCCTGCACGTTGTGCCTTTCAGCTCTAGGGCAATGTAGCACACCCAGAGCAGAAGTCCTACTTCAGCCAGATCAGTCCTGCAAAGAAACTGCGTTTGACAGGCCTTTGGAAGAGATGTTCCCGGTAGGCTGTAAGAGCACTGTGCAGAGCGAGTTGTTTCTTAGCTTCCCAAAGAGCTGGAAGCAAGATGCTGTGGGGCCCAACTCGCCCTTTGGAAAGAAGCCTGCAAGTTGTGCCTTTCAGCTCAAGGGCAATGTAGCACACCCAGAGCAGAAGTCCTACTTCAGCCAGATCAGGCCTGCAAGGAAACTGCGTTTCACAGGCCTTTGGAAGAGATGTTCCCGGTAGGCAGTAAGAGCACTGTGCAGAGCGAGTTGTTTCTTAGCTTCCCAAAGAGCTGGAAGCAAGATGCTGTGGGGCCCAACTCGCCCTTTGGAAAGAAGCCTGCACGTTGTGCCTTTCAGCTCTAGGACAATGTAGCACACCCAGAGCAGGAGTCCTACTTCAGCCAGATCAGGCCTGCAAAGAAACTGCGTTTCACAGGCCTTTGGAAGAGATGTTCCCGGTAGGCTGTAAGAGCACTGTGCAGAGTGAGTTGTTTCTTAGCTTCCCAAAGAGCTGGAAGCAAGATGCTGTGGGGCCCAACTCGCCCTTTGGAAAGAAGCCTGCACGTTGTGCCTTTCAGCTCTAGGGCAATGTAGCACACCCAGAGCAGGAGTCCTACTTCATCCAGATCAGGCCAGCAAAGAAACTTTGTTTCACAGGCCTTTGGAAGAGATGTTCCCGGTAGGCTGTAAGAGCACTGTGCAGAGCGAGTTGTTTCTTAGCTTCCCAAAGAGCTGGAAGCAAGATGCTGTGGGGCCCAACTCGCCCTTTGAAAGAAGCCTGCACGTTGTGCCTTTCAGCTCTAGGGCAATGTAGCACACCCAGAGCAGAAGTCCTACTTCAGCCAGATCAGGCCAGCAAAGAAACTTTGTTTCACAGGCCTTTGGAAGAGATGTTCCCGGTAGGCTGTAAGAGCACTGTGCAGAGCGAGTTGTTTCTTAGCTTCCCAAAGAGCTGGAAGCAAGATGCTGTGGGGCCCAACTCGCCCTTTGGAAAGAAGCCTGCACGTTGTGCCTTTCAGCTCTAGGGCAAAGTAGCACACCCAGTGCAGAAGTCCTACTTCAGCCAGATCAGGCCTGCAAAGAAACTGCGTTTCACAGGCCTTTGGAAGAGATGTTCCCGGTAGGCTGTAAGAGCACTGTGCAGAGCGAGTTGTTTCTTAGCTTCCCAAAGAGCTGGAAGCAAGATGCTGTGGGGCCCAACTCGCCCTTTGGAAAGAAGCCTGCACGTTGTGCCTTTCAGCTCTAGGGCAATGTAGCACACCCAGAGCAGGAGCCCTACTTCAGCCAGATCAGGCCTGCAAAGAAACTGCGTTTCACAGGCCTTTGGAAGAGATGTTCCCGGTAGGCTGTAAGAGCACTGTGCAGAGCGAGTTTTTTCTTAGATTCCCAAAGAGCTGGAAGCAAGATGCTTTGGGGCGTATCTCCGTCTTTGGAAATGATTCAGCACTTTGTGCCTTTCAGCTCTAGGGCAATGTAGCACACCCAGAGCAGAAGTTCTACTTCAGCCAGATCAGGCCTGCAAGGAAAAGTGCGTTTCACAGGACTGTGTAAGAGATGTTCCCAGTAGACTGTAAGAGCAGTGTGCAGAGCGAGTTGTTTCTTATCTTCCCGAAGAGCTGGAAGCAAGATTCTTTAGGGCCTCTCTCCACTTTGGATACAAGGCAGGGCCTTGTGCATGGAAGCTCTAGGGCAATGTAGCACATGCAGAGCACAAGTTCTCCTTCAGCCAGATCAGGACTGCAAAGAAACTGCGTTTCACAGGCCTTTGTAAAGATGTTCCCGGAAGGCTGTAGGAGCACTGTGCAGAGCGAGTTGATTCTTAGCTTCACAAAAAGCTTTAAGCAAGATGCTGTGGGGTGTATCTCCGTCTTTGGAAATGATTCAGCACTTTGTGCCTTGGAGCTCTAGGGCAATTTAGCACACCCAGAGCAGAGTTTCTACTCCACCCATATCAGGCCTGCAAAAAACTGCGTTTCACAGCCCCTTTTACGATATGTTCCCGGTAGGCTGTAAGAGCACTGTGCACAGCGAGTTGTTTCTTAGCTTGCCATAGAGCTGGAAGCAAGATGCTTTAGGGCCTCTCTCCAGTTTGGATACAAGACTGGGCCTTGTGCATGGAAGGTCTAGGGCAATGTAGCACACCCAGAGCAGAAGTTCTACTTCAGCCACATGACGCCTGCAAAAAAACTGCGTTTCACAGGCCTTTGTAAGAGATGTTCTCGGTAGGCTGTAAGAGCACTGTGCACAGCGAGTTTTTTATCAGCTTCCCAAATCGCTGGAAGCAGGATTCTTTAGGGCCTCTCTCCAGGTGGATACAAGGTAGGGCCTTGTGCATGGAAGTACTAGGGCAATGCAGCACACCCAGAGCAGAAGTTCTACTTCAGGCAGATCAGGCCTGCAAAGAAACTACTTTTCACGGGCCTTTGGAAGAGATGTTCCCGGTAGTCTGTAAGAGGAATGTGCAGAGCGAGTTGTTTCTTAGCTTCCCAAAGAGCTGGAAGCTAGATGCTTTGCTCCCAACTCGCCCTTTGGAAAGAAGACCGCACGTTGTGCCTTTCAGCTCTAGGGCAATGTAGCACACCCAGAGCAGAAGTTCTACTTCAGGCAGATCAGGCCTGCAAAGAAACTGCGTTTCACTGGCCTTTGTAAGAGATGTTCCGGTAGGCTGTAAGAATACTGTGCAGAGCGAGCTGTTTCTTAGCTTCCCAAGGAGCTGGAAGCAAGATGCTTTGGGGCCTCTCTCCCCCTTTTATACAAGGCTGGGCCTTGTGCGTTGAAGCTATAGGGCAATGTACAACACCCGGAGCAGGTGTCCTACTTCAGCCAGATCAGGCCTGCAAAGAAACTGCGTTTCACAGGCCTTTGGAAGAGATGTTCCCGGTAGGCTGTAAGAGCACTGTGCAGAGCGAGTTGTTTCTTAGCTTCCCAAAGAGCTGGAAGCAAGATGCTGTGGGGCACAACTCGCCCTTTGGAAAGAAGCCTGCACGTTGTGCCTTTCAGCTCTAGGTCAATGTAGCACACCCAGAGCAGAAGTCCTACTTCAGCCAGGTCAGGCCTGCAAAGAAACTGCGTTTCACAGGCCTTTGGAAGAGATGTTCCCGGTAGGCTGTAAGAGCACTGTGCAGAGCGAGTTGTTTCTTAGCTTCCCAAAGAGCTGGAAGCAAGATGCTGTGGGGCCCAACTCGCCCTTTGGAAAGAAGCCTGCACGTTGTGCCTTTCAGCTCTAGGGCAATGTAGCACACACAGAGCAGGAGTCCTACTTCAGCCAGATCAGGCCTGCAAAGAAACTGCATTTCACAGGCCTTTGGAAAAGATGTTCCCGGTAGGCTGTAAGAGCACTGTGCAGAGCGAGTTGTTTCTTAGCTTCCCAAAGAGCTGGAAGCAAGATGCTGTGGGGCCCAACTCGCCCTTTGGAAAGAAGCCTGCACGTTGTGCCTTTCAGCTCTAGGGCAAAGTAGCACACGCAGAGCAGAAGTCCTACTTCAGCCAGATCAGGCCTGCAAAGAAACTGCGTTTCACAGGCCTTTGGAAGAGATGTTCCCGGTAGGCTGTAAGAGCACTGTGCAGAGCGAGTTGTTTCTTAGCTTCCCAAAGAGCTGGAAGCAAGATGCTGTGGGGCCCAACTCGCCCTTTGGAAAGAAGCGTGCACGTTGTGCCTTTCAGCTCTAGGCAATGTTGCACACCCAGAGCAGGAGTCCTACTTCAGCCAGATAAGGCCTGCAAAGAAACTGCGTTTCACAGGCCTTTGGAAGAGATGTTCCCGGTAGGCTGTAAGAGCACTGTGCAGAGCGAGTTGTTCCTTAACTTTCCAAAGAGCTGGAAGCAAGATTCTGTGGGGCCCAACTCGCCCTTTGGAAAGAAGACTGCACGTTGTGCCTTTCAGCTCTAGGGCAATGTAGCACACCCAGAGCAGAAGTCTTACTTCAGCCAGATCAGGCCTGCAAAGAAACTGCGTTTCACAGGCCTTCGGAAGAGTTGTTCCCGGTAGGCTGTAAGAGCACTGTGCAGAGCGAGTTGTTTGTTAGCTTCACAAAGAGCTGGAAGCAAGATGCTGTGGGGCCCAACTCGCCCTTTGGAAAGAAGCCTGCACGTTGTGCCTTTCAGCTCTAGGGCAAAGTAGCACACCCAGAGCAGGAGTCCTACTTGAGCCAGGTCAGGCCTGCAAAGAAACTGCGTTTCACAGGCCTTTGGAAGAGATGTTCCCGGTAGGCTGTAAGAGCACTGTGCAGAGCGAGTTGTTTCTTCGCTTCCCAAAGAGCTGGAAGCAAGATGCTGTGGGGCCCAACTCGCCCTTTGGAAAGAAGCCTGCACGTTGTGCCTTTCAGCTCTAGGACAATGTAGCACACCCAGAGCAGGAGTCCTACTTCAGCCAGATAAGGCCTGCAAAGAAACTGCGTTTCACAGGCCTTTGGAAAAGATGTTCCCGGTAGGCTGTAAGAGCACTGTGCAGAGCGAGTTGTTTGTTAGCTTCCCAAAGAGCTGGAAGCAAGATGCTGTGGGGCCCAACTCGCCCTTTGGAAAGAAGCCTGCACGTTGTGCGTTTCAGCTCTAGGGCAATGTAGCACACTCAGAGCAGAAGTTCTACTTCAAGCACATCAGGCCTGCAAAGAAACTGCGTTTCACATGCCTTTTGAAGAGATGTTCCCGGTACGCTGTAAGAGCTCAGTGCAGAGCGAGTTGTTTCTTAGGTTCCCAAAGAGCTGGAAGCAAGATGCTGTGGGGCCCAACTCGCCCTTTGGAAAGAAGCCTGCACGTTGTGCCTTTGAGCTCTAGGGCAACGTAGCACACCCAGAGCAGAAGTCCTACTTCAGCCAGATCAGGCCTACAAGAAACTGCGTTTCACAGGCCTTTGGAAGAGATGTTCGCGGTAGGCTGTATGAGCACTGTGCAGAGCGAGTTGTTTCTTAGCTTCCCAAAGAGCTGGAAGCAAGATGCTGTGGGGCCCAACTCGCCCTTTGAAAGAAGCCTGCACGTTGTGCCTTTCAGCTCTAGGGCAAAGTAGCACACCCAGAGCAGAAGTCCTACTTCAGCCAGATCAGGCCTGCAAAGAAACTGCGTTTGACAGGCCTTTGGAAGAGATGTTCCCGGTAGGCTGTAAGAGCACTGTGCAGAGCGAGTTGTTTCTTAGCTTCCCAAAGAGCTGGAAGCAAGATGCTGTGGGCCCAACTCGCCCTTTGGAAAGAAGCCTGCACGTTGCGGGTTTCAGCTCTAGGGCAATGTAGCACACCCAGAGCAGAAGTCCTACTTCAGCCAGATCAGGCCTGCAAGGAAACTGCGTTTCACAGGCCGTTGGAAGAGATGTTCCCGGTAGGCTGTAAGAGCACTGTGCAGAGCGAGTTGTTTCTTAGCTTTCCAAAGAGCTGGAAGCAAGATGCTGTGGGGCCCCACTCGCCCTTTGGAAAGAAGACTGCACGTTGTGCCTTTCAGCTCTAGGGCAATGTAGCACACCCAGAGCAGAAGTCCTACTTCAGTCAGATCAGGCCTGCAAAGAAACTGCGTTTCACAGGCCTTTGGAAGAGATGTTCCCGGTAGGCTGTAAGAGCACTGTGCAGAGCGAGTTTTTTCTTAGATTCCCAAAGAGCTGGAATCCAGATGCTTTGGGGCGTATCTCCGTCTTTGGAAATGATTCAGCACTTTGTGCCTTTCAGCTCTAGGGCAATGTAGCACACCCAGAGCAGAAGTTCTACTTCAGCCAGATCAGGCCTGCAAGGAAAACTGCGTTTCACAGGACTGTGTAAGAGATGTTCCCAGTAGACTGTAAGAGCACTGTGCAGAGCGAGTTGTTTCTTATCTTCCCGAAGAGCTGGAAGCAAGATTCTTTAGGGCCTCTCTCCAGTTTGGATACAAGACTGGGCCTTGTGCATGGAAGCTCTAGGACAATGTAGCACACCCAGAGCAGAAGTTCTACTTCAGCCACATGACGCCTGCAAAAAAACTGCGTTTCACAGGCCTTTGTAAGAGATGTTCTCGGTAGGCTGTAAGAGCCCTGTGCACAGCGAGTTTTTTATCAGCTTCCCAAATCGCTGGAAGCAAGATTCTTTAGGGCCTCTCTCCTGGTGGATACAAGGTAGGGCCTTGTGCATGGAAGTTCTAGGGAAATGCAGCACACCCAGAGCAGAAGTTCTACTTCAGGCAGATCAGCCCTGCAAAGAAACTACTTTTCACGGGCCTTTGGAAGAGATGTTCCCGGTAGTCTGTAAGAGAAATGTGCAGAGCGAGTTGTTTCTTAGCTTCGCAAAGAGCTGGAAGCTAGATGCTTTGCTCCCAACTCGCCCTTTGGAAAGAAGACCGCACGTTGTGCCTTTCAGCTCTAGGGCAATGTAGCACACCCAGAGCAGAAGTTCTACTTCAGGCAGATCAGGCCTGCAAAGAAACTGCGTTTCACTGGCCTTTGTAAGAGATGTTCCGGTAGGCTGTAAGAATACTGTGCAGAGCGAGCTGTTTCTTAGCTTCCCAGGGAGCTGGAAGCAAGATGCTTTGGGGCCTCTCTCCCCCTTTTATACAAGGCTGGACCTTGTGCGTTGAAGCTCTAGGGCAATGTACAACACCCAGAGCAGGAGTCCTACTTCAGCCAGATCAGGCCTGCAAAGAAACTGCGTTTCACAGGCCTTTGGAAGAGATGTTCCCGGTAGGCTGTAAGAGCACTGTGCAGAGCGAGTTGTTTCTTAGCTTCCCAAAGATCTGGAAGCAAGATGATGTGGGGCCCAACTCGCCCTTTGGAAAGAAGCCTGCACGTTGTGCCTTTCAGCTCTAGGGCAATGTAGCACACCCAGAGCAGGAGTCCTACTTGAGCCAGGTCAGGCCTGCAAAGAAACTGCGTTTCACACGCCTTTGGAAGAGATGTTCCCGGTAGGCTGTAAGAGCACTGTGCAGAGCGAGTTGTTTCTTCGCTTCGCAAATAGCTGGAAGCAAGATGCTGTGGGGCCCAACTCGCCCTATGGAAAGAAGCCTGCACGTTGTGCCTTTCAGCTCTAGGACAATGTAGCACACCCAGAGCAGGAGAACTACTTCAGCCAGATAAGTCCTGCAAAGAAACTGCGTTTCACAGGCCTTTGGAAGAGATGTTCCCGGTAGGCTGTAAGAGCACTGTGCAGAGCGAGTTGTTTCTTAGCTTCCCAAATAGCTGGAAGCAAGATGCTGTGGGGCCCAACTCGCCCTTTGGAAAGAAGCCTGCACGTTGTGCGTTTCAGCTCTAGGGCAATGTAGCACACTCAGAGCAGAAGTTCTACTTCAAGCACATCAAGCCTGCAAAGAAACTGCGTTTCACAGGCCTTTGCTAGAGATGTTCCCGGTAGGCTGTAAGAGCTCAGTGCAGAGCGAGTTGTTTCTTAGGTTCCCAAAGAGCTGGAAGAAAGATGCTGTGGGGCCCAACTCCCCATTTGGAAAGAAGCCTGCACGTTGTGCCTTTCAGCTCTAGGGCAACGTAGCACACCCAGAGCAGAAGTCCTACTTCAGCCAGATCAGGCCTACAAGAAACTGCGTTTCACAGGCCTTTGGAAGAGATGTTCCCGGTAGGCTGTAAGAGCACTGTGCAGAGCGAGTTGTTTCTTAGCTTCCCAAAGAGCTGGAAGCAAGATGCTGTCGGGCCCAACTCGCCCTTTGAAAGAAGCCTGCACGTTGTGCCTTTCAGATCTAGGGCAATGTAGCACACCCAGAGCAGAAGTCCTACTTCAGCCAGATCAGGCCTGCAAAGAAACTGTGTTTCACAGGCCTTTGGAAGAGATGTTGCCGGTAGGCTGTAAGAGCACTGTGCAGAGCGAGTTGTTTCTTATCTTCCCAAAGAGCTGGACGCAAGATGCTGTGGGGCCCAACTCGCCCTTTGGAAAGAAGCCTGCACGTTGTTCCTTTCAGCTCTAGGGCAAAGTAGCACACCCAGAGCAGAAGTCCTACTTCAGCCAGATCAGGCCTGCAAAAAAAAACTGCGTTTCACAGGCCTTTGGAAGAGATGTTCCCGGTAGGCTGTAAGAGCACTGTGCAGAGCGAGTTGTTTCTTAGCTTCCCAAAGAGCTGGAAGCAAGATGCTGTGGGGCCCAACTCGCCCTTTGGAAAGAAGCCTGCACGTTGTGCCTTTCAGCTGTAGGGCAATGTAGCACACCCAGAGCAGAAGTCCTACTTCAGCCAGATCAGGCCTGCAAAGAAACTGCGTTTCACAGGCCTTTGGAAGAGATGCTCCCGGTAGGCTGTAAGAGCACTGTGCAGAGCGAGTTGTTTCTTAGCTTCCCAAAGAGCTGGAAGCAAGATGCTGTGGGGCCCAACTCGCCCTTTGGAAAGAAGCCTGCACGTTGTGCCTTTCAGCTCTAGGACAATGTAGCACACCCAGAGCAGGAGTCCTACTTCAGCCAGGTCAGGCCTGCAAAGAAACTGCGTTTCACAGGCCTTTGGAAGAGATGTTCCCGGTAGGCTGTAAGAGCACTGTGCAGAGCGAGTTGTTTCTTAGCTTCCCAAAGAGCTGGAAGCAAGATGCTGTGGGGCCCAACTCGCCCTTTGGAAAGAAGCCTGCACGTTGTGACTTTCAGCTCTAGGGCAATGTAGCACACCCAGAGCAGAAGTCCTACTTCAGCCAGATCAGGCCTGCAAAGAAACTGCGTTTCACAGGCCTTTGGAAGAGATGTTCCCGGTAGGCTCTAAGAGCACTGTGCAGAGCGAGTTGTTTCTTAGCTTCCCAAAGAGCTGGAAGCAAGATGCTGTGGGGCCCAACTCGCCCTTTGAAAGAAGCCTGCACGTTGTGCCTTTCAGCTCTAGGGCAATGTAGCACACCCAGAGCAGAAGTCCTACTTCTGCCAGATCAGGCCTGCAAAGAAACTGCGTTTCACAGGCCTTTGGAAGAGATGTTCCCGGTAGGCTGTAAGAGCACTGTGCAGAGCGAGTTGTTTCTTAGCTTCCCAAAGAGCTGGAAGCAAGATGCTGTGGGGCCCAACTCGCCCTTTGGAAAGAAGCCTGCACGTTGTGCCTTTCAGCTCTAGGGCAATGTAGCACACCCAGAGCAGAAGTCCTACTTCAGCCAGATCAGGCCTGCAAAGAAACTGCATTTCACAGGCATTTGGAAGGGATGTTCCCGGTAGGCTGTAAGAGCACTGTGCAGAGCGAGTTGTTTCTTACCTTGCCAAAGAGCTGGAAGCAAGATGCTGTGGGTCCCAACTCGCCCTTTGGAAAGAAGCCTGCACGTTGTGCCTTTCAGCTCTAGGGCAATGTAGCACACCCAGAGCAGAATTCCTACTTCAGCCAGATAAGGCCTGCAAAGAAACTGCGTTTCACAGGCCTTTGGAAGAGATGTTCCCGGTAGGCTGTAAGAGCACTGTGCAGAGCGAGTTGTTTATTAGCTTCCCAAAGAGCTGGAAGCAAGATGCTGTGGGGCCCAACTCGCCCGTTGGAAAGTAGCCTGCACGTTGTGCCTTTCAGCTCTAGGGCAATGTAGCACACCCAGAGCAGACGTCCTACTTCAGCCAGATCAGGCCTGCAAAGAAACTGCGTTTCACAGGCCTTTGGAAGAGATGTTCCCGGTAGGCTGTAAGAGCACTGTGCAGAGCGAGTTGTTTCTTAGCTTCCCAAAGAGCTGGAAGCAAGATGCTGTGGGGCCCAACTCGCCCTTTGGAAAGAAGCCTGAACGTTGTGCCTTTCAGCTCTAGGGCAATGTAGCACACCCAGAGCAGACGTCCTACTTCAGCCAGATCAGGCCTGCAAAGAAACTGCGTTTCACAGGCCTTTGGAAGAGATGTTCCCGGTAGGCTGTAAGAGCACTGTGCAGAGCGAGTTGTTTCTTAGCTTCCCAAAGAGCTGGAAGCAAGATGCTTTGGGGCCCAACTCGCCCTTTGGAAAGAAGCCTGCACCTTGTGCCTTTCAGCTCTAGGGCAATGTAGCACACCCAGAGCAGAAGTCCTACTTCAGCCAGATCAGGCCTGCAAAGAAACTGCGTTTCACAGGCCTTTGGAAGAGATGTTCCCGGTAGGCTGTAAGAGCACTGTGCAGAGCGAGTTGTTTCTTAGCTTCCCAAAGAGCTGGAAGCAAGATGCTGTGGGGCCCAACTCGCCCTTTGGAAAGAAGCCTGCACGTTGTGCCTTTCGGCTCTAGGGCAATGTAGCACACCCAGAGAAGAAGTCCTACTTCAGCCAGATCAGGCCTGCAAAGAAACTGCGTTTCACAGGCCTTTGGAAGAGATGTTCCCGGTAGGCTGTAAGAGCACTGTGCAGAGCGAGTTTTTTCTTAGCTTCCCAAAGAGCTGGAAGCAAGATGCTGTGGGGCCCAACTCGCCCTTTGAAAGAAGCCTGCACGTTGTGCCTTTCAGCTCTAGGGCAATGTAGCACACCCAGAGCAGACGTCCTACTTCAGCCAGATCAGGCCTGCAAAGAAACTGCGTTTCACAGGCCTTTGGAAGAGATGTTCCCGGTAGGCTGTAAGACCACTGTGCAGAGCGAGTTGTTTCTTAGCTTCCCAAAGAGCTGGAAGCAAGATGCTGTGGGGCCCAACTCGCCCTTTGAAAGAAGCCTGCACGTTGTGCCTTTCAGCTCTAGGGCAATGTAGCACACCCAGAGCAGAAGCCCTACTTCAGCCAGATCAGGCCAGCAAAGAAACTTTGTTTCACAGGCCTTTGGAAGAGATGTTCCCGGTAGGCTGTAAGAGCATTGTGCAGAGCGAGTTGTTTCTTAGCTTCCCAAAGAGCTGGAAGCAAGATGCTGTTCGGCCCAACTCGCCCTTTGGAAAGAAGCCTGCACGTTGTGCCTTTCAGCTCTAGAGCAATGTAGCACACCAAGGGGAGAAGTCCTACTTCAACCAGATCAGGCCTGCAAAGAAACTGCGTTTCACAGGCCATTGGAAGAGATGTTCCCGGTAGGGTGTAACAGCACTGTGCAGAGCGAGTTGATTCTTACCCTTCCAAAGAACTGGAAGCAAGATGCTATGGGGCCCAACTCGCCCTTTGGAAAGAAGCCTGCACGTTGTGCCTTTCAGCTCTAGGGCAATGTAGCACACCCAGAGCAGGAGAACTACTTCAGCCAGATAAGTCCTGCAAAGAAACTGCGTTTCACAGGCCTTTGGAAGAGATGTTCCCGGTAGGCTGTAAGAGCACTGTGCAGAGCGAGTTGTTTCTTAGCTTCCCAAATAGCTGGAAGCAAGATGCTGTGGGGCCCAACTCGCCCTTTGGAAAGAAGCCTGCACGTTGTGCGTTTCAGCTCTAGGGCAATGTAGCACACTCAGAGCAGAAGTTCTACTTCAAGCACATCAGGCCTGCAAAGAAACTGCGTTTCACAGGCCTTTGCTAGAGATGTTCCCGGTAGGCTGTAAGAGCTCAGTGCAGAGCGAGTTGTTTCTTAGGTTCCCAAAGAGCTGGAAGCAAGATGCTGTGGGGCCCAACTCGCCCTTTGGAAAGAAGCCTGCACGTTGTGCCTTTCAGCTCTAGGGCAATGTAGCACACCCAGAGCAGGAGTCCTACTTCAGCCAGATCAGGCCTGCAAAGAAACTGCGTTTCACAGGCCTTTGGAAGAGATGTTCCCGGTAGGCTGTAAGACCACTGTGCAGAGCGAGTTGTTTCTTAGCTTCCCAAAGAGCTGGAAGCAAGATGCTGTGGGGCCCAACTCGCCCTTTGAAAGAAGCCTGCACGTTGTGCCTTTCAGCTCTAGGGCAAAGTAGCACACCCAGTGCAGAAGTCCTACTTCAGCCAGATCAGGCCTGCAAAGAAACTGCGTTTCACAGGCCTTTGGAAGAGATGTTCCCGGTAGGCTGTAAGAGCACTGTGCAGAGCGAGTTTTTTCTTAGATTCCCAAAGAGCTGGAAGCAAGATGCTTTGGGGCGTATCTCCGTCTTTAGAAATGATTCAGCACTTTGTGCCTTTCAGCTCTAGGGCAATGTAGCACACCCAGAGCAGAAGTTCTACTTCAGCCAGATCAGGCCTGCAAGGAAAACTGCGTTTCACAGGACTGTGTAAGAGATGTTCCCAGTAGACTGTAAGAGCACTGTGCAGAGCGAGTTGTTTCTTAGCTTCCCAAAGAGCTGGAAGCAAGATGCTGTGGGGCCCAACTCGCCCTTTGGAAAGAAGCCTGCACGTTGTGCCTTTCAGCTCTAGGGCAATGTAGCACACCCAGAGCAGGAGTCCTACTTCAGCCAGATCAGGCCTGCAAAGAAGCTGCGTTTCACAGGCCTTTGGAAGAAATGTTCCCGGTAGGCTGTAAGAGCACTGTGCGGAGCGAGTTGTTTCTTAGCTTCCCAAAGAGCTGGAAGCAAGATGCTGTGGGGCCCAACTCGCCCTTTGGAAAGTAGCCTGCACGTTGTGCCTTTCAGCTCTAGGGCAATGTAGCACACCCAGAGCAGGAGTCCTACTTCAGCCAGATCAGGCCTGCAAAGAAACTGCGTTTCACAGGCCTTTGGAAGAAATGTTCCCGGTAGGCTGTAACAGCACTGTGCAGAGCGAGTTGATTCTTAGCTTCCCAAAGAGCTGGAAGCAAGATGCTGTGGGGCCCAAGTCGCCCTTTGGAAAGAAGCCTGCACGTTGTGCCTTTCAGCTCTAGGGCAATGTAGCACACCCAGAGCAAGAGTCCTACTTCAGCCAGATCAGGCCTGCAAAGAAACTGCGTTTCACAGGCCTTTGGAAGAGATGTTCCCGGTAGGCTGTAAGAGCACTGTGCAGAGCGAGTTGTTTCTTAGCTTCCCAAAGAGCTGGAAGAAAGATGCTGTGGGGTCCAACTCGCCCTTTGGAAAGAAGACTGCACGTTGTGCTTTTCAGCTCTAGGGCAATGTAGCACACTCAGAGCAGAATTTCTACTTCAAGCACATCAGGCCTGCAAAGAAACTGCGTTTCACAGGCCTTTGGAAGAGATGTTCCCGGTAGGTTGTAAGAGCTCAGTGCAGAGCGAGTTGTTTCTTAACTTCCCAATGAGCTGGAAGCAAGATGCTGTGGGGCCCAACTCGCCCTTTGGAAAGAAGCCTGCACGTTGTGCCTTTCAGCTCTAGGGCAATGTAGCACACCCAGAGCAGGAGTCCTACTTCAGCCAGATCAGGCCTGCAAAGAAACTGCGTTTCACAGGCCTTTGGAAGAGATGTTCCCGGTAGGCTGTAAGAGCACTGTGCAGAGCGAGTTGTTTCTTAGCTTCCCAAAGAGCTGGAAGCAAGATGCTGTGGGGCCCAACTCGCCCTTTGAAAGAAGCCTGCACGTTGTGCCTTTCAGCTCTAGGGCAAAGTAGCACACCCAGTGCAGAAGTCCTACTTCAGCCAGATCAGGCCTGCAAAGAAACTGCATTTCACAGGCCTTTGGAAGAGATGTTCCCGGTAGGCTGTAAGAGCACTATGCTGAGCGAGTTTTTTCTTAGATTCCCAAAGAGCTGGAAGCAAGATGCTTTGGGGCGTATCTTCGTCTTTGGAAATGATTCAGCACTTTGTGCCTTTCAGCTCTAGGGCAATGTAGCACACCCAGAGCAGAAGTTCTACTTCAGCCAGATCAGGCCTGCAAGGAAAACTGCGTTTCACAGGACTGTGTAAGAGATGTTCCCCGTAGACTGTAAGAGCACTGTGCAGAGCGAGTTGTTTCTTAGCTTCCCAAAGAGCTGGAAGCAAGATGCTGTGGGGCCCAACTCGCCCTTTGGAAAGAAGCCTGCACGTTGTGCCTTTCAGCTCTAGGGCAATGTAGCACACCCAGAGCAGGAGTCCTACTTCAGCCAGATCAGGCCTGCAAAGAAACTGCGTTTCACAGGCCTTTGGAAGAAATGTTCCGTGTAGGCTCTAAGAGCACTGTGCAGAGCGAGTTGTTTCTTAGCTTCCCAAAGAGCTGGAAGCAAGATGCTGTGCGGCCCAACTCGCCCTTTGGAAAGTAGCCTGCACGTTGTGCCTTTCAGCTCTAGGGCAATGCAGCACACCCAGAGCAGGAGCCCTACTTCAGCCAGATCAGGCCTGCAAAGAAACTGCGTTTCACAGGCCTTTGGAAGAGATGTTCCCGGTAGGCTGTAAGAGCACTGTGCAGAGCGAGTTGTTTCTTAGCTTCCCAAAGAGCTGGAAGCAAGATGCTGTGGGGCCCAACTCGCCCTTTGGAAAGAAGCCTGCACGTTGTGCCTTTCAGCTCTAGGGCAATGTAGCACACCCAGAGCAGACGTCCTACTTCAGCCAGATCAGGCCTGCAAAGAAACTGCGTTTCACATGCCTTTGGAAGAGATGTTCCCGGTAGGCTGTAAGAGCACTGTGCAGAGCGAGTTGTTTCTTAGCTTCCCAAAGATCTGGAAGCAAGATGCTGTGGGGCCCAACTCGCCCTTTGAATGAAGCCTGCACGTTGTGCCTTTCAGCTTTAGGGCAATGTAGCACACCCAGAGCAGAAGTCCTACTTCAGCCAGATCAGGCCTGCAAAGAAACTGTGTTTCACAGGCCTTTGGAATTGATGTTCCCGGTAGGCTGTAAGAGCACTGTGCAGAGCGAGTTGTTTCTTAGCTTCCCAAAGAGCTGGAAGCAAGATGCTGTGGGGCCCAACTCGCCCTTTGGAAAGAAGCCTGCACGTTGTGCCTTTCAGCTCTAGAACAATGTAGCACAGCCAAGGGGAGAAGTCCTACTTCAACCAGATCAGGCCTGCAAAGAAACTGCGTTTGACAGGCCTTTGGAATAGATGTTCCCGGTAGGCTGTAAGAGCACTGTGCAGAGCGAGTTTTTTCTTAGATTCCCAAAGAGCTGGAAGCAAGATGCTTTGGGGCGTATCTCCGTCTTTAGAAATGATTCAGCACTTTGTGCCTTTCAGCTCTAGGGCAATGTAGCACACCCAGAGCAGAAGTTCTACTTCAGCCAGATCAGGCCTGCAAGGAAAACTGCGTTTCACAGGACTGTGTAAGAGATGTTGCCAGTAGACTGTAAGAGCACTGTGCAGAGCGAGTTGTTTCTTAGCTTCCCAAAGAGCTGGAAGCAAGATGCTGTGGGGCCCAACTCGCCCTTTGGAAAGAAGCCTGCACGTTGTGCCTTTCAGCTCTAGGGCAATGTAGCACACCCAGAGCAGGAGTCCTACTTCAGCCAGATCAGGCCTGCAAAGAAGCTGCGTTTCACAGGCCTTTGGAAGAAATGTTCCCGGTAGGCTGTAAGAGCACTGTGCGGAGCGAGTTGTTTCTTAGCTTCCCAAAGAGCTGGAAGCAAGATGCTGTGGGGCCCAACTCGCCCTTTGGAAAGTAGCCTGCACGTTGTGCCTTTCAGCTCTAGGGCAATGTAGCACACCCAGAGCAGGAGTCCTACTTCAGCCAGATCAGGCCTGCAAAGAAACTGCGTTTCACAGGCCATTGGAAGAGATGTTCCCGGTAGGCTGTAACAGCACTGTGCAGAGCGAGTTGATTCTTAGCTTCCCAAAGAGCTGGAAGCAAGATGCTGTGGGGCCCAAGTCGCCCTTTGGAAAGAAGCCTGCACGTTGTGCCTTTCAGCTCTAGGGCAATGTAGCACACCCAGAGCAGAAGTCCTACTTCAGCCAGATAAGGCCTGCAAAGAAACTGCGTTTCACAGGCCTTTGGAAGAGATGTTCCCGGTAGGCTGTAAGAGCACTGTGCAGAGCGAGTTGTTTCTTAGCTTCCCAAAGAGCTGGAAGAAAGATGCTGTGGGGTCCAACTCGCCCTTTGGAAAGAAGACTGCACGTTGTGCTTTTCAGCTCTAGGGCAATGTAGCACACTCAGAGCAGAATTTCTACTTCAAGCACATCAGGCCTGCAAAGAAACTGCGTTTCACAGGCCTTTGGAAGAGATGTTCCCGGTAGGTTGTAAGATCTCAGTGCAGAGCGAGTTGTTTCTTAACTTCCCAATGAGCTGGAAGCAAGATGCTGTGGGGCCCAACTCGCCCTTTGGAAAGAAGCCTGCACGTTGTGCCTTTCAGCTCTAGGGCAATGTAGCACACCCAGAGCAGGAGTCCTACTTCAGCCAGATCAGGCCTGCAAAGAAACTGCGTTTCACAGGCCTTTGGAAGAGATGTTCCCGGTAGGCTGTAAGAGCACTGTGCAGAGCGAGTTGTTTCTTAGCTTCCCAAAGAGCTGGAAGCAAGATGCTGTGGGGCCCAACTCGCCCTTTGAAAGAAGCCTGCACGTTGTGCCTTTCAGCTCTAGGGCAAAGTAGCACACCCAGTGCAGAAGTCCTACTTCAGCCAGATCAGGCCTGCAAAGAAACTGCATTTCACAGGCCTTTGGAAGAGATGTTCCCGGTAGGCTGTAAGAGCACTATGCTGAGCGAGTTTTTTCTTAGATTCCCAAAGAGCTGGAAGCAAGATGCTTTGGGGCGTATCTCCGTCTTTGGAAATGATTCAGCACTTTGTGCCTTTCAGCTCTAGGGCAATGTAGCACACCCAGAGCAGAAGTTCTACTTCAGCCAGATCAGGCCTGCAAGGAAAACTGCGTTTCACAGGACTGTGTAAGAGATGCTCCCAGTAGACTGTAAGAGCACTGTGCAGAGCGAGTTGTTTCTTAGCTTCCCAAAGAGCTGGAAGCAAGATGCTGTGGGGCCCAACTCGCCCTTTGGAAAGAAGCCTGCACGTTGTGCCTTTCAGCTCTAGGGCAATGTAGCACACCCAGAGCAGGAGTCCTACTTCAGCCAGATCAGGCCTGCAAAGAAACTGCGTTTCACAGGCCTTTGGAAGAAATGTTCCCGGTAGGCTGTAAGAGCACTGTGCGGAGCGAGTTGTTTCTTAGCTTCCCAAAGAGCTGGAAGCAAGATGCTGTGGGGCCCAACTCGCCCTTTGGAAAGAAGCCTGCACGTTGTGCCTTTCAGCTCTAGGGCAATGCAGCACACCCAGAGCAGGAGCCCTACTTCAGCCAGATCAGGCCTGCAAAGAAACTGCGTTTCACAGGCCTTTGGAAGAGATGTTCCCGGTAGGCTGTAAGAGCACTGTGCAGAGCGAGTTGTTTCTTAGCTTCCCAAAGAGCTGGAAGCAAGATGCTGTGGGGCCCAACTCGCCCTTTGGAAAGAAGCCTGCACGTTGTGCCTTTTAGCTCTAGGGCAATGTAGCACACCCAGAGCAGACGTCCTACTTCAGCCAGATCAGGCCTGCAAAGAAACTGCGTTTCACATGCCTTTGGAAGAGATGTTCCCGGTAGGCTGTAAGAGCACTGTGCAGAGCGAGTTGTTTCTTAGCTTCCCATAGATCTGGAAGCAAGATGCTGTGGGGCCCAACTCGCCCTTTGAAAGAAGCCTGCACGTTGTGCCTTTCAGCTTTAGGGCAATGTAGCACACCCAGAGCAGAAGTCCTACTTCAGCCAGATCAGGCCTGCAAAGAAACTGCGTTTCACAGGCCTTTGGAATTGATGTTCCCGGTAGGCTGTAAGAGCACTGTGCAGAGCGAGTTGTTTCTTAGCTTCCCAAAGAGCTGGAAGCAAGATGCTGTGGGGCCCAACTCGCCCTTTGGAAAGTAGCCTGCACGTTGTGCCTTTCAGCTCTAGGGCAATGTAGCACACCCAGAGCAGGAGTCCTACTTCAGCCAGATCAGGCCTGCAAAGAAACTGCGTTTCACAGGCCATTGGAAGAGATGTTCCCGGTAGGCTGTAACAGCACTGTGCAGAGCGAGTTGATTCTTAGCTTCCCAAAGAGCTGGAAGCAAGATGCTTTGGGGCCCAAGTCGCCCTTTGGAAAGAAGCCTGCACGTTGTGCCTTTCAGCTCTAGGGCAATGTAGCACACCCAGAGCAGAAGTCCTACTTCAGCCAGATAAGGCCTGCAAAGAAACTGCGTTTCACAGGCCTTTGGAAGAGATGTTCCCGGTAGGCTGTAAGAGCACTGTGCAGAGCGAGTTGTTTCTTAGCTTCCCAAAGAGCTGGAAGAAAGATGCTGTGGGGTCCAACTCGCCCTTTGGAAAGAAGACTGCACGTTGTGCTTTTCAGCTCTAGGGCAATGTAGCACACTCAGAGCAGAATTTCTACTTCAAGCACATCAGGCCTGCAAAGAAACTGCGTTTCACAGGCCTTTGGAAGAGATGTTCCCGGTAGGTTGTAAGATCTCAGTGCAGAGCGAGTTGTTTCTTAACTTCCCAATGAGCTGGAAGCAAGATGCTGTGGGGCCCAACTCGCCCTTTGGAAAGAAGCCTGCACGTTGTGCCTTTCAGCTCTAGGGCAATGTAGCACACCCAGAGCAGGAGTCCTACTTCAGCCAGATCAGGCCTGCAAAGAAACTGCGTTTCACAGGCCTTTGGAAGAGATGTTCCCGGTAGGCTGTAAGAGCACTGTGCAGAGCGAGTTGTTTCTTAGCTTCCCAAAGAGCTGGAAGCAAGATGCTGTGGGGCCCAACTCGCCCTTTGAAAGAAGCCTGCACGTTGTGCCTTTCAGCTCTAGGGCAAAGTAGCACACCCAGTGCAGAAGTCCTACTTCAGCCAGATCAGGCCTGCAAAGAAACTGCATTTCACAGGCCTTTGGAAGAGATGTTCCCGGTAGGCTGTAAGAGCACTATGCTGAGCGAGTTTTTTCTTAGATTCCCAAAGAGCTGGAAGCAAGATGCTTTGGGGCGTATCTCCGTCTTTGGAAATGATTCAGCACGTTGTGCCTTTCAGCTTTAGGGCAATGTAGCACACCCAGAGCAGAAGTCCTACTTCAGCCAGATCAGGCCTGCAAAGAAACTGTGTTTCACAGGCCTTTGGAATTGATGTTGCCGGTAGGCTGTAAGAGCACTGTGCAGAGCGAGTTGTTTCTTAGCTTCCCAAAGAGCTGGAAGCAAGATGCTGTGGGGCCCAACTCGCCCTTTGGAAAGAAGCCTGCACGTTGTGCCTTTCAGCTCTAGAGCAATGTAGCACAGCCAAGGGGAGAAGTCCTACTTCAACCAGATCAGGCCTGCAAAGAAACTGCGTTTGACAGGCCTTTGGAAGAGATGTTCCCGGTAGGCTGTAAGAGCACTGTGCAGAGCGAGTTTTTTCTTAGATTCCCAAAGAGCTGGAAGCAAGATGCTTTGGGGCGTATCTCCGTCTTTAGAAATGATTCAGCACTTTGTGCCTTTCAGCTCTAGGGCAATGTAGCACACCCAGAGCAGAAGTTCTACTTCAGCCAGATCAGGCCTGCAAGGAAAACTGCGTTTCACAGGACTGTGTAAGAGATGTTCCCAGTAGACTGTAAGAGCACTGTGCAGAGCGAGTTGATTCTTAGCTTCCCAAAGAGCTGGAAGCAAGATGCTGTGGGGCCCAAGTCGCCCTTTGGAAAGAAGCCTGCACGTTGTGCCTTTCAGCTCTAGGGCAATGTAGCACACCCAGAGCAGAAGTCCTACTTCAGCCAGATAAGGCCTGCAAAGAAACTGCGTTTCACAGGCCTTTGGAAGAGATGTTCCCGGTAGGCTGTAAGAGCACTGTGCAGAGCGAGTTGTTTCTTAGCTTCCCAAAGAGCTGGAAGAAAGATGCTGTGGGGTCCAACTCGCCCTTTGGAAAGAAGACTGCACGTTGTGCTTTTCAGCTCTAGGGCAATGTAGCACACTCAGAGCAGAATTTCTACTTCAAGCACATCAGGCCTGCAAAGAAACTGCGTTTCACAGGCCTTTGGAAGAGATGTTCCCGGTAGGTTGTAAGAGCTCAGTGCAGAGCGAGTTGTTTCTTAACTTCCCAATGAGCTGGAAGCAAGATGCTGTGGGGCCCAACTCGCCCTTTGGAAAGAAGCCTGCACGTTGTGCCTTTCAGCTCTAGGGCAATGTAGCACACCCAGAGCAGGAGTCCTACTTCAGCCAGATCAGGCCTGCAAAGAAACTGCGTTTCACAGGCCTTTGGAAGAGATGTTCCCGGTAGGCTGTAAGAGCACTGTGCAGAGCGAGTTGTTTCTTAGCTTCCCAAAGAGCTGGAAGCAAGATGCTGTGGGGCCCAACTCGCCCTTTGAAAGAAGCCTGCACGTTGTGCCTTTCAGCTCTAGGGCAAAGTAGCACACCCAGTGCAGAAGTCCTACTTCAGCCAGATCAGGCCTGCAAAGAAACTGCATTTCACAGGCCTTTGGAAGAGATGTTCCCGGTAGGCTGTAAGAGCACTATGCTGAGCGAGTTTTTTCTTAGATTCCCAAAGAGCTGGAAGCAAGATGCTTTGGGGCGTATCTCCGTCTTTGGAAATGATTCAGCACTTTGTGCCTTTCAGCTCTAGGGCAATGTAGCACACCCAGAGCAGAAGTTCTACTTCAGCCAGATCAGGCCTGCAAGGAAAACTGCGTTTCACAGGACTGTGTAAGAGATGTTCCCAGTAGACTGTAAGAGCTCTGTGCAGAGCGAGTTGATTCTTAGCTTCCCAAAGATCTGGAAGCATGATGCTGTGGGGCCCAACTCGCCCTTTGGAAAGAAGCCTTCACGTTGTGCCTTTCAGCTCCAGTGCAATGTAGCACACCCAGAGCAGAAGTCCTACTTCAGCCAGATCAGGCCTGCAAAGAAACTGCGTTTCACAGGCCTTTGGAAGAGATGTTCCCGGTAGGCTGTAAGAGCACTGTGCAGAGCGAGTTGTTTCTTAGCTTCCCAAAGAGCTGGAAGCAAGATGCTGTGGGGCCCAGCTCGCCCTTTGGAAAGAAGCCTGCACGTTGTGCCTTTCAGCTCTAGGGCAATATAGCACACCCAGAGCAGAAGTGCTACTTCAGCCAGATCAGGCCTGCAAAGAAATTGCGTTTCACAGGCCTTTGGAAGAGATGTTCCCGGTAGGCTGTAAGAGCACTGTGCAGAGCGAGTTGTTTCTTAGCTTCCCAAAGAGCTGGAAGCAAGATGCTGTGGGGCCCAACTCGCCCTTTGAAAGAAGCCTGCACGTTGTGCCTTTCAGCTCTAGGGCAATGAAGCACACACAGAGCAGAATTTCTACTTCAGCGAGATCAGGTCTGCGAGGAAACTGCTTTTCACAGGCCTTTGGAACAGATGTTCCCGGTAGGCTGTAAGAGCACTGTGCAGAGCGAGTTGTTTCTTAGCTTCCCAAAGAGCTGGAAGCAAGATGCTTTGGGGCCCAACTCGCCCTTTGGAAAGAAGCCTGCACGTTGTGCCTTTCGGCTCTAGGGCAATGTAGCACACCCAGAGCAGAAGTCCTACTTCAGCCAGATCAGGCCTGCAAAGAAACTGCGTTTCACAGGCCTTTGGAAGAGATGTTCCCGGTAGGCTGTAAGAGCACTGTGCAGAGCGAGTTGTTTCTTAGCTTCCCAAAGAGCTGGAAGCAAGATGCTGTGGGGCCCAACTCGCCCTTTGGAAAGAAGCCTGCACGTTGTGCCTTTCAGCTCTAGGGCAATGAAGCACACACAGAGCAGAATTTCTACTTCAGCGAGATCAGGTCTGCGAGGAAACTGCTTTTCACAGGCCTTTGGAACAGATGTTCCCGGTAGGCTGTAAGAGCACTGTGCAGAGCGAGTTGTTTCTTAGCTTCCCAAAGAGCTGGAAGCAAGATGCTGTGGGGCCCAACTCGCCCTTTGGAAAGAAGCCTGCACGTTGTGCCTTTCAGCTCTAGGGCAATGTAGCACACCCAGAGCAGAAGTCCTACTTCAGCCAGATCATGCCTGCAAAGAAACTGCGTTTCACAGGCCTTTGGAAGAGATGTTCCCGGTAGGCTGTAAGAGCACTGTGCAGAGCGAGTTGTTTCTTAGCTTCCCAAAGAGCTGGAAGCAAGATGCTGTGGGCCCAACTCGCCCTTTGGAAAGAAGCCTGCACGTTGCGCGTTTCAGCTCTAGGGCAATGTAGCACACCCAGAGCAGAAGTCCTACTTCAGCCAGATCAGGTCTGCGAGGAAACTGCTTTTCACAGGCCTTTGGAAGAGATGTTCCCGGTAGGCTGTAAGAGCACTATGCTGAGCGAGTTTTTTCTTAGATTCCCAAAGAGCTGGAAGCAAGATGCTTTGGGGCGTATCTCCGTCTTTGGAAATGATTCAGCACGTTGTGCCTTTCAGCTTTAGGGCAATGTAGCACACCCAGAGCAGAAGTCCTACTTCAGCCAGATCAGGCCTGCAAAGAAACTGTGTTTCACAGGCCTTTGGAATTGATGTTGCCGGTAGGCTGTAAGAGCACTGTGCAGAGCGAGTTGTTTCTTAGCTTCCCAAAGAGCTGGAAGCAAGATGCTGTGGGGCCCAACTCGCCCTTTGGAAAGAAGCCTGCACGTTGTGCCTTTCAGCTCTAGAGCAATGTAGCACAGCCAAGGGGAGAAGTCCTACTTCAACCAGATCAGGCCTGCAAAGAAACTGCGTTTGACAGGCCTTTGGAAGAGATGTTCCCGGTAGGCTGTAAGAGCACTGTGCAGAGCGAGTTTTTTCTTAGATTCCCAAAGAGCTGGAAGCAAGATGCTTTGGGGCGTATCTCCGTCTTTAGAAATGATTCAGCACTTTGTGCCTTTCAGCTCTAGGGCAATGTAGCACACCCAGAGCAGAAGTTCTACTTCAGCCAGATCAGGCCTGCAAGGAAAACTGCGTTTCACAGGACTGTGTAAGAGATGTTCCCAGTAGACTGTAAGAGCACTGTGCAGAGCGAGTTGTTTCTTAGCTTCCCAAAGAGCTGGAAGCAAGATGCTGTGGGGCCCAGCTCGCCCTTTGGAAAGAAGCCTGCACGTTGTGCCTTTCAGCTCTAGGGCAATATAGCACACCCAGAGCAGAAGTGCTACTTCAGCCAGATCAGGCCTGCAAAGAAATTGCGTTTCACAGGCCTTTGGAAGAGATGTTCCCGGTAGGCTGTAAGAGCACTGTGCAGAGCGAGTTGTTTCTTAGCTTCCCAAAGAGCTGGAAGCAAGATGCTGTGGGGCCCAACTCGCCCTTTGAAAGAAGCCTGCACGTTGTGCCTTTCAGCTCTAGGGCAATGAAGCACACACAGAGCAGAATTTCTACTTCAGCGAGATCAGGTCTGCGAGGAAACTGCTTTTCACAGGCCTTTGGAACAGATGTTCCCGGTAGGCTGTAAGAGCACTGTGCAGAGCGAGTTGTTTCTTAGCTTCCCAAAGAGCTGGAAGCAAGATGCTTTGGGGCCCAACTCGCCCTTTGGAAAGAAGCCTGCACGTTGTGCCTTTCGGCTCTAGGGCAATGTAGCACACCCAGAGCAGAAGTCCTACTTCAGCCAGATCAGGCCTGCAAAGAAACTGCGTTTCACAGGCCTTTGGAAGAGATGTTCCCGGTAGGCTGTAAGAGCACTGTGCAGAGCGAGTTGTTTCTTAGCTTCCCAAAGAGCTGGAAGCAAGATGCTGTGGGGCCCAACTCGCCCTTTGGAAAGAAGCCTGCACGTTGTGCCTTTCAGCTCTAGGGCAATGAAGCACACACAGAGCAGAATTTCTACTTCAGCGAGATCAGGTCTGCGAGGAAACTGCTTTTCACAGGCCTTTGGAACAGATGTTCCCGGTAGGCTGTAAGAGCACTGTGCAGAGCGAGTTGTTTCTTAGCTTCCCAAAGAGCTGGAAGCAAGATGCTGTGGGGCCCAACTCGCCCTTTGGAAAGAAGCCTGCACGTTGTGCCTTTCAGCTCTAGGGCAATGTAGCACACCCAGAGCAGAAGTCCTACTTCAGCCAGATCATGCCTGCAAAGAAACTGCGTTTCACAGGCCTTTGGAAGAGATGTTCCCGGTAGGCTGTAAGAGCACTGTGCAGAGCGAGTTGTTTCTTAGCTTCCCAAAGAGCTGGAAGCAAGATGCTGTGGGCCCAACTCGCCCTTTGGAAAGAAGCCTGCACGTTGCGCGTTTCAGCTCTAGGGCAATGTAGCACACCCAGAGCAGAAGTCCTACTTCAGCCAGATCAGGTCTGCGAGGAAACTGCTTTTCACAGGCCTTTGGAAGAGATGTTCCCGGTAGGCTGTAAGAGCACTGTGCAGAGCGAGTTGTTTCTTAGCTTCCCATAGAGCTGAAAGCAAGATGCTGTGGGGCCCAACTCGCCCTTTGGAAAGAAGCCTGCACGTTGTGCCTTTCAGCTCTAGGGCAATGTAGCACACCCAGAGCAGAAGTCCTACTTCAGCCAGATCAGGCCTGCAAAGAAACTGCATTTCACAGGCATTTGGAAGAGATGTTCCCGGTAGGCTGTAAGAGCACTGTGCAGAGCGAGTTGTTTCTTACCTTGCCAAAGAGCTGGAAGCAAGATGCTGTGGGGCCCAACTCGCCCTTTGGAAAGAAGCCTGCACGTTGTGCCTTTCAGCTCTAGGGCAATGTAGCACACCCAGAGCAGAAGTCCTACTTCAGCCAGATCAGGCCTGCAAAGAAACTGCGTTTCACAGGCCTTTGGAAGAGATGTTCCCGGTAGGCTGTAAGAGCACTGTGCAGAGCGAGTTGTTTATTAGCTTCCCAAAGAGCTGGAAGCAAGATGCTGTGGGGCCCAACTCGCCCGTTGGAAAGTAGCCTGCACGTTGTGCCTTTCAGCTCTAGGGCAATGTAGCACACCCAGAGCAGACGTCCTACTTCAGCCAGATCAGGCCTGCAAAGAAACTGCGTTTCACAGGCCTTTGGAAGAGATGTTCCCGGTAGGCTGTAAGAGCACTGTGCAGAGCGAGTTGTTTCTTAGCTTCCCAAAGAGCTGGAAGCAAGATGCTGTGGGGCCCAACTCGCCCTTTGGAAAGAAGCCTGAACGTTGGGCCTTTCAGTTCTAGGGCAATGTAGCACACCCAGAGCAGACGTCCTACTTCAGCCAGATCAGGCCTGCAAAGAAACTGCGTTTCACAGGCCTTTGGAAGAGATGTTCCCGGTAGGCTGTAAGAGCACTGTGCAGAGCGAGTTGTTTCTTAGCTTCCCAAAGAGCTGGAAGCAAGATGCTTTGGGGCCCAACTCGCCCTTTGGAAAGAAGCCTGCACCTTGTGCCTTTCAGCTCTAGGGCAATGTAGCACACCCAGAGCAGAAGTCCTACTTCAGCCAGATCAGGCCTGCAAAGAAACTGCGTTTCACAGGCCTTTGGAAGAGATGTTCCCGGTAGGCTGTAAGAGCACTGTGCAGAGCGAGTTGTTTCTTAGCTTCCCAAAGAGCTGGAAGCAAGATGCTGTGGGGCCGAACTCGCCCTTTGGAAAGAAGCCTGCACGTTGTGCCTTTCGGCTCTAGGGCAATGTAGCACACCCAGAGAAGAAGTCCTACTTCAGCCAGATCAGGCCTGCAAAGAAACTGCGTTTCACAGGCCTTTGGAAGAGATGTTCCCGGTAGGCTGTAAGAGCACTGTGCAGAGCGAGTTGTTTCTTAGCTTCCCAAAGAGCTGGAAGCAAGATGCTGTGGGGCCCAACTCGCCCTTTGAAAGAAGCCTGCACGTTGTGCCTTTCAGCTCTAGGGCAATGTAGCACACCCAGAGCAGACGTCCTACTTCAGCCAGATCAGGCCTGCAAAGAAACTGCGTTTCACAGGCCTTTGGAAGAGATGTTCCCGGTAGGTTGTAAGACCACTGTGCAGAGCGAGTTGTCTCTTAGCTTGCCATAGAGCTGGAAGCAAGATGCTTTAGGGCCTCTCTCCAGTTTGGATACAAGACTGGGCCTTGTGCATGGAAGGTCTAGGGCAATGTAGCACACCCAGAGCAGAAGTTCTACTTCAGCCACATGACGCCTGCAAAAAAACTGCGTTTCACAGGCCTTTGTAAGAGATGTTCTCGGTAGGCTGTAAGAGCACTGTGCACAGCGAGTTTTTTATCAGCTTCCCAAATCGCTGGAAGCAGGATTCTTTAGGGCCTCACTCCAGGTGGATACAAGGTAGGGCCTTGTGCATGGAAGTACTAGGGCAATGCAGCACACCCAGAGCAGAAGTTCTACTTCAGGCAGATCAGGCCTGCAAAGAAACTACTTTTCACGGGCCTTTGGAAGAGATGTTGCCGGTAGTCTGTAAGAGGAATGTGCAGAGCGAGTTGTTTCTTAGCTTCCCAAAGAGCTGGAAGCTAGATGCTTTGCTCCCAACTCGCCCTTTGGAAAGAAGACCGCACGTTGTGCCTTTCAGCTCTAGGGCAATGTAGCACACCCAGAGCAGAAGTTCTACTTCAGGCAGATCAGGCCTGCAAAGAAACTGCGTTTCACTGGCCTTTGTAAGAGATGTTCCGGTAGGCTGTAAGAATACTGTGCAGAGCGAGCTGTTTCTTAGCTTCCCAAGGAGCTGGAAGCAAGATGCTTTGGGGCCTCTCTCCCCCTTTTATACAAGGCTGGGCCTTGTGCGTTGAAGCTCTAGGGCAATGTACAACACCCAGAGCAGGAGTCCTACTTCAGCCAGATCAGGCCTGCAAAGAAACTGCGTTTCACAGGCCTTTGGAAGAGATGTTCCCGGTAGGCTGTAAGAGCACTGTGCAGAGCGAGTTGTTTCTTAGCTTCCCAAAGAGCTGCAATCAAGATGCTGTGGGGCCCAACTCGCCCTTTGGAAAGAAGCCTGCACGTTGTGCCTTTCAGCTCTAGGGCAATGTAGCACACCCAGAGCAGAAGTCCTACTTCAGCCAGATCAGTCCTGCAAAGAAACTGCGTTTGACAGGCCTTTGGAAGAGATGTTCCCGGTAGGCTGTAAGAGCACTGTGCAGAGCGAGTTGTTTCTTAGCTTCCCAAAGAGCTGGAAGCAAGATGCTGTGGGGCCCAACTCGCCCTTTGGAAAGAAGCCTGCAAGTTGTGCCTTTCAGCTCAAGGGCAATGTAGCACACCCAGAGCAGAAGTCCTACTTCAGCCAGATCAGGCCTGCAAGGAAACTGCGTTTCACAGGCCTTTGGAAGAGATGTTCCCGGTAGGCAGTAAGAGCACTGTGCAGAGCGAGTTGTTTGTTAGCTTCCCAAAGAGCTGGAAGCAAGATGCTGTGGGGCCCAACTCGCCCTTTGGAAAGAAGCCTGCACGTTGTGCCTTTCAGCTCTAGGACAATGTAGCACACCCAGAGCAGGAGTCCTACTTCAGCCAGATCAGGCCTGCAAAGAAACTGCGTTTCACAGGCCTTTGGAAGAGATGTTCCCGGTAGGCTGTAAGAGCACTGTGCAGAGCGAGTTGTTTCTTCGCTTCCCAAAGAGCTGGAAGCAAGATGCTGTGGGGCCCAACTCGCCCTACGGAAAGAAGCCTGCACGTTGTGCCTTTCAGCTCTAGGACAATGTAGCACACCCAGAGCAGGAGTCCTACTTCAGCCAGATAAGGCCTGCAAAGAAACTGCGTTTCACAGGCCTTTGGAAAAGATGTTCCCGGTAGGCTGTAAGAGCACTGTGCAGAGCGAGTTGTTTCTTAGCTTCCCAAAGAGCTGGAAGCAAGATGCTGTGGGGCCCAACTCGCCCTTTGGAAAGAAGCCTGCACGTTGTGCGTTTCAGCTCTAGGGCAATGTAGCACACTCAGAGCAGAAGTTCTACTTCAAGCACATCAGGCCTGCAAAGAAACTGCGTTTCACAGGCCTTTGGAAGAGATGTTCCCGGTACGCTGTAAGAGCTCAGTGCAGAGCGAGTTGTTTCTTAGGTTCCCAAAGAGCTGGAAGCAAGATGCTGTGGGGCCCAACTCGCCCTTTGGAAAGAAGCCTGCACGTTGTGCCTTTGAGCACTAGGGCAACGTAGCACACCCAGAGCAGAAGTCCTACTTCAGCCAGATCAGGCCTACAAGAAACTGCGTTTCACAGGCCTTTGGAAGAGATGTTCGCGGTAGGCTGTAAGAGCACTGTGCAGAGCGAGTTGTTTCTTAGCTTCCCAAAGAGCTGGAAGCAAGATGCTGTGGGGCCCAACTCGCCCTTTGAAAGAAGCCTGCACGTTGTGCCTTTCAGCTCTAGGGCAAAGTAGCACACCCAGAGCAGAAGTCCTACTTCAGCCAGATCAGGCCTGCAAAGAAACTGCGTTTCACAGGCCTTTGGAAGAGATGTTCCCGGTAGGCTGTAAGAGCACTGTGCAGAGCGAGTTGTTTCTTAGCTTCCCAAAGAGCTGGAAGCAAGATGCTGTGGGCCCAACTCGCCCTTGGAAAGAAGCCTGCACGTTGCGCGTTTCAGCTCTAGGGCAATGTAGCACACCCAGAGCAGAAGTCCTACTTCAGGCAGATCAGGCCTGCAAGGAAACTGCGTTTCACAGACCGTTGGAAGAGATGTTCCCGGTAGGCTGTAAGAGCACTGTGCAGAGCGAGTTGTTTCTTAGCTTCCCAAAGAGCTGGAAGCAAGATGCTGTGGGGCCCAACTCGCCCTTTGGAAAGAAGCCTGCACGTTGTGCCTTTCAGCTCTAGGACAATGTAGCACACCCAGAGCAGGAGTCCTACTTCAGCCAGGTCAGGCCTGCAAAGAAACTGCGTTTCACAGGCCTTTGGAAGAGATGTTCCCGGTAGGCTGTAAGAGCACTGTGCAGAGCGAGTTGTTTCTTAGCTTTCCAAAGAGCTGGAAGCAAGATGCTGTGGGGCCCCACTCGCCCTTTGGAAAGAAGCCTGCACGTTGTGCCTTTCAGCTCTAGGGCAATGTAGCACACCCAGAGCAGAAGTCCTACTTCAGTCAGATCAGGCCTGCAAAGAAACTGCGTTTCACAGGCCTTTGGAAGAGATGTTCCCGGTAGGCTGTAAGAGCACTGTGCAGAGCGAGTTTTTTCTTAGATTCCCAAAGAGCTGGAATCAAGATGCTTTGGGCCGTATCTCCGTCTTTGGAAATGATTCAGCACTTTGTGCCTTTAAGCTCTAGGGCAATGTAGCACACCCAGAGCAGAAGTTCTACTTCAGCCAGATCAGGCCTGCAAGGAAAACTGCGTTTCACAGGACTGTGTAAGAGATGTTCCCAGTAGACTGTAAGAGCACTGTGCAGAGCGAGTTGTTTCTTATCTTCCCGAAGAGCTGGAAGCAAGATTCTTTAGGGCCTCTCTCCAGTTTGGATACAAGACTGGGCCTTGTGCATGGAAGCTCTAGGACAATGTAGCACACCCAGAGCAGAAGTTCTACTTCAGCCACATGACGCCTGCAAAAAAACTGCGTTTCACAGGCCTTTGTAAGAGATGTTCTCGGTAGGCTGTAAGAGCCCTGTGCACAGCGAGTTTTTTATCAGCTTCCCAAATCGCTGGAAGCAAGATTCTTTAGGGCCTCTCTCCTGGTGGATACAAGGTAGGGCCTTGTGCATGGAAGTTCTAGGGAAATGCAGCACACCCAGAGCAGAAGTTCTACTTCAGGCAGATCAGCCCTGCAAAGAAACTACTTTTCACGGGCCTTTGGAAGAGATGTTCCCGGTAGTCTGTAAGAGAAATGTGCAGAGCGAGTTGTTTCTTAGCTTCGCAAAGAGCTGGAAGCTAGATGCTTTGCTCCCAACTCGCCCTTTGGAAAGAAGACCGCACGTTGTGCCTTTCAGCTCTAGGGCAATGTAGCACACCCAGAGCAGAAGTTCTACTTCAGGCAGATCAGGCCTGCAAAGAAACTGCGTTTCACTGGCCTTTGTAAGAGATGTTCCGGTAGGCTGTAAGAATACTGTGCAGAGCGAGCTGTTTCTTAGCTTCCCAGGGAGCTGGAAGCAAGATGCTTTGGGGCCTCTCTCCCCCTTTTATACAAGGCTGGACCTTGTGCGTTGAAGCTCTAGGGCAATGTACAACACCCAGAGCAGGAGTCCTACTTCAGCCAGATCAGGCCTGCAAAGAAACTGCGTTTCACAGGCCTTTGGAAGAGATGTTCCCGGTAGGCTGTAAGAGCACTGTGCAGAGCGAGTTGTTTCTTAGCTTCCCAAAGATCTGGAAGCAAGATGATGTGGGGCCCAACTCGCCCTTTGGAAAGAAGCCTGCACGTTGTGCCTTTCAGCTCTAGGGCAATGTAGCACACCCAGAGCAGGAGTCCTACTTGAGCCAGGTCAGGCCTGCAAAGAAACTGCGTTTCACACGCCTTTGGAAGAGATGTTCCCGGTAGGCTGTAAGAGCACTGTGCAGAGCGAGTTGTTTCTTCGCTTCGCAAATAGCTGGAAGCAAGATGCTGTGGGGCCCAACTCGCCCTATGGAAAGAAGCCTGCACGTTGTGCCTTTCAGCTCTAGGACAATGTAGCACACCCAGAGCAGGAGAACTACTTCAGCCAGATAAGTCCTGCAAAGAAACTGCGTTTCACAGGCCTTTGGAAGAGATGTTCCCGGTAGGCTGTAAGAGCACTGTGCAGAGCGAGTTGTTTCTTAGCTTCCCAAATAGCTGGAAGCAAGATGCTGTGGGGCCCAACTCGCCCTTTGGAAAGAAGCCTGCACGTTGTGCGTTTCAGCTCTAGGGCAATGTAGCACACTCAGAGCAGAAGTTCTACTTCAAGCACATCAGGCCTGCAAAGAAACTGCGTTTCACAGGCCTTTGCTAGAGATGTTCCCGGTAGGCTGTAAGAGCTCAGTGCAGAGCGAGTTGTTTCTTAGGTTCCCAAAGAGCTGGAAGCAAGATGCTGTGGGGCCCAACTCCCCATTTGGAAAGAAGCCTGCACGTTGTGCCTTTCAGCTCTAGGGCAACGTAGCACACCCAGAGCAGAAGTCCTACTTCAGCCAGATCAGGCCTACAAGAAACTGCGTTTCACAGGCCTTTGGAAGAGATGTTCCCGGTAGGCTGTAAGAGCACTGTGCAGAGCGAGCTGTTTCTTAGCTTCCCAAAGAGCTGGAAGCAAGATGCTGTCGGGCCCAACTCGCCCTTTGAAAGAAGCCTGCACGTTGTGCCTTTCAGATCTAGGGCAATGTAGCACACCCAGAGTAGAAGTCCTACTTCAGCCAGATCAGGCCTGCAAAGAAACTGTGTTTCACAGGCCTTTGGAAGAGATGTTGCCGGTAGGCTGTAAGAGCACTGTGCAGAGCGAGTTGTTTCTTATCTTCCCAAAGAGCTGGACGCAAGATGCTGTGGGGCCCAACTCGCCCTTTGGAAAGAAGCCTGCACGTTGTGCCTTTCAGCTCTAGGGCAAAGTAGCACACCCAGAGCAGAAGTCCTACTTCAGCCAGATCAGGCCTGCAAAAAAAAACTGCGTTTCACAGGCCTTTGGAAGAGATGTTCCCGGTAGGCTGTAAGAGCACTGTGCAGAGCGAGTTGTTTCTTAGCTTCCCAAAGAGCTGGAAGCAAGATGCTGTGGGGCCCAACTCGCCCTTTGGAAAGAAGCCTGCACGTTGTGCCTTTCAGCTCTAGGGCAATGTAGCACACCCAGAGCAGAAGTCCTACTTCAGCCAGATCAGGCCTGCAAAGAAACTGCGTTTCACAGGCCTTTGGAAGAGATGCTCCCGGTAGGCTGTAAGAGCACTGTGCAGAGCGAGTTGTTTCTTAGCTTCCCAAAGAGCTGGAAGCAAGATGCTGTGGGGCCCAACTCGCCCTTTGGAAAGAAGCCTGCACGTTGTGCCTTTCAGCTCTAGGACAATGTAGCACACCCAGAGCAGGAGTCCTACTTCAGCCAGGTCAGGCCTGCAAAGAAACTGCGTTTCACAGGCCTTTGGAAGAGATGTTCCCGGTAGGCTGTAAGAGCACTGTGCAGAGCGAGTTGTTTCTTAGCTTCCCAAAGAGCTGGAAGCAAGATGCTGTGGGGCCCAACTCGCCCTATGGAAAGAAGCCTGCACGTTGTGACTTTCAGCTCTAGGGCAATGTAGCACACCCAGAGCAGAAGTCCTACTTCAGCCAGATCAGGCCTGCAAAGAAACTGCGTTTCACAGGCCTTTGGAAGAGATGTTCCCGGTAGGCTGTAAGAGCACTGTGCAGAGCGAGTTGTTTCTTAGCTTCCCAAAGAGCTGGAAGCAAGATGCTGTGGGGCCCAACTCGCCCTTTGAAAGAAGCCTGCACGTTGTGCCTTTCAGCTCTAGGGCAATGTAGCACACCCAGAGCAGAAGTCCTACTTCTGCCAGATCAGGCCTGCAAAGAAACTGCGTTTCACAGGCCTTTGGAAGAGATGTTCCCGGTAGGCTGTAAGAGCACTGTGCAGAGCGAGTTGTTTCTTAGCTTCCCAAAGAGCTGGAAGCAAGATGCTGTGGGGCCCAACTCGCCCTTTGGAAAGAAGCCTGAACGTTGTGCCTTTCAGCTCTAGGGCAATGTAGCACACCCAGAGCAGACGTCCTACTTCAGCCAGATCAGGCCTGCAAAGAAACTGCGTTTCACAGGCCTTTGGAAGAGATGTTCCCGGTAAGCTGTAAGAGCACTGTGCAGAGCGAGTTGTTTCTTAGCTTCCCAAAGAGCTGGAAGCAAGATGCTTTGGGGCCCAACTCGCCCTTTGGAAAGAAGCCTGCACCTTGTGCCTTTCAGCTCTAGGGCAATGTAGCACACCCAGAGCAGAAGTCCTACTTCAGCCAGATCAGGCCTGCAAAGAAACTGCGTTTCACAGGCCTTTGGAAGAGATGTTCCCGGTAGGCTGTAAGAGCACTGTGCAGAGCGAGTTGTTTCTTAGCTTCCCAAAGAGCTGGAAGCAAGATGCTGTGGGGCCGAACTCGCCCTTTGGAAAGAAGCCTGCACGTTGTGCCTTTCGGCTCTAGGGCAATGTAGCACAACCAGAGAAGAAGTCCTACTTCAGCCAGATCAGGCCTGCAAAGAAACTGTGTTTCACAGGCCTTTGGAAGAGATGTTCCCGGTAGGCTGTAAGAGCACTGTGCAGAGCGAGTTGTTTCTTAGCTTCCCAAAGAGCTGGAAGCAAGATGCTGTGGGGCCCAACTCGCCCTTTGAAAGAAGCCTGCACGTTGTGCCTTTCAGCTCTAGGGCAATGTAGCACACCCAGAGCAGACGTCCTACTTCAGCCAGATCAGGCCTGCAAAGAAACTGCGTTTCACAGGCCTTTGGAAGAGATGTTCCCGGTAGGCTGTAAGACCACTGTGCAGAGCGAGTTGTTTCTTAGCTTCCCAAAGAGCTGGAAGCAAGATGCTGTGGGGCCAAACTCGCCCTTTGAAAGAAGCCTGCACGTTGTGCCTTTCAGCTCTAGGGCAATGTAGCACACCCAGAGCAGAAGTCCTACTTCAGCCAGATCAGGCCAGCAAAGAAACTTTGTTTCACAGGCCTTTGGAAGAGATGTTCCCGGTAGGCTGTAAGAGCATTGTGCAGAGCGAGTTGTTTCTTAGCTTCCCAAAGAGCTGGAAGAAAGATGCTGTTCGGCCCAACTCGCCCTTTGGAAAGAAGCCTGCACGTTGTGCCTTTCAGCTCTAGAGCAATGTAGCACACCAAGGGGAGAAGTCCTACTTCAACCAGATGACGCCTGCAAAGAAACTGCGTTTCACAGGCCATTGGAAGAGATGTTCCCGGTAGGGTGTAACAGCACTGTGCAGAGCGAGTTGATTCTTACCCTTCCAAAGAACTGGAAGCAAGATGCTGTGGGGCCCAACTCGCCCTTTGGAAAGAAGCCTGCACGTTGTGCCTTTCAGCTCTAGGGCAATGTAGCACACCCAGAGCAGGAGAACTACTTCAGCCAGATAAGTCCTGCAAAGAAACTGCGTTTCACAGGCCTTTGGAAGAGATGTTCCCGGTAGGCTGTAAGAGCACTGTGCAGAGCGAGTTGTTTCTTAGCTTCCCAAATAGCTGGAAGCAAGATGCTGTGGGGCCCAACTCGCCCTTTGGAAAGAAGCCTGCACGTTGTGCGTTTCAGCTCTAGGGCAATGTAGCACACTCAGAGCAGAAGTTCTACTTCAAGCACATCAGGCCTGCAAAGAAACTGCGTTTCACAGGCCTTTGCTAGAGATGTTCCCGGTAGGCTGTAAGAGCTCAGTGCAGAGCGAGTTGTTTCTTAGGTTCCCAAAGAGCTGGAAGCAAGATGCTGTGGGGCCCAACTCGCCCTTTGGAAAGAAGCCTGCACGTTGTGCCTTTCAGCTCTAGGGCAATGTAGCACACCCAGAGCAGGAGTCCTACTTCAGCCAGATCAGGCCTGCAAAGAAACTGTGTTTCACAGGCCTTTGGAATTGATGTTGCCGGTAGGCTGTAAGAGCACTGTGCAGAGCGAGTTGTTTCTTAGCTTCCCAAAGAGCTGGAAGCAAGATGCTGTGGGGCCCAACTCGCCCTTTGGAAAGAAGCCTGCACGTTGTGCCTTTCAGCTCTAGAGCAATGTAGCACAGCCAAGGGGAGAAGTCCTACTTCAACCAGATCAGGCCTGCAAAGAAACTGCGTTTGACAGGCCTTTGGAAGAGATGTTCCCGGTAGGCTGTAAGAGCACTGTGCAGAGCGAGTTTTTTCTTAGATTCCCAAAGAGCTGGAAGCAAGATGCTTTGGGGCGTATCTCCGTCTTTAGAAATGATTCAGCACTTTGTGCCTTTCAGCTCTAGGGCAATGTAGCACACCCAGAGCAGAAGTTCTACTTCAGCCAGATCAGGCCTGCAAGGAAAACTGCGTTTCACAGGACTGTGTAAGAGATGTTCCCAGTAGACTGTAAGAGCACTGTGCAGAGCGAGTTGATTCTTAGCTTCCCAAAGAGCTGGAAGCAAGATGCTGTGGGGCCCAAGTCGCCCTTTGGAAAGAAGCCTGCACGTTGTGCCTTTCAGCTCTAGGGCAATGTAGCACACCCAGAGCAGAAGTCCTACTTCAGCCAGATAAGGCCTGCAAAGAAACTGCGTTTCACAGGCCTTTGGAAGAGATGTTCCCGGTAGGCTGTAAGAGCACTGTGCAGAGCGAGTTGTTTCTTAGCTTCCCAAAGAGCTGGAAGAAAGATGCTGTGGGGTCCAACTCGCCCTTTGGAAAGAAGACTGCACGTTGTGCTTTTCAGCTCTAGGGCAATGTAGCACACTCAGAGCAGAATTTCTACTTCAAGCACATCAGGCCTGCAAAGAAACTGCGTTTCACAGGCCTTTGGAAGAGATGTTCCCGGTAGGTTGTAAGAGCTCAGTGCAGAGCGAGTTGTTTCTTAACTTCCCAATGAGCTGGAAGCAAGATGCTGTGGGGCCCAACTCGCCCTTTGGAAAGAAGCCTGCACGTTGTGCCTTTCAGCTCTAGGGCAATGTAGCACACCCAGAGCAGGAGTCCTACTTCAGCCAGATCAGGCCTGCAAAGAAACTGCGTTTCACAGGCCTTTGGAAGAGATGTTCCCGGTAGGCTGTAAGAGCACTGTGCAGAGCGAGTTGTTTCTTAGCTTCCCAAAGAGCTGGAAGCAAGATGCTGTGGGGCCCAACTCGCCCTTTGAAAGAAGCCTGCACGTTGTGCCTTTCAGCTCTAGGGCAAAGTAGCACACCCAGTGCAGAAGTCCTACTTCAGCCAGATCAGGCCTGCAAAGAAACTGCATTTCACAGGCCTTTGGAAGAGATGTTCCCGGTAGGCTGTAAGAGCACTATGCTGAGCGAGTTTTTTCTTAGATTCCCAAAGAGCTGGAAGCAAGATGCTTTGGGGCGTATCTCCGTCTTTGGAAATGATTCAGCACTTTGTGCCTTTCAGCTCTAGGGCAATGTAGCACACCCAGAGCAGAAGTCCTACTTCAGCCAGATCAGGCCTGCAAAGAAACTGCGTTTCACAGGCCTTTGGAAGAGATGTTCCCGGTAGGCTGTAAGAGCACTGTGCAGAGCGAGTTGTTTATTAGCTTCCCAAAGAGCTGGAAGCAAGATGCTGTGGGGCCCAACTCGCCCGTTGGAAAGTAGCCTGCACGTTGTGCCTTTCAGCTCTAGGGCAATGTAGCACACCCAGAGCAGACGTCCTACTTCAGCCAGATCAGGCCTGCAAAGAAACTGCGTTTCACAGGCCTTTGGAAGAGATGTTCCCGGTAGGCTGTAAGAGCACTGTGCAGAGCGAGTTGTTTCTTAGCTTCCCAAAGAGCTGGAAGCAAGATGCTGTGGGGCCCAACTCGCCCTTTGGAAAGAAGCCTGAACGTTGGGCCTTTCAGTTCTAGGGCAATGTAGCACACCCAGAGCAGACGTCCTACTTCAGCCAGATCAGGCCTGCAAAGAAACTGCGTTTCACAGGCCTTTGGAAGAGATGTTCCCGGTAGGCTGTAAGAGCACTGTGCAGAGCGAGTTGTTTCTTAGCTTCCCAAAGAGCTGGAAGCAAGATGCTTTGGGGCCCAACTCGCCCTTTGGAAAGAAGCCTGCACCTTGTGCCTTTCAGCTCTAGGGCAATGTAGCACACCCAGAGCAGAAGTCCTACTTCAGCCAGATCAGGCCTGCAAAGAAACTGCGTTTCACAGGCCTTTGGAAGAGATGTTCCCGGTAGGCTGTAAGAGCACTGTGCAGAGCGAGTTGTTTCTTAGCTTCCCAAAGAGCTGGAAGCAAGATGCTGTGGGGCCGAACTCGCCCTTTGGAAAGAAGCCTGCACGTTGTGCCTTTCGGCTCTAGGGCAATGTAGCACACCCAGAGAAGAAGTCCTACTTCAGCCAGATCAGGCCTGCAAAGAAACTGCGTTTCACAGGCCTTTGGAAGAGATGTTCCCGGTAGGCTGTAAGAGCACTGTGCAGAGCGAGTTGTTTCTTAGCTTCCCAAAGAGCTGGAAGCAAGATGCTGTGGGGCCCAACTCGCCCTTTGAAAGAAGCCTGCATGTTGTGCCTTTCAGCTCTAGGGCAATGTAGCACACCCAGAGCAGACGTCCTACTTCAGCCAGATCAGGCCTGCAAAGAAACTGCGTTTCACAGGCCTTTGGAAGAGATGTTCCCGGTAGGTTGTAAGACCACTGTGCAGAGCGAGTTGTCTCTTAGCTTGCCATAGAGCTGGAAGCAAGATGCTTTAGGGCCTCTCTCCAGTTTGGATACAAGACTGGGCCTTGTGCATGGAAGGTCTAGGGCAATGTAGCACACCCAGAGCAGAAGTTCTACTTCAGCCACATGACGCCTGCAAAAAAACTGCGTTTCACAGGCCTTTGTAAGAGATGTTCTCGGTAGGCTGTAAGAGCACTGTGCACAGCGAGTTTTTTATCAGCTTCCCAAATCGCTGGAAGCAGGATTCTTTAGGGCCTCACTCCAGGTGGATACAAGGTAGGGCCTTGTGCATGGAAGTACTAGGGCAATGCAGCACACCCAGAGCAGAAGTTCTACTTCAGGCAGATCAGGCCTGCAAAGAAACTACTTTTCACGGGCCTTTGGAAGAGATGTTGCCGGTAGTCTGTAAGAGGAATGTGCAGAGCGAGTTGTTTCTTAGCTTCCCAAAGAGCTGGAAGCTAGATGCTTTGCTCCCAACTCGCCCTTTGGAAAGAAGACCGCACGTTGTGCCTTTCAGCTCTAGGGCAATGTAGCACACCCAGAGCAGAAGTTCTACTTCAGGCAGATCAGGCCTGCAAAGAAACTGCGTTTCACTGGCCTTTGTAAGAGATGTTCCGGTAGGCTGTAAGAATACTGTGCAGAGCGAGCTGTTTCTTAGCTTCCCAAGGAGCTGGAAGCAAGATGCTTTGGGGCCTCTCTCCCCCTTTTATACAAGGCTGGGCCTTGTGCGTTGAAGCTCTAGGGCAATGTACAACACCCAGAGCAGGAGTCCTACTTCAGCCAGATCAGGCCTGCAAAGAAACTGCGTTTCACAGGCCTTTGGAAGAGATGTTCCCGGTAGGCTGTAAGAGCACTGTGCAGAGCGAGTTGTTTCTTAGCTTCCCAAAGAGCTGCAATCAAGATGCTGTGGGGCCCAACTCGCCCTTTGGAAAGAAGCCTGCACGTTGTGCCTTTCAGCTCTAGGGCAATGTAGCACACCCAGAGCAGAAGTCCTACTTCAGCCAGATCAGTCCTGCAAAGAAACTGCGTTTGACAGGCCTTTGGAAGAGATGTTCCCGGTAGGCTGTAAGAGCACTGTGCAGAGCGAGTTGTTTCTTAGCTTCCCAAAGAGCTGCAATCAAGATGCTGTGGGGCCCAACTCGCCCTTTGGAAAGAAGCCTGCACGTTGTGCGTTTCAGCTCTAGGGCAATGTAGCACACTCAGAGCAGAAGTTCTACTTCAAGCACATCAGGCCTGCAAAGAAACTGCGTTTCACAGGCCTTTGGAAGAGATGTTCCCGGTACGCTGTAAGAGCTCAGTGCAGAGCGAGTTGTTTCTTAGGTTCCCAAAGAGCTGGAAGCAAGATGCTGTGGGGCCCAACTCGCCCTTTGGAAAGAAGCCTGCACGTTGTGCCTTTGAGCACTAGGGCAACGTAGCACACCCAGAGCAGAAGTCCTACTTCAGCCAGATCAGGCCTACAAGAAACTGCGTTTCACAGGCCTTTGGAAGAGATGTTCGCGGTAGGCTGTAAGAGCACTGTGCAGAGCGAGTTGTTTCTTAGCTTCCCAAAGAGCTGGAAGCAAGATGCTGTGGGGCCCAACTCGCCCTTTGAAAGAAGCCTGCACGTTGTGCCTTTCAGCTCTAGGGCAAAGTAGCACACCCAGAGCAGAAGTCCTACTTCAGCCAGATCAGGCCTGCAAAGAAACTGCGTTTCACAGGCCTTTGGAAGAGATGTTCCCGGTAGGCTGTAAGAGCACTGTGCAGAGCGAGTTGTTTCTTAGCTTCCCAAAGAGCTGGAAGCAAGATGCTGTGGGCCCAACTCGCCCTTGGAAAGAAGCCTGCACGTTGCGCGTTTCAGCTCTAGGGCAATGTAGCACACCCAGAGCAGAAGTCCTACTTCAGGCAGATCAGGCCTGCAAGGAAACTGCGTTTCACAGACCGTTGGAAGAGATGTTCCCGGTAGGCTGTAAGAGCACTGTGCAGAGCGAGTTGTTTCTTAGCTTCCCAAAGAGCTGGAAGCAAGATGCTGTGGGGCCCAACTCGCCCTTTGGAAAGAAGCCTGCACGTTGTGCCTTTCAGCTCTAGGACAATGTAGCACACCCAGAGCAGGAGTCCTACTTCAGCCAGGTCAGGCCTGCAAAGAAACTGCGTTTCACAGGCCTTTGGAAGAGATGTTCCCGGTAGGCTGTAAGAGCACTGTGCAGAGCGAGTTGTTTCTTAGCTTTCCAAAGAGCTGGAAGCAAGATGCTGTGGGGCCCCACTCGCCCTTTGGAAAGAAGCCTGCACGTTGTGCCTTTCAGCTCTAGGGCAATGTAGCACACCCAGAGCAGAAGTCCTACTTCAGTCAGATCAGGCCTGCAAAGAAACTGCGTTTCACAGGCCTTTGGAAGAGATGTTCCCGGTAGGCTGTAAGAGCACTGTGCAGAGCGAGTTTTTTCTTAGATTCCCAAAGAGCTGGAATCAAGATGCTTTGGGCCGTATCTCCGTCTTTGGAAATGATTCAGCACTTTGTGCCTTTAAGCTCTAGGGCAATGTAGCACACCCAGAGCAGAAGTTCTACTTCAGCCAGATCAGGCCTGCAAGGAAAACTGCGTTTCACAGGACTGTGTAAGAGATGTTCCCAGTAGACTGTAAGAGCACTGTGCAGAGCGAGTTGTTTCTTATCTTCCCGAAGAGCTGGAAGCAAGATTCTTTAGGGCCTCTCTCCAGTTTGGATACAAGACTGGGCCTTGTGCATGGAAGCTCTAGGACAATGTAGCACACCCAGAGCAGAAGTTCTACTTCAGCCACATGACGCCTGCAAAAAAACTGCGTTTCACAGGCCTTTGTAAGAGATGTTCTCGGTAGGCTGTAAGAGCCCTGTGCACAGCGAGTTTTTTATCAGCTTCCCAAATCGCTGGAAGCAAGATTCTTTAGGGCCTCTCTCCTGGTGGATACAAGGTAGGGCCTTGTGCATGGAAGTTCTAGGGAAATGCAGCACACCCAGAGCAGAAGTTCTACTTCAGGCAGATCAGCCCTGCAAAGAAACTACTTTTCACGGGCCTTTGGAAGAGATGTTCCCGGTAGTCTGTAAGAGAAATGTGCAGAGCGAGTTGTTTCTTAGCTTCGCAAAGAGCTGGAAGCTAGATGCTTTGCTCCCAACTCGCCCTTTGGAAAGAAGACCGCACGTTGTGCCTTTCAGCTCTAGGGCAATGTAGCACACCCAGAGCAGAAGTTCTACTTCAGGCAGATCAGGCCTGCAAAGAAACTGCGTTTCACTGGCCTTTGTAAGAGATGTTCCGGTAGGCTGTAAGAATACTGTGCAGAGCGAGCTGTTTCTTAGCTTCCCAGGGAGCTGGAAGCAAGATGCTTTGGGGCCTCTCTCCCCCTTTTATACAAGGCTGGACCTTGTGCGTTGAAGCTCTAGGGCAATGTACAACACCCAGAGCAGGAGTCCTACTTCAGCCAGATCAGGCCTGCAAAGAAACTGCGTTTCACAGGCCTTTGGAAGAGATGTTCCCGGTAGGCTGTAAGAGCACTGTGCAGAGCGAGTTGTTTCTTAGCTTCCCAAAGATCTGGAAGCAAGATGATGTGGGGCCCAACTCGCCCTTTGGAAAGAAGCCTGCACGTTGTGCCTTTCAGCTCTAGGGCAATGTAGCACACCCAGAGCAGGAGTCCTACTTGAGCCAGGTCAGGCCTGCAAAGAAACTGCGTTTCACACGCCTTTGGAAGAGATGTTCCAGGTAGGCTGTAAGAGCACTGTGCAGAGCGAGTTGTTTCTTCGCTTCGCAAATAGCTGGAAGCAAGATGCTGTGGGGCCCAACTCGCCCTATGGAAAGAAGCCTGCACGTTGTGCCTTTCAGCTCTAGGACAATGTAGCACACCCAGAGCAGGAGAACTACTTCAGCCAGATAAGTCCTGCAAAGAAACTGCGTTTCACAGGCCTTTGGAAGAGATGTTCCCGGTAGGCTGTAAGAGCACTGTGCAGAGCGAGTTGTTTCTTAGCTTCCCAAATAGCTGGAAGCAAGATGCTGTGGGGCCCAACTCGCCCTTTGGAAAGAAGCCTGCACGTTGTGCCTTTCAGCTCTAGGACAATGTAGCACACCCAGAGCAGGAGTCCTACTTCAGCCAGATAAGTCCTGCAAAGAAACTGCGTTTCACAGGCCTTTGGAAGAGATGTTCCCGGTAGGCTGTAAGAGCACTGTGCAGAGCGAGTTGTTTCTTCGCTTCGCAAATAGCTGGAAGCAAGATGCTGTGGGGCCCAACTCGCCCTTTGGAAAGAAGCCTGCACGTTGTGCCTTTCAGCTCTAGGACAATGTAGCACACCCAGAGCAGGAGTCCTACTTCAGCCAGGTCAGGCCTGCAAAGAAACTGCGTTTCACAGGCCTTTGGAAGAGATGTTCCCGGTAGGCTGTAAGAGCACTGTGCAGAGCGAGTTGTTTCTTAGCTTCCCAAAGAGCTGGAAGCAAGATGCTGTGGGGCCCAACTCGCCCTATGGAAAGAAGCCTGCACGTTGTGACTTTCAGCTCTAGGGCAATGTAGCACACCCAGAGCAGAAGTCCTACTTCAGCCAGATCAGGCCTGCAAAGAAACTGCGTTTCACAGGCCTTTGGAAGAGATGTTCCCGGTAGGCTGTAAGAGCACTGTGCAGAGCGAGTTGTTTCTTAGCTTCCCAAAGAGCTGGAAGCAAGATGCTGTGGGGCCCAACTCGCCCTTTGAAAGAAGCCTGCACGTTGTGCCTTTCAGCTCTAGGGCAATGTAGCACACCCAGAGCAGAAGTCCTACTTCTGCCAGATCAGGCCTGCAAAGAAACTGCGTTTCACAGGCCTTTGGAAGAGATGTTCCCGGTAGGCTGTAAGAGCACTGTGCAGAGCGAGTTGTTTCTTAGCTTCCCAAAGAGCTGGAAGCAAGATGCTGTGGGGCCCAACTCGCCCTTTGGAAAGAAGCCTGCACGTTGTGCCTGTCAGCTCTAGGGCAATGTAGCACACCCAGAGCAGAAGTCCTACTTCAGCCAGATCAGGCCTGCAAAGAAACTGCATTTCACAGGCATTTGGAAGAGATGTTCCCGGTAGGCTGTAAGAGCACTGTGCAGAGCGAGTTGTTTCTTACCTTGCCAAAGAGCTGGAAGCAAGATGCTGTGGGGCCCAACTCGCCCTTTGGAAAGAAGCCTGCACGTTGTGCCTTTCAGCTCTAGGGCAATGTAGCACACCCAGAGCAGAAGTCCTACTTCAGCCAGATAAGGCCTGCAAAGAAACTGCGTTTCACAGGCCTTTGGAAGAGATGTTCCCGGTAGGCTGTAAGAGCACTGTGCAGAGCGAGTTGTTTATTAGCTTCCCAAAGAGCTGGAAGCAAGATGCTGTGGGGCCCAACTCGCCCGTTGGAAAGTAGCCTGCACGTTGTGCCTTTCAGCTCTAGGGCAATGTAGCACACCCAGAGCAGACGTCCTACTTCAGCCAGATCAGGCCTGCAAAGAAACTGCGTTTCACAGGCCTTTGGAAGAGATGTTCCCGGTAGGCTGTAAGAGCACTGTGCAGAGCGAGTTGTTTCTTAGCTTCCCAAAGAGCTGGAAGCAAGATGCTGTGGGGCCCAACTCGCCCTTTGGAAAGAAGCCTGAACGTTGTGCCTTTCAGCTCTAGGGCAATGTAGCACACCCAGAGCAGACGTCCTACTTCAGCCAGATCAGGCCTGCAAAGAAACTGCGTTTCACAGGCCTTTGGAAGAGATGTTCCCGGTAAGCTGTAAGAGCACTGTGCAGAGCGAGTTGTTTCTTAGCTTCCCAAAGAGCTGGAAGCAAGATGCTTTGGGGCCCAACTCGCCCTTTGGAAAGAAGCCTGCACCTTGTGCCTTTCAGCTCTAGGGCAATGTAGCACACCCAGAGCAGAAGTCCTACTTCAGCCAGATCAGGCCTGCAAAGAAACTTTGTTTCACAGGCCTTTGGAAGAGATGTTCCCGGTAGGCTGTAAGAGCACTGTGCAGAGCGAGTTGTTTCTTAGCTTCCCAAAGAGCTGGAAGCAAGATGCTGTGGGGCCGAACTCGCCCTTTGGAAAGAAGCCTGCACGTTGTGCCTTTCGGCTCTAGGGCAATGTAGCACAACCAGAGAAGAAGTCCTACTTCAGCCAGATCAGGCCTGCAAAGAAACTGTGTTTCACAGGCCTTTGGAAGAGATGTTCCCGGTAGGCTGTAAGAGCACTGTGCAGAGCGAGTTGTTTCTTAGCTTCCCAAAGAGCTGGAAGCAAGATGCTGTGGGGCCCAACTCGCCCTTTGAAAGAAGCCTGCACGTTGTGCCTTTCAGCTCTAGGGCAATGTAGCACACCCAGAGCAGACGTCCTACTTCAGCCAGATCAGGCCTGCAAAGAAACTGCGTTTCACAGGCCTTTGGAAGAGATGTTCCCGGTAGGCTGTAAGACCACTGTGCAGAGCGAGTTGTTTCTTAGCTTCCCAAAGAGCTGGAAGCAAGATGCTGTGGGGCCAAACTCGCCCTTTGAAAGAAGCCTGCACGTTGTGCCTTTCAGCTCTAGGGCAATGTAGCACACCCAGAGCAGAAGTCCTACTTCAGCCAGATCAGGCCAGCAAAGAAACTTTGTTTCACAGGCCTTTGGAAGAGATGTTCCCGGTAGGCTGTAAGAGCATTGTGCAGAGCGAGTTGTTTCTTAGCTTCCCAAAGAGCTGGAAGCAAGATGCTGTTCGGCCCAACTCGCCCTTTGGAAAGAAGCCTGCACGTTGTGCCTTTCAGCTCTAGAGCAATGTAGCACACCAAGGGGAGAAGTCCTACTTCAACCAGATGACGCCTGCAAAGAAACTGCGTTTCACAGGCCATTGGAAGAGATGTTCCCGGTAGGGTGTAACAGCACTGTGCAGAGCGAGTTGATTCTTACCCTTCCAAAGAACTGGAAGCAAGATGCTGTGGGGCCCAACTCGCCCTTTGGAAAGAAGCCTGCACGTTGTGCCTTTCAGCTCTAGGGCAATGTAGCACACCCAGAGCAGGAGAACTACTTCAGCCAGATAAGTCCTGCAAAGAAACTGCGTTTCACAGGCCTTTGGAAGAGATGTTCCCGGTAGGCTGTAAGAGCACTGTGCAGAGCGAGTTGTTTCTTAGCTTCCCAAATAGCTGGAAGCAAGATGCTGTGGGGCCCAACTCGCCCTTTGGAAAGAAGCCTGCACGTTGTGCGTTTCAGCTCTAGGGCAATGTAGCACACTCAGAGCAGAAGTTCTACTTCAAGCACATCAGGCCTGCAAAGAAACTGCGTTTCACAGGCCATTGCTAGAGATGTTCCCGGTAGGCTGTAAGAGCTCAGTGCAGAGCGAGTTGTTTCTTAGGTTCCCAAAGAGCTGGAAGCAAGATGCTGTGGGGCCCAACTCGCCCTTTGGAAAGAAGCCTGCACGTTGTGCCTTTCAGCTCTAGGGCAATGTAGCACACCCAGAGCAGGAGTCCTACTTCAGCCAGATCAGGCCTGCAAAGAAACTGCGTTTCACAGGCCTTTGGAAGAGATGTTCCCGGTAGGCTGTAAGAGCACTGTGCAGAGCGAGTTGTTTCTTAGCTTCCCAAAGAGCTGGAAGCAAGATGCTGTGGGGCCCAACTCGCCCTTTGAAAGAAGCCTGCACGTTGTGCCTTTCAGCTCTAGGGCAAAGTAGCACACCCAGTGCAGAAGTCCTACTTCAGCCAGATCAGGCCTGCAAAGAAACTGCGTTTCACAGGCCTTTGGAAGAGATGTTCCCGGTAGGCTGTAAGAGCACTGTGCAGAGCGAGTTTTTTCTTAGATTCCCAAAGAGCTGGAAGCAAGATGCTTTGGAGCGTATCTCCGTCTTTAGAAATGATTCAGCACTTTGTGCCTTTCAGCTCTAGGGCAATGTAGCACACCCAGAGCAGAAGTTCTACTTCAGCCAGATCAGGCCTGCAAGGAAAACTGCGTTTCACAGGACTGTGTAAGAGATGTTCCCAGTAGACTGTAAGAGCACTGTGCAGAGCGAGTTGTTTCTTAGCTTCCCAAAGAGATGGAAGCAAGATGCTGTGGGGCCCAACTCGCCCTTTGGAAAGAAGCCTGCACGTTGTGCCTTTCAGCTCTAGGGCAATGTAGCACACCCAGAGCAGGAGTCCTACTTCAGCCAGATCAGGCCTGCAAAGAAGCTGCGTTTCACAGGCCTTTGGAAGAAATGTTCCCGGTAGGCTGTAAGAGCACTGTGCGGAGCGAGTTGTTTCTTAGCTTCCCAAAGAGCTGGAAGCAAGATTCTGTGGGGCCCAACTCGCCCTTTGGAAAGTAGCCTGCACGTTGTGCCTTTCAGCTCTAGGGCAATGTAGCACACCCAGAGCAGGAGTCCTACTTCAGCCAGATCAGGCCTGCAAAGAAACTGCGTTTCACAGGCCTTTGGAAGAGATGTTCCCGGTAGGCTGTAACAGCACTGTGCAGAGCGAGTTGATTCTTAGCTTACCAAAGAGCTGGAAGCAAGATGCTGTGGGGCCCAAGTCGCCCTTTGGAAAGAAGCCTGCACGTTGTGCCTTTCAGCTCTAGGGCAATGTAGCACACCCAGAGCAAGAGTCCTACTTCAGCCAGATCAGGCCTGCAAAGAAACTGCGTTTCACAGGCCTTTGGAAGAGATGTTCCCGGTAGGCTGTAAGAGCACTGTGCAGAGCGAGTTGTTTCTTAGCTTCCCAAAGAGCTGGAAGAAAGATGCTGTGGGGTCCAACTCGCCCTTTGGAAAGAAGACTGCACGTTGTGCTTTTCAGCTCTAGGGCAATGTAGCACACTCAGAGCAGAATTTCTACTTCAAGCACATCAGGCCTGCAAAGAAACTGCGTTTCACAGGCCTTTGGAAGAGATGTTCCCGGTAGGTTGTAAGAGCTCAGTGCAGAGCGAGTTGTTTCTTAACTTCCCAATGAGCTGGAAGCAAGATGCTGTGGGGCCCAACTCGCCCTTTGGAAAGAAGCCTGCACGTTGTGCCTTTCAGCTCTAGGGCAATGTAGCACACCCAGAGCAGGAGTCCTACTTCAGCCAGATCAGGCCTGCAAAGAAACTGCGTTTCACAGGCCTTTGGAAGAGATGTTCCCGGTAGGCTGTAAGAGCACTGTGCAGAGCGAGTTGTTTCTTAGCTTACCAAAGAGCTGGAAGCAAGATGCTGTGGGGCCCAACTCGCCCTTTGAAAGAAGCCTGCACGTTGTGCCTTTCAGCTCTAGGGCAAAGTAGCACACCCAGTGCAGAAGTCCTACTTCAGCCAGATCAGGCCTGCAAAGAAACTGCATTTCACAGGCCTTTGGAAGAGATGTTCCCGGTAGGCTGTAAGAGCACTATGCTGAGCGAGTTTTTTCTTAGATTCCCAAAGAGCTGGAAGCAAGATGCTTTGGGGCGTATCTTCGTCTTTGGAAATGATTCAGCACTTTGTGCCTTTCAGCTCTAGGGCAATGTAGCACACCCAGAGCAGAAGTTCTACTTCAGCCAGATCAGGCCTGCAAGGAAAACTGCGTTTCACAGGACTGTGTAAGAGATGTTCCCCGTAGACTGTAAGAGCACTGTGCAGAGCGAGTTGTTTCTTAGCTTCCCAAAGAGCTGGAAGCAAGATGCTGTGGGGCCCAACTCGCCCTTTGGAAAGAAGCCTGCACGTTGTGCCTTTCAGCTCTAGGGCAATGTAGCACACCCAGAGCAGGAGTCCTACTTCAGCCAGATCAGGCCTGCAAAGAAACTGCGTTTCACAGGCCTTTGGAAGAAATGTTCCCTGTAGGCTCTAAGAGCACTGTGCAGAGCGAGTTGTTTCTTAGCTTCCCAAAGAGCTGGAAGCAAGATGCTGTGGGGCCCAACTCGCCCTTTGGAAAGTAGCCTGCACGTTGTGCCTTTCAGCTCTAGGGCAATGCAGCACACCCAGAGCAGGAGCCCTACTTCAGCCAGATCAGGCCTGCAAAGAAACTGCGTTTCACAGGCCTTTGGAAGAGATGTTCCCGGTAGGCTGTAAGAGCACTGTGCAGAGCGAGTTGTTTCTTAGCTTCCCAAAGAGCTGGAAGCAAGATGCTGTGGGGCCCAACTCGCCCTTTGGAAAGAAGCCTGCACGTTGTGCCTTTCAGCTCTAGGGCAATGTAGCACACCCAGAGCAGACGTCCTACTTCAGCCAGATCAGGCCTGCAAAGAAACTGCGTTTCACATGCCTTTGGAAGAGATGTTCCCGGTAGGCTGTAAGAGCACTGTGCAGAGCGAGTTGTTTCTTAGCTTCCCAAAGATCTGGAAGCAAGATGCTGTGGGGCCCAACTCGCCCTTTGAAAGAAGCCTGCACGTTGTGCCTTTCAGCTTTAGGGCAATGTAGCACACCCAGAGCAGAAGTCCTACTTCAGCCAGATCAGGCCTGCAAAGAAACTGTGTTTCACAGGCCTTTGGAATTGATGTTCCCGGTAGGCTGTAAGAGCACTGTGCAGAGCGAGTTGTTTCTTAGCTTCCCAAAGAGCTGGAAGCAAGATGCTGTGGGGCCCAACTCGCCCTTTGGAAAGAAGCCTGCACGTTGTGCCTTTCAGCTCTAGAGCAATGTAGCACAGCCAAGGGGAGAAGTCCTACTTCAACCAGATCAGGCCTGCAAAGAAACTGCGTTTGACAGGCCTTTGGAAGAGATGTTCCCGGTAGGCTGTAAGAGCACTGTGCAGAGCGAGTTTTTTCTTAGATTCCCAAAGAGCTGGAAGCAAGATGCTTTGGGGCGTATCTCCGTCTTTAGAAATGATTCAGCACTTTGTGCCTTTCAGCTCTAGGGCAATGTAGCACACCCAGAGCAGAAGTTCTACTTCAGCCAGATCAGGCCTGCAAGGAAAACTGCGTTTCACAGGACTGTGTAAGAGATGTTCCCAGTAGACTGTAAGAGCACTGTGCAGAGCGAGTTGTTTCTTAGCTTCCCAAAGAGCTGGAAGCAAGATGCTGTGGGGCCCAACTCGCCCTTTGGAAAGAAGCCTGCACGTTGTGCCTTTCAGCTCTAGGGCAATGTAGCACACCCAGAGCAGGAGTCCTACTTCAGCCAGATCAGGCCTGCAAAGAAGCTGCGTTTCACAGGCCTTTGGAAGAAATGTTCCCGGTAGGCTGTAAGAGCACTGTGCGGAGCGAGTTGTTTCTTAGCTTCCCAAAGAGCTGGAAGCAAGATGCTGTGGGGCCCAACTCGCCCTTTGGAAAGTAGCCTGCACGTTGTGCCTTTCAGCTCTAGGGCAATGTAGCACACCCAGAGCAGGAGTCCTACTTCAGCCAGATCAGGCCTGCAAAGAAACTGCGTTTCACAGGCCATTGGAAGAGATGTTCCCGGTAGGCTGTAACAGCACTGTGCAGAGCGAGTTGATTCTTAGCTTCCGAAAGAGCTGGAAGCAAGATGCTGTGGGGCCCAAGTCGCCCTTTGGAAAGAAGCCTGCACGTTGTGCCTTTCAGCTCTAGGGCAATGTAGCACACCCAGAGCAGAAGTCCTACTTCAGCCAGATAAGGCCTGCAAAGAAACTGCGTTTCACAGGCCTTTGGAAGAGATGTTCCCGGTAGGCTGTAAGAGCACTGTGCAGAGCGAGTTGTTTCTTAGCTTCCCAAAGAGCTGGAAGAAAGATGCTGTGGGGTCCAACTCGCCCTTTGGAAAGAAGACTGCACGTTGTGCTTTTCAGCTCTAGGGCAATGTAGCACACTCAGAGCAGAATTTCTACTTCAAGCACATCAGGCCTGCAAAGAAACTGCGTTTCACAGGCCTTTGGAAGAGATGTTCCCGGTAGGTTGTAAGAGCTCAGTGCAGAGCGAGTTGTTTCTTAACTTCCCAATGAGCTGGAAGCAAGATGCTGTGGGGCCCAACTCGCCCTTTGGAAAGAAGCCTGCACGTTGTGCCTTTCAGCTCTAGGGCAATGTAGCACTCCCAGAGCAGGAGTCCTACTTCAGCCAGATCAGGCCTGCAAAGAAACTGCGTTTCACAGGCCTTTGGAAGAGATGTTCCCGGTAGGCTGTAAGAGCACTGTGCAGAGCGAGTTGTTTCTTAGCTTCCCAAAGAGCTGGAAGCAAGATGCTGTGGGGCCCAACTCGCCCTTTGAAAGAAGCCTGCACGTTGTGCCTTTCAGCTCTAGGGCAAAGTAGCACACCCAGTGCAGAAGTCCTACTTCAGCCAGATCAGGCCTGCAAAGAAACTGCATTTCACAGGCCTTTGGAAGAGATGTTCCCGGTAGGCTGTAAGAGCACTATGCTGAGCGAGTTTTTTCTTAGATTCCCAAAGAGCTGGAAGCAAGATGCTTAGGGGCGTATCTCCGTCTTTGGAAATGATTCAGCACTTTGTGCCTTTCAGCTCTAGGGCAATGTAGCACACCCAGAGCAGAAGTTCTACTTCAGGCAGATCAGGCCTGCAAAGAAACTGCGTTTCACTGGCCTTTGTAAGAGATGTTCCGGTAGGCTGTAAGAATACTGTGCAGAGCGAGCTGTTTCTTAGCTTCCCAAGGAGCTGGAAGCAAGATGCTTTGGGGCCTCTCTCCCCCTTTTATACAAGGCTGGGCCTTGTGCGTTGAAGCTCTAGGGCAATGTACAACACCCAGAGCAGGAGTCCTACTTCAGCCAGATCAGGCCTGCAAAGAAACTGCGTTTCACAGGCCTTTGGAAGAGATGTTCCCGGTAGGCTGTAAGAGCACTGTGCAGAGCGAGTTGTTTCTTAGCTTCCCAAAGAGCTGCAAGCAAGATGCTGTGGGGCCCAACTCGCCCTTTGGAAAGAAGCCTGCACGTTGTGCCTTTCAGCTCTAGGGCAATGTAGCACACCCAGAGCAGAAGTCCTACTTCAGCCAGATCAGTCCTGCAAAGAAACTGCGTTTGACAGGCCTTTGGAAGAGATGTTCCCGGTAGGCTGTAAGAGCACTGTGCAGAGCGAGTTGTTTCTTAGCTTCCCAAAGAGCTGGAAGCAAGATGCTGTGGGGCCCAACTCGCCCTTTGGAAAGAAGCCTGCAAGTTGTGCCTTTCAGCTCAAGGGCAATGTAGCACACCCAGAGCAGAAGTCCTACTTCAGCCAGATCAGGCCTGCAAGGAAACTGCGTTTCACAGGCCTTTGGAAGAGATGTTCCCGGTAGGCTGTAAGAGCACTGTGCAGAGCGAGTTGTTTCTTAGCTTCCCAAAGAGCTGGAAGCAAGATGCTGTGGGGCCCAACACGCCCTTTGGAAAGAAGCCTGCACGTTGTGCCTTTCAGCTCTAGGACAATGTAGCACACCCAGAGCAGGAGTCCTACTTCAGCCAGATCAGGCCTGCAAAGAAACTGCGTTTCACAGGCCTTTGGAAGAGATGTTCCCGGTAGGCTGTAAGAGCACTGTGCAGAGCGAGTTGTTTCTTAGCTTCCCAAAGAGCTGGAAGCAAGATGCTGTGGGGCCCAACTCGCCCTTTGGAAAGAAGCCTGCACGTTGTGCCTTTCAGCTCTAGGGCAATGTAGCACACCCAGAGCAGGAGTCCTACTTCAGCCAGATCAGGCCAGCAAAGAAACTTTGTTTCACAGGCCTTTGGAAGAGATGTTCCCGGTAGGCTGTAAGAGCACTGTGCAGAGCGAGTTGTTTCTTAGCTTCCCAAAGAGCTGGAAGCAAGATGCTGTGGGGCCCAACTCGCCCTTTGAAAGAAGCCTACACGTTGTGCCTTTCAGCTCTAGGGCAATGTAGCACACCCAGAGCAGAAGTCCTACTTCAGCCAGATCAGGCCAGCAAAGAAACTTTGTTTCACAGGCCTTTGGAAGAGATGTTCCCGGTAGGCTGTAAGAGCACTGTGCAGAGCGAGTTGTTTCTTAGCTTCCCAAAGAGCTGGAAGCAAGATGCTGTGGGGCCCAACTCGCCCTTTGGAAAGAAGCCTGCACGTTGTGCCTTTCAGCTCTAGGGCAAAGTAGCACACCCAGTGCAGAAGTCCTACTTCAGCCAGATCAGGCCTGCAAAGAAACTGCGTTTCACAGGCCTTTGGAAGAGATGTTCCCGGTAGGCTGTAAGAGCACTGTGCAGAGCGAGTTGTTTCTTAGCTTCCCAAAGAGCTGGAAGCAAGATGCTGTGGGGCCCAACTCGCCCTTTGGAAAGAAGCCTGCACGTTGTGCCTTTCAGCTCTAGGGCAATGTAGCACACCCAGAGCAGGAGCCCTACTTCAGCCAGATCAGGCCTGCAAAGAAACTGCGTTTCACAGGCCTTTGGAAGAGATGTTCCCGGTAGGCTGTAAGAGCACTGTGCAGAGCGAGTTTTTTCTTAGATTCCCAAAGAGCTGGAAGCAAGATGCTTTGGGGCGTATCTCCGTCTTTGGAAATGATTCAGCACTTTGTGCCTTTCAGCTCTAGGGCAATGTAGCACACCCAGAGCAGAAGTTCTACTTCAGCCAGATCAGGCCTGCAAGGAAAAGTGCGTTTCACAGGACTGTGTAAGAGATGTTCCCAGTAGACTGTAAGAGCAGTGTGCAGAGCGAGTTGTTTCTTATCTTCCCGAAGAGCTGGAAGCAAGATTCTTTAGGGCCTCTCTCCACTTTGGATACAAGGCAGGGCCTTGTGCATGGAAGCTCTAGGGCAATGTAGCACATGCAGAGCACAAGTTCTCCTTCAGCCAGATCAGGACTGCAAAGAAACTGCGTTTCACAGGCCTTTGTAAAGATGTTCCCGGAAGGCTGTAGGAGCACTGTGCAGAGCGAGTTGATTCTTAGCTTCACAAAAAGCTTTAAGCAAGATGCTGTGGGGTGTATCTCCGTCTTTGGAAATGATTCAGCACTTTGTGCCTTGGAGCACTAGGGCAATTTAGCACACCCAGAGCAGAGTTTCTACTCCACCCATATCAGGCCTGCAAAAAACTGCGTTTCACAGCCCCTTTTACGATATGTTCCCGGTAGGCTGTAAGAGCACTGTGCGCAGCGAGTTGTTTCTTAGCTTGCCATAGAGCTGGAAGCAAGATGCTTTAGGGCCTCTCTCCAGTTTGGATACAAGACTGGGCCTTGTGCATGGAAGGTCTAGGGCAATGTAGCACACCCAGAGCAGAAGTTCTACTTCAGCCACATGACGCCTGCAAAAAAACTGCGTTTCACAGGCCTTTGTAAGAGATGTTCTCGGTAGGCTGTAAGAGCACTGTGCACAGCGAGTTTTTTATCAGCTTCCCAAATCGCTGGAAGCAGGATTCTTTAGGGCCTCTCTCCAGGTGGATACAAGGTAGGGCCTTGTGCATGGAAGTACTAGGGCAATGCAGCACACCCAGAGCAGAAGTTCTACTTCAGGCAGATCAGGCCTGCAAAGAAACTACTTTTCACGGGCCTTTGGAAGAGATGTTCCCGGTAGTCTGTAAGAGGAATGTGCAGAGCGAGTTGTTTCTTAGCTTCCCAAAGAGCTGGAAGCTAGATGCTTTGCTCCCAACTCGCCCTTTGGAAAGAAGACCGCACGTTGTGCCTTTCAGCTCTAGGGCAATGTAGCACACCCAGAGCAGAAGTTCTACTTCAGGCAGATCAGGCCTGCAAAGAAACTGCGTTTCACTGGCCTTTGTAAGAGATGTTCCGGTAGGCTGTAAGAATACTGTGCAGAGCGAGCTGTTTCTTAGCTTCCCAAGGAGCTGGAAGCAAGATGCTTTGGGGCCTCTCTCCCCCTTTTATACAAGGCTGGGCCTTGTGCGTTGAAGCTCTAGGGCAATGTACAACACCCAGAGCAGGAGTCCTACTTCAGCCAGATCAGGCCTGCAAAGAAACTGCGTTTCACAGGCCTTTGGAAGAGATGTTCCCGGTAGGCTGTAAGAGCACTGTGCAGAGCGAGTTGTTTCTTAGCTTCCCAAAGAGCTGCAAGCAAGATGCTGTGGGGCCCAACTCGCCCTTTGGAAAGAAGCCTGCACGTTGTGCCTTTCAGCTCTAGGGCAATGTAGCACACCCAGAGCAGACGTCCTACTTCAGCCAGATCAGGCCTGCAAAGAAACTGCGTTTGACAGGCCTTTGGAAGAGATGTTCCCGGTAGGCTGTAAGAGCACTGTGCAGAGCGAGTTGTTTCTTAGCTTCCCAAAGAGCTGGAAGCAAGATGCTGTGGGGCCCAACTCGCCCTTTGGAAAGAAGCCTGCAAGTTGTGCCTTTCAGCTCAAGGGCAATGTAGCACACCCAGAGCAGAAGTCCTACTTCAGCCAGATCAGGCCTGCAAGGAAACTGCGTTTCACAGGCCTTTGGAAGAGATGTTCCCGGTAGGCTGTAAGAGCAGTGTGCAGAGCGAGTTGTTTCTTAGCTTCCCAAAGAGCTGGAAGCAAGATGCTGTGGGGCCCAACTCGCCCTTTGGAAAGAAGCCTGCACGTTGTGCCTTTCAGCTCTAGGACAATGTACCACACCCAGAGCAGGAGTCCTACTTCAGCCAGATCAGGCCTGCAAAGAAACTGCGTTTCACAGGCCTTTGGAAGAGATGTTCCCGGTAGGCTGTAAGAGCACTGTGCAGAGCGAGTTGTTTCTTAGCTTCCCAAAGAGCTGGAAGCAAGATGCTGTGGGGCCCAACTCGCCCTTTGGAAAGAAGCCTGCACGTTGTGCCTTTCAGCTCTAGGGCAATGTAGCACACCCAGAGCAGGAGTCCTACTTCAGCCAGATCAGGCCAGCAAAGAAACTTTGTTTCACAGGCCTTTGGAAGAGATGTTCCCGGTAGGCTGTAAGAGCACTGTGCAGAGCGAGTTGTTTCTTAGCTTCCCAAAGAGCTGGAAGCAAGATGCTGTGGGGCCCAACTCGCCCTTTGAAAGAAGCCTGCACGTTGTGCCTTTCAGCTCTAGGGCAATGTAGCACACCCAGAGCAGAAGTCCTACTTCAGCCAGATCAGGCCAGCAAAGAAACTTTGTTTCACAGGCCTTTGGAAGAGATGTTCCCGGTAGGCTGTAAGAGCACTGTGCAGAGCGAGTTGTTTCTTAGCTTCCCAAAGAGCTGGAAGCAAGATGCTGTGGGGCCCAACTCGCCCTTTGGAAAGAAGCCTGCACGTTGTGCCTTTCAGCTCTAGGGCAATGTAGCACACCCAGAGCAGGAGCCCTACTTCAGCCAGATCAGGCCTGCAAAGAAACTGCGTTTCACAGGCCTTTGGAAGAGATGTTCCCGGTAGGCTGTAAGAGCACTGTGCAGAGCGAGTTTTTTCTTAGATTCCCAAAGAGCTGGAAGCAAGATGCTTTGGGGCGTATCTCCGTCTTTGGAAATGATTCAGCACTTTGTGCCTTTCAGCTCTAGGGCAATGTAGCACACCCAGAGCAGAAGTTCTACTTCAGCCAGATCAGGCCTGCAAGGAAAAGTGCGTTTCACAGGACTGTGTAAGAGATGTTCCCAGTAGACTGTAAGAGCAGTGTGCAGAGCGAGTTGTTTCTTATCTTCCCGAAGAGCTGGAAGCAAGATTCTTTAGGGCCTCTCTCCACTTTGGATACAAGGCAGGGCCTTGTGCATGGAAGCTCTAGGGCAATGTAGCACATGCAGAGCACAAGTTCTCCTTCAGCCAGATCAGGACTGCAAAGAAACTGCGTTTCACAGGCCTTTGTAAAGATGTTCCCGGAAGGCTGTAGGAGCACTGTGCAGAGCGAGTTGATTCTTAGCTTCACAAAAAGCTTTAAGCAAGATGCTGTGGGGTGTATCTCCGTCTTTGGAAATGATTCAGCACTTTGTGCCTTGGAGCTCTAGGGCAATTTAGCACACCCAGAGCAGAGTTTCTACTCCACCCATATCAGGCCTGCAAAAAACTGCGTTTCACAGCCCCTTTTACGATATGTTCCCGGTAGGCTGTAAGAGCACTGTGCACAGCGAGTTGTTTCTTAGCTTGCCATAGAGCTGGAAGCAAGATGCTTTAGGGCCTCTCTCCAGTTTGGATACAAGACTGGGCCTTGTGCATGGAAGGTCTAGGGCAATGTAGCACACCCAGAGCAGAAGTTCTACTTCAGCCACATGACGCCTGCAAAAAAACTGCGTTTCACAGGCCTTTGGGAGAGATGTTCGCGGTAGGCTGTAAGAGCACTGTGCAGAGCGAGTTGTTTCTTAGCTTCCCAAAGAGCTGGAAGCAAGATGCTGTGGGGCCCAACTCGCCCTTTGAAAGAAGCCTGCACGTTGTGCCTTTCAGCTCTAGGGCAAAGTAGCACACCCAGAGCAGAAGTCCTACTTCAGCCAGATCAGGCCTGCAAAGAAACTGCGTTTCACAGGCCTTTGGAAGAGATGTTCCCGGTAGGCTGTAAGAGCACTGTGCAGAGCGAGTTTTTTCTTAGATTCCCAAAGAGCTGGAATCAAGATGCTTTGGGGCGTATCTCTGTCTTTGGAAATGATTCAGCACTTTGTGCCTTTAAGCTCTAGGGCAATGTAGCACACCCAGAGCAGAAGTTCTACTTCAGCCAGATCAGGCCTGCAAGGAAAACTGCGTTTCACAGGACTGTGTAAGAGATGTTCCCAGTAGACTGTAAGAGCACTGTGCAGAGCGAGTTGTTTCTTATCTTCCCGAAGAGCTGGAAGCAAGATTCTTTAGGGCCTCTCTCCAGTTTGGATACAAGACTGGGCCTTGTGCATGGAAGCTCTAGGACAATGTAGCACACCCAGAGCAGAAGTTCTACTTCAGCCACATGACGCCTGCAAAAAAACTGCGTTTCACAGGCCTTTGTAAGAGATGTTCTCGGTAGGCTGTAAGAGCCCTGTGCACAGCGAGTTTTTTATCAGCTTCCCAAATCGCTGGAAGCAAGATTCTTTAGGGCCTCTCTCCTGGTGGATACAAGGTAGGGCCTTGTGCATGGAAGTTCTAGGGAAATGCAGCACACCCAGAGCAGAAGTTCTACTTCAGGCAGATCAGCACTGCAAAGAAACTACTTTTCACGGGCCTTTGGAAGAGATGTTCCCGGTAGTCTGTAAGAGAAATGTGCAGAGCGAGTTGTTTCTTAGCTTCGCAAAGAGCTGGAAGCTAGATGCTTTGCTCCCAACTCGCCCTTTGGAAAGAAGACCGCACGTTGTGCCTTTCAGCTCTAGGGCAATGTAGCACACCCAGAGCAGAAGTTCTACTTCAGGCAGATCAGGCCTGCAAAGAAACTGCGTTTCACTGGCCTTTGTAAGAGATGTTCCGGTAGGCTGTAAGAATACTGTGCAGAGCGAGCTGTTTCTTAGCTTCCCAGGGAGCTGGAAGCAAGATGCTTTGGGGCCTCTCTCCCCCTTTTATACAAGGCTGGACCTTGTGCGTTGAAGCTCTAGGGCAATGTACAACACCCAGAGCAGGAGTCCTACTTCAGCCAGATCAGGCCTGCAAAGAAACTGCGTTTCACAGGCCTTTGGAAGAGATGTTCCCGGTAGGCTGTAAGAGCACTGTGCAGAGCGAGTTGTTTCTTAGCTTCCCAAAGATCTGGAAGCAAGATGATGTGGGGCCCAACTCGCCCTTTGGAAAGAAGCCTGCACGTTGTGCCTTTCAGCTCTAGGGCAATGTAGCACACCCAGAGCAGGAGTCCTACTTGAGCCAGGTCAGGCCTGCAAAGAAACTGCGTTTCACACGCCTTTGGAAGAGATGTTCCCGGTAGGCTGTAAGAGCACTGTGCAGAGCGAGTTGTTTCTTCGCTTCGCAAATAGCTGGAAGCAAGATGCTGTGGGGCCCAACTCGCCCTATGGAAAGAAGCCTGCACGTTGTGCCTTTCAGCTCTAGGACAATGTAGCACACCCAGAGCAGGAGAACTACTTCAGCCAGATAAGTCCTGCAAAGAAACTGCGTTTCACAGGCCTTTGGAAGAGATGTTCCCGGTAGGCTGTAAGAGCACTGTGCAGAGCGAGTTGTTTCTTAGCTTCCCAAATAGCTGGAAGCAAGATGCTGTGGGGCCCAACTCGCCCTTTGGAAAGAAGCCTGCACGTTGTGCGTTTCAGCTCTAGGGCAATGTAGCACACTCAGAGCAGAAGTTCTACTTCAAGCACATCAAGCCTGCAAAGAAACTGCGTTTCACAGGCCTTTGCTAGAGATGTTCCCGGTAGGCTGTAAGAGCTCAGTGCAGAGCGAGTTGTTTCTTAGGTTCCCAAAGAGCTGGAAGCAAGATGCTGTGGGGCCCAACTCCCCATTTGGAAAGAAGCCTGCACGTTGTGCCTTTCAGCTCTAGGGCAACGTAGCACACCCAGAGCAGAAGTCCTACTTCAGCCAGATCAGGCCTACAAGAAACTGCGTTTCACAGGCCTTTGGAAGAGATGTTCCCGGTAGGCTGTAAGAGCACTGTGCAGAGCGAGTTGTTTCTTAGCTTCCCAAAGAGCTGGAAGCAAGATGCTGTGGGGCCCAACTCGCCCTTTGAAAGAAGCCTGCACGTTGTGCCTTTCAGATCTAGGGCAATGTAGCACACCCAGAGCAGAAGTCCTACTTCAGCCAGATCAGGCCTGCAAAGAAACTGTGTTTCACAGGCCTTTGGAAGAGATGTTGCCGGTAGGCTGTAAGAGCACTGTGCAGAGCGAGTTGTTTCTTATCTTCCCAAAGAGCTGGACGCAAGATGCTGTGGGGCCCAACTCGCCCTTTGGAAAGAAGCCTGCACGTTGTGCCTTTCAGCTCTAGGGCAAAGTAGCACACCCAGAGCAGAAGTCCTACTTCAGCCAGATCAGGCCTGCAAAAAAAAACTGCGTTTCACAGGCCTTTGGAAGAGATGTTCCCGGTAGGCTGTAAGAGCACTGTGCAGAGCGAGTTGTTTCTTAGCTTCCCAAAGAGCTGGAAGCAAGATGCTGTGGGGCCCAACTCGCCCTTTGGAAAGAAGCCTGCACGTTGTGCCTTTCAGCTCTAGGGCAATGTAGCACACCCAGAGCAGAAGTCCTACTTCAGCCAGATCAGGCCTGCAAAGAAACTGCGTTTCACAGGCCTTTGGAAGAGATGCTCCCGGTAGGCTGTAAGAGCACTGTGCAGAGCGAGTTGTTTCTTAGCTTCCCAAAGAGCTGGAAGCAAGATGCTGTGGGTCCCAACTCGCACTTTGGAAAGAAGCCTGCACGTTGTGCCTTTCAGCTCTAGGACAATGTAGCACACCCAGAGCAGGAGTCCTACTTCAGCCAGGTCAGGCCTGCAAAGAAACTGCGTTTCACAGGCCTTTGGAAGAGATGTTCCCGGTAGGCTGTAAGAGCACTGTGCAGAGCGAGTTGTTTCTTAGCTTCCCAAAGAGCTGGAAGCAAGATGCTGTGGGGCCCAACTCGCCCTTTGGAAAGAAGCCTGCACGTTGTGACTTTCAGCTCTAGGGCAATGTAGCACACCCAGAGCAGAAGTCCTACTTCAGCCAGATCAGGCCTGCAAAGAAACTGCGTTTCACAGGCCTTTGGAAGAGATGTTCCCGGTAGGCTGTAAGAGCACTGTGCAGAGCGAGTTGTTTCTTAGCTTCCCAAAGAGCTGGAAGCAAGATGCTGTGGGGCCCAACTCGCCCTTTGAAAGAAGCCTGCACGTTGTGCCTTTCAGCTCTAGGGCAATGTAGCACACCCAGAGCAGAAGTCCTACTTCTGCCAGATCAGGCCTGAAAAGAAACTGCGTTTCACAGGCCTTTGGAAGAGATGTTCCCGGTAGGCTGTAAGAGCACTGTGCAGAGCGAGTTGTTTCTTAGCTTCCCAAAGAGCTGGAAGCAAGATGCTGTGGGGCCCAACTCGCCCTTTGGAAAGAAGCCTGCACGTTGTGCCTTTCAGCTCTAGGGCAATGTAGCACACCCAGAGCAGAAGTCCTACTTCAGCCAGATCAGGCCTGCAAAGAAACTGCATTTCACAGGCATTTGGAAGAGATGTTCCCGGTAGGCTGTAAGAGCACTGTGCAGAGCGAGTTGTTTCTTACCTTGCCAAAGAGCTGGAAGCAAGATGCTGTGGGGCCCAACTCGCCCTTTGGAAAGAAGCCTGCACGTTGTGCCTTTCAGCTCTAGGGCAATGTAGCACACACAGAGCAGAAGTCCTACTTCAGCCAGATAAGGCCTGCAAAGAAACTGCGTTTCACAGGCCTTTGGAAGAGATGTTCCCGGTAGGCTGTAAGAGCACTGTGCAGAGCGAGTTGTTTATTAGCTTCCCAAAGAGCTGGAAGCAAGATGCTGTGGGGCCCAACTCGCCCGTTGGAAAGTAGCCTGCACGTTGTGCCTTTCAGCTCTAGGGCAATGTAGCACACCCAGAGCAGACGTCCTACTTCAGCCAGATCAGGCCTGCAAAGAAACTGCGTTTCACAGGCCTTTGGAAGAGATGTTCCCGGTAGGCTGTAAGAGCACTGTGCAGAGCGAGTTGTTTCTTAGCTTCCCAAAGAGCTGGAAGCAAGATGCTGTGGGGCCCAACTCGCCCTTTGGAAAGAAGCCTGCACGTTGTGCCTTTCAGCTCTAGGGCAATGTAGCACACCCAGAGAAGGAGAACTACTTCAGCCAGATAAGTCCTGCAAAGAAACTGCGTTTCACAGGCCTTTGGAAGAGATGTTCCCGGTAGGCTGTAAGAGCACTGTGCAGAGCGAGTTGTTTCTTAGCTTCCCAAATAGCTGGAAGCAAGATGCTGTGGGGCCCAACTCGCCCTTTGGAAAGAAGCCTGCACGTTGTGCGTTTCAGCTCTAGGGCAATGTAGCTCACTCAGAGCAGAAGTTCTACTTCAAGCACATCAGGCCTGCAAAGAAACTGCGTTTCACAGGCCTTTGCTAGAGATGTTCCCGGTAGGCTGTAAGAGCTCAGTGCAGAGCGAGTTGTTTCTTAGGTTCCCAAAGAGCTGGAAGCAAGATGCTGTGGGGCCCAACTCGCCCTTTGGAAAGAAGCCTGCACGTTGTGCCTTTCAGCTCTAGGGCAATGTAGCACACCCAGAGCAGGAGTCCTACTTCAGCCAGATCAGGCATGCAAAGAAACTGCGTTTCACAGGCCTTTGGAAGAGATGTTCCCGGTAGGCTGTAAGAGCACTGTGCAGAGCGAGTTGTTTCTTAGCTTCCCAAAGAGCTGGAAGCAAGATGCTGTGGGGCCCAACTCGCCCTTTGAAAGAAGCCTGCACGTTGTGCCTTTCAGCTCTAGGGCAAAGTAGCACACCCAGTGCAGAAGTCCTACTTCAGCCAGATCAGGCCTGCAAAGAAACTGCGTTTCACAGGCCTTTGGAAGAGATGTTCCCGGTAGGCTGTAAGAGCACTGTGCAGAGCGAGTTTTTTCTTAGATTCCCAAAGAGCTGGAAGCAAGATGCTTTGGGGCGTATCTCCGTCTTTAGAAATGATTCAGCACTTTGTGCCTTTCAGCTCTAGGGCAATGTAGCACACCCAGAGCAGAAGTTCTACTTCAGCCAGATCAGGCCTGCAAGGAAAACTGCGTTTCACAGGACTGTGTAAGAGATGTTCCCAGTAGACTGTAAGAGCACTGTGCAGAGCGAGTTGTTTCTTAGCTTCCCAAAGAGCTGGAAGCAAGATGCTGTGGGGCCCAACTCGCCCTTTGGAAAGAAGCCTGCACGTTGTGCCTTTCAGCTCTAGGGCAATGTAGCACACCCAGAGCAGGAGTCCTACTTCAGCCAGATCAGGCCTGCAAAGAAACTGCGTTTCACAGGCCTTTGGAAGAAATGTTCCCTGTAGGCTCTAAGAGCACTGTGCGGAGCGAGTTGTTTCTTAGCTTCCCAAAGAGCTGGAAGCAAGATGCTGTGGGGCCCAACTCGCCCTTTGGAAAGTAGCCTGCGCGTTGTGCCTTTCAGCTCTAGGGCAATGCAGCACACCCAGAGCAGGAGCCCTACTTCAGCCAGATCAGGCCTGCAAAGAAACTGCGTTTCACAGGCCTTTGGAAGAGATGTTCCCGGTAGGCTGTAAGAGCACTGTGCAGAGCGAGTTGTTTCTTAGCTTCCCAAATAGCTGGAAGCAAGATGCTGTGGGGCCCAACTCGCCCTTTGGAAAGAAGCCTGCACGTTGTGCCTTTCAGCTCTAGGGCAATGTAGCACACCCAGAGCAGACGTCCTACTTCAGCCAGATCAGGCCTGCAAAGAAACTGCGTTTCACATGCCTTTGGAAGAGATGTTCCCGGTAGGCTGTAAGAGCACTGTGCAGAGCGAGTTGTTTCTTAGCTTCCCAAAGATCTGGAAGCAAGATGCTGTGGGGCCCAACTCGCCCTTTGAAAGAAGCCTGCACGTTGTGCCTTTCAGCTTTAGGGCAATGTAGCACACCCAGAGCAGAAGTCCTACTTCAGCCAGATAAGGCCTGCAAAGAAACTGTGTTTCACAGGCCTTTGGAATTGATGTTCCCGGTAGGCTGTAAGAGCACTGTGCAGAGCGAGTTGTTTCTTAGCTTCCCAAAGAGCTGGAAGCAAGATGCTGTGGGGCCCAACTCGCCCTTTGGAAAGAAGCCTGCACGTTGTGCCTTTCAGCTCTAGAGCAATGTAGCACAGCCAAGGGGAGAAGTCCTACTTCAACCAGATCAGGCCTGCAAAGAAACTGCGTTTGACAGGCCTTTGGAAGAGATGTTCCCGGTAGGCTGTAAGAGCACTGTGCAGAGCGAGTTTTTTCTTAGATTCCCAAAGAGCTGGAAGCAAGATGCTTTGGGGCGTATCTCCGTCTTTAGAAATGATTCAGCACTTTGTGCCTTTCAGCTCTAGGGCAATGTAGCACACCCAGAGCAGAAGTTCTACTTCAGCCTGATCAGGCCTGCAAGGAAAACTGCGTTTCACAGGACTGTGTAAGAGATGTTCCCAGTAGACTGTAAGAGCACTGTGCAGAGCGAGTTGTTTCTTAGCTTCCCAAAGAGCTGGAAGCAAGATGCTGTGGGGCCCAACTCGCCCTTTGGAAAGAAGCCTGCACGTTGTGCCTTTCAGCTCTAGGGCAATGTAGCACACCCAGAGCAGGAGTCCTACTTCAGCCAGATCAGGCCTGCAAAGAAGCCGCGTTTCACAGGCCTTTGGAAGAAATGTTCCCGGTAGGCTGTAAGAGCACTGTGCGGAGCGAGTTGTTTCTTAGCTTCCCAAAGAGCTGGAAGCAAGATGCTTTGGGCCCAACTCGCCCTTTGGAAAGAAGCCTGCACGTTGTGCCTTTCAGCTCTAGGGCAATGTAGCACACCCAGAGCAGGAGTCCTACTTCAGCCAGATCAGGCCTGCAAAGAAACTGCGTTTCACAGGCCATTGGAAGAGATGTTCCCGGTAGGCTGTAACAGCACTGTGCAGAGCGAGTTGATTCTTAGCTTCCCAAAGAGCTGGAAGCAAGATGCTGTGGGGCCCAAGTCGCCCTTTGGAAAGAAGCCTGCACGTTGTGCCTTTCAGCTCTAGGGCAATGTAGCACACCCAGAGCAGAAGTCCTACTTCAGCCAGATAAGGCCTGCAAAGAAACTGCGTTTCACAGGCCTTTGGAAGAGATGTTCCCGGTAGGCTGTAAGAGCACTGTGCAGAGCGAGTTGTTTCTTAGCTTCCCAAAGAGCTGGAAGAAAGATGCTGTGGGGTCCAACTCGCCCTTTGGAAAGAAGACTGCACGTTGTGCTTTTCAGCTCTAGGGCAATGTAGCACACTCAGAGCAGAATTTCTACTTCAAGCACATCAGGCCTGCAAAGAAACTGCGTTTCACAGGCCTTTGGAAGAGATGTTCCCGGTAGGTTGTAAGAGCTCAGTGCAGAGCGAGTTGTTTCTTAACTTCCCAATGAGCTGGAAGCAAGATGCTGTGGGGCCCAACTCGCCCTTTGGAAAGAAGCCTGCACGTTGTGCCTTTCAGCTCTAGGGCAATGTAGCACACCCAGAGCAGGAGTCCTACTTCAGCCAGATCAGGCCTGCAAAGAAACTGCGTTTCACAGGCCTTTGGAAGTGATGTTCCCGGTAGGCTGTAAGAGCACTGTGCAGAGCGAGTTGTTTCTTAGCTTCCCAAAGAGCTGGAAGCAGGATGCTGTGGGTCCCAACTCTCCCTTTGGAAAGAAGCCTGCACGTTGAGCCTTTCAGCTCTAGGACAATGTAGCTCACCCAGAGCAGGAGTCCTACTTCAGCCAGATAAGGCCTGCAAAGAAACTGCGTTTCACAGGCCTTTGGAAGAGATGTTCCCGGTAGGCTGTAAGAGCACTGTGCAGAGCGAGTTGTTTCTTAGCTTCCCAAAGAGCTGGAAGCAAGATGCTTTGGGGCCCAACTCGCCCTTTGGAAAGAAGCCTGCACGTTGTGCCTTTCGGCTCTAGGGCAATGTAGCACACCCAGAGCAGAAGTCCTACTTCAGCCAGATCAGGCCTGCAAAGAAACTGCGTTTCACAGGCCTTTGGAAGAGATGTTCCCGGTAGGCTGTAAGAGCACTGTGCAGAGCGAGTTGTTTCTTAGCTTCCCAAAGAGCTGGAAGCAAGATGCTTTGGGGCCCAACTCGCCCTTTGGAAAGAAGCCTGCACGTTGTGCCTTTCGGCTCTAGGGCAATGTAGCACACCCAGAGCAGAAGTCCTACTTCAGCCAGATCAGGCCTGCAAAGAAACTGCGTTTCACAGGCCTTTGGAAGAGATGTTCCCGGTAGGCTGTAAGAGCACTGTGCAGAGCGAGTTGTTTCTTAGCTTCCCAAAGAGCTGGAAGCAAGATGCTGTGGGGCCCAAGTCGCCCTTTGGAAAGAAGCCTGCACGTTGTGCCTTTCAGCTCTAGGGCAATGTAGCACACCCAGAGCAGAAGTCCTACTTCAGCCAGATAAGGCCTGCAAAGAAACTGCGTTTCACAGGCCTTTGGAAGAGATGTTCCCGGTAGGCTGTAAGAGCACTGTGCAGAGCGAGTTGTTTCTTAGCTTCCCAAAGAGCTGGAAGAAAGATGCTGTGGGGTCCAACTCGCCCTTTGGAAAGAAGACTGCACGTTGTGCTTTTCAGCTCTAGGGCAATGTAGCACACTCAGAGCAGAATTTCTACTTCAAGCACATCAGGCCTGCAAAGAAACTGCGTTTCACAGGCCTTTGGAAGAGATGTTCCCGGTAGGTTGTAAGAGCTCAGTGCAGAGCGAGTTGTTTCTTAACTTCCCAATGAGCTGGAAGCAAGATGCTGTGGGGCCCAACTCGCCCTTTGGAAAGAAGCCTGCACGTTGTGATTTTCAGCTCTAGGGCAATGTAGCACACCCAGAGCAGGAGTCCTACTTCAGCCAGATCAGGCCTGCAAAGAAACTGCGTTTCACAGGCCTTTGGAAGAGATGTTCCCGGTAGGCTGTAAGAGCACTGTGCAGAGCGAGTTGTTTCTTAGCTTCCCAAAGAGCTGGAAGCAAGATGCTGTGGGGCCCAACTCGCCCTTTGAAAGAAGCCTGCACGTTGTGCCTTTCAGCTCTAGGGCAAAGTAGCACACCCAGTGCAGAAGTCCTACTTCAGCCAGATCAGGCCTGCAAAGAAACAACATTTCACAGGCCTTTGGAAGAGATGTTCCCGGTAGGCTGTAAGAGCACTATGCTGAGAGAGTTTTTTCTTAGATTCCCAAAGAGCTGGAAGCAAGATGCTTTGGGGCGTATCTCCGTCTTTGGAAATGATTCAGCACTTTGTGCCTTTCAGCTCTAGGGCAATGTAGCACACCCAGAGCAGAAGTTCTACTTCAGCCAGATCAGGCCTGCAAGGAAAACTGCGTTTCACAGGACTGTGTAAGAGATGTTCCCAGTAGACTGTAAGAGCACTGTGCAGAGCGAGTTGATTCTTAGCTTCCCAAAGATCTGGAAGCATGATGCTGTGGGGCCCAACTCGCCCTTTGGAAAGAAGCCTTCACGTTGTGCCTTTCAGCTCCAGTGCAATGTAGCACACCCAGAGCAGAAGTCCTACTTCAGCCAGATCAGGCCTGCAAAGAAACTGCGTTTCACAGGCCTTTGGAAGAGATGTTCCCGGTAGACTGTAAGAGCACTGTGCAGAGCGAGTTGTTTCTTAGCTTCCCAAAGAGCTGGAAGCAAGATGCTTTGGGGCCCAGCTCGCCCTTTGGAAAGAAGCCTGCACGTTGTGCCTTTCAGCTCTAGGGCAATGTAGCACACCCAGAGCAGAAGTGCTACTTCAGCCAGATCAGGCCTGCAAAGAAATTGCGTTTCACAGGCCTTTGGAAGAGATGATCCCGGTAGGCTGTAAGAGCACTGTGCAGAGCGAGTTGTTTCTTAGCTTCCCAAAGAGCTGGAAGCAAGATGCTGTGGGGCCCAACTCGCCCTTTGAAAGAAGCCTGCACGTTGTGCCTTTCAGCTCTAGGGCAATGAAGCACACACAGAGCAGAATTTCTACTTCAGCGAGATCAGGTCTGCGAGGAAACTGCTTTTCACAGGCCTTTGGAACAGATGTTCCCGGTAGGCTGTAAGAGCACTGTGCAGAGCGAGTTGTTTCTTAGCTTCCCAAAGAGCTGGAAGCAAGATGCTGTGGGACCCAACTCGCCCTTTGGAAAGAAGCCTGCACGTTGTGCCTTTCAGCTCTAGGGCAATGTAGCACACCCAGAGCAGAAGTCCTACTTCAGCCAGATCAGGCCTGCAAAGAAACTGCGTTTCACAGGCCTTTGGAAGAGATGTTCCCGGTAGGCTGTAAGAGCACTGTGCAGAGCGAGTTGTTCCTTACCTTTCCAAAGAGCTGGAAGCAAGATGCTGTGGGGCCCAACTCGCCCTTTGGAAAGAAGACTGCACGTTGTGCCTTTCAGCTCTAGGGCAATGTAGCACACCCAGAGCAGAAGTCCTACTTCAGCCAGATAAGGCCTGCAAAGAAACTGCATTTCACAGGCCTTTGGAAGAGATGTTCCCGGTAGGCTGTAAGAGCACTGTGCAGAGCGAGTTGTTTCTTAGCTTCCCAAAGAGCTGGAAGCAAGATGCTGTGGGGCCCATCTCGCCCTTTGAAAGAAGCCTGCACGTTGTGCCTTTCAGCTCTAGGGCAATGTAGCACACCCAGAGCAGAAGTCCTACTTCAGCCAGATCAGGCCAGCAAAGAAACTTTGTTTCACAGGCCTTTGGAAGAGATGTTCCCGGTAGGCTGTAAGAGCACTGTGCAGAGCGAGTTGTTTCTTAGCTTCCCAAAGAGCTGGAAGCAGGATGCTGTGGGTCCCAACTCTCCCTTTGGAAAGAAGCCTGCACGTTGAGCCTTTCAGCTCTAGGACAATGTAGCTCACCCAGAGCAGGAGTCCTACTTCAGCCAGATAAGGCCTGCAAAGAAACTGCGTTTCACAGGCCTTTGGAAGAGATGTTCCCGGTAGGCTGTAAGAGCACTGTGCAGAGCGAGTTGTTTCTTAGCTTCCCAAAGAGCTGGAAGCAAGATGCTTTGGGGCCCAACTCGCCCTTTGGAAAGAAGCCTGCACGTTGTGCCTTTCGGCTCTAGGGCAATGTAGCACACCCAGAGCAGAAGTCCTACTTCAGCCAGATCAGGCCTGCAAAGAAACTGCGTTTCACAGGCCTTTGGAAGAGATGTTCCCGGTAGGCTGTAAGAGCACTGTGCAGAGCGAGTTGTTTCTTAGCTTCCCAAAGAGCTGGAAGCAAGATGCTGTGGGGCCCAACTCGCCCTTTGGAAAGAAGCCTGCACGTTGTGCCTTTCAGCTCTAGCGCAATGAAGCACACACAGAGCAGAATTTCTACTTCAGCGAGATCAGGTCTGCGAGGAAACTGCTTTTCACAGGCCTTTGGAACAGATGTTCCCGGTAGGCTGTAAGAGCACTGTGCAGAGCGAGTTGTTTCTTAGCTTCCCAAAGAGCTGGAAGCAAGATGCTTTGGGGCCCAACTCGCCCTTTGGAAAGAAGCCTGCACGTTGTGCCTTTCGGCTCTAGGGCAATGTAGCACACCCAGAGCAGAAGTCCTACTTCAGCCAGATCAGGCCTGCAAAGAAACTGCGTTTCACAGGCCTTTGGAAGAGATGTTCCCGGTAGGCTGTAAGAGCACTGTGCAGAGCGAGTTGTTTCTTAGCTTCCCAAAGAGCTGGAAGCAAGATGCTGTGGGGCCCAACTCGCCCTTTGGAAAGAAGCCTGCACGTTGTGCCTTTCAGCTCTAGGGCAATGAAGCACACACAGAGCAGAATTTCTACTTCAGCGAGATCAGGTCTGCGAGGAAACTGCTTTTCACAGGCCTTTGGAACAGATGTTCCCGGTAGGCTGTAAGAGCACTGTGCAGAGCGAGTTGTTTCTTAGCTTCCCAAAGAGCTGGAAGCAAGATGCTGTCGGGCCCAACTCGCCCTTTGGAAAGAAGCCTGCACGTTGTGCCTTTCAGCTCTAGGGCAATGTAGCACACCCAGAGCAGAAGTCCTACTTCAGCCAGATCATGCCTGCAAAGAAACTGCGTTTCACAGGCCTTTGGAAGAGATGTTCCCGGTAGGCTGTAAGAGCACTGTGCAGAGCGAGTTGTTTCTTAGCTTCCCAAAGAGCTGGAAGCAAGATGCTGTGGGCCCAACTCGCCCTTTGGAAAGAAGCCTGCACGTTGTGCCTTTCAGCTCTAGGGCAATGTAGCACACCCAGAGCAGTAGTCCTACTTCAGCCAGATAAGGCCTGCAAAGAAACTGCGTTTCACAGGCCTTTGGAAGAGATGTTCCCGGTAGGCTGTAAGAGCACTGTGCAGAGCGAGTTGTTTATTAGCTTCCCAAAGAGCTGGAAGCAAGATGCTGTGGGGCCCAACTCGCCCGTTGGAAAGAAGCCTGCACGTTGTGCCTTTCGGCTCTAGGGCAATGTAGCACACCCAGAGCAGAAGTCCTACTTCAGCCAGATCAGGCCTGCAAAGAAACTGCGTTTCACAGGCCTTTGGAAGAGATGTTCCCGGTAGGCTGTAAGAGCACTGTGCAGAGCGAGTTGTTTCTTAGCTTCCCAAAGAGCTGGAAGCAAGATGCTGTGGGGCCCAACTCGCCCTTTGGAAAGAAGCCTGCACGTTGTGCCTTTCAGCTCTAGGGCAATGAAGCACACACAGAGCAGAATTTCTACTTCAGCGAGATCAGGTCTGCGAGGAAACTGCTTTTCACAGGCCTTTGGAACAGATGTTCCCGGTAGGCTGTAAGAGCACTGTGCAGAGCGAGTTGTTTCTTAGCTTCCCAAAGAGCTGGAAGCAAGATGCTGTCGGGCCCAACTCGCCCTTTGGAAAGAAGCCTGCACGTTGTGCCTTTCAGCTCTAGGGCAATGTAGCACACCCAGAGCAGAAGTCCTACTTCAGCCAGATCATGCCTGCAAAGAAACTGCGTTTCACAGGCCTTTGGAAGAGATGTTCCCGGTAGGCTGTAAGAGCACTGTGCAGAGCGAGTTGTTTCTTAGCTTCCCAAAGAGCTGGAAGCAAGATGCTGTGGGCCCAACTCGCCCTTTGGAAAGAAGCCTGCACGTTGTGCCTTTCAGCTCTAGGGCAATGTAGCACACCCAGAGCAGAAGTCCTACTTCAGCCAGATAAGGCCTGCAAAGAAACTGCGTTTCACAGGCCTTTGGAAGAGATGTTCCCGGTAGGCTGTAAGAGCACTGTGCAGAGCGAGTTGTTTATTAGCTTCCCAAAGAGCTGGAAGCAAGATGCTGTGGGGCCCAACTCGCCCGTTGGAAAGTAGCCTGCACGTTGTGCCTTTCAGCTCTAGGGCAATGTAGCACACCCAGAGCAGACGTCCTACTTCAGCCAGATCAGGCCTGCAAAGAAACTGCGTTTCACAGGCCTTTGGAAGAGATGTTCCCGGTAGGCTGTAAGAGCACTGTGCAGAGCGAGTTGTTTCTTAGCTTCCCAAAGAGCTGGAAGCAAGATGCTTTGGGGCCCAGCTCGCCCTTTGGAAAGAAGCCTGCACGTTGTGCCTTTCAGCTCTAGGGCAATGTAGCACACCCAGAGCAGAAGTGCTACTTCAGCCAGATCAGGCCTGCAAAGAAATTGCGTTTCACAGGCCTTTGGAAGAGATGATCCCGGTAGGCTGTAAGAGCACTGTGCAGAGCGAGTTGTTTCTTAGCTTCCCAAAGAGCTGGAAGCAAGATGCTGTGGGGCCCAACTCGCCCTTTGAAAGAAGCCTGCACGTTGTGCCTTTCAGCTCTAGGGCAATGAAGCACACACAGAGCAGAATTTCTACTTCAGCGAGATCAGGTCTGCGAGGAAACTGCTTTTCACAGGCCTTTGGAACAGATGTTCCCGGTAGGCTGTAAGAGCACTGTGCAGAGCGAGTTGTTTCTTAGCTTCCCAAAGAGCTGGAAGCAAGATGCTGTGGGACCAAACTCGCCCTTTGGAAAGAAGCCTGCACGTTGTGCCTTTCAGCTCTAGGGCAATGTAGCACACCCAGAGCAGAAGTCCTACTTCAGCCAGATCAGGCCTGCAAAGAAACTGCGTTTCACAGGCCTTTGGAAGAGATGTTCCCGGTAGGCTGTAAGAGCACTGTGCAGAGCGAGTTGTTCCTTACCTTTCCAAAGAGCTGGAAGCAAGATGCTGTGGGGCCCAACTCGCCCTTTGGAAAGAAGACTGCACGTTGTGCCTTTCAGCTCTAGGGCAATGTAGCACACCCAGAGCAGAAGTCCTACTTCAGCCAGATAAGGCCTGCAAAGAAACTGCATTTCACAGGCCTTTGGAAGAGATGTTCCCGGTAGGCTGTAAGAGCACTGTGCAGAGCGAGTTGTTTCTTAGCTTCCCAAAGAGCTGGAAGCAAGATGCTGTGGGGCCCATCTCGCCCTTTGAAAGAAGCCTGCACGTTGTGCCTTTCAGCTCTAGGGCAATGTAGCACACCCAGAGCAGAAGTCCTACTTCAGCCAGATCAGGCCAGCAAAGAAACTTTGTTTCACAGGCCTTTGGAAGAGATGTTCCCGGTAGGCTGTAAGAGCACTGTGCAGAGCGAGTTGTTTCTTAGCTTCCCAAAGAGCTGGAAGCAGGATGCTGTGGGTCCCAACTCTCCCTTTGGAAAGAAGCCTGCACGTTGAGCCTTTCAGCTCTAGGACAATGTAGCTCACCCAGAGCAGGAGTCCTACTTCAGCCAGATAAGGCCTGCAAAGAAACTGCGTTTCACAGGCCTTTGGAAGAGATGTTCCCGGTAGGCTGTAAGAGCACTGTGCAGAGCGAGTTGTTTCTTAGCTTCCCAAAGAGCTGGAAGCAAGATGCTTTGGGGCCCAACTCGCCCTTTGGAAAGAAGCCTGCACGTTGTGCCTTTCGGCTCTAGGGCAATGTAGCACACCCAGAGCAGAAGTCCTACTTCAGCCAGATCAGGCCTGCAAAGAAACTGCGTTTCACAGGCCTTTGGAAGAGATGTTCCCGGTAGGCTGTAAGAGCACTGTGCAGAGCGAGTTGTTTCTTAGCTTCCCAAAGAGCTGGAAGCAAGATGCTGTGGGGCCCAACTCGCCCTTTGGAAAGAAGCCTGCACGTTGTGCCTTTCAGCTCTAGCGCAATGAAGCACACACAGAGCAGAATTTCTACTTCAGCGAGATCAGGTCTGCGAGGAAACTGCTTTTCACAGGCCTTTGGAACAGATGTTCCCGGTAGGCTGTAAGAGCACTGTGCAGAGCGAGTTGTTTCTTAGCTTCCCAAAGAGCTGGAAGCAAGATGCTTTGGGGCCCAACTCGCCCTTTGGAAAGAAGCCTGCACGTTGTGCCTTTCGGCTCTAGGGCAATGTAGCACACCCAGAGCAGAAGTCCTACTTCAGCCAGATCAGGCCTGCAAAGAAACTGCGTTTCACAGGCCTTTGGAAGAGATGTTCCCGGTAGGCTGTAAGAGCACTGTGCAGAGCGAGTTGTTTCTTAGCTTCCCAAAGAGCTGGAAGCAAGATGCTGTGGGGCCCAACTCGCCCTTTGGAAAGAAGCCTGCACGTTGTGCCTTTCAGCTCTAGGGCAATGAAGCACACACAGAGCAGAATTTCTACTTCAGCGAGATCAGGTCTGCGAGGAAACTGCTTTTCACAGGCCTTTGGAACAGATGTTCCCGGTAGGCTGTAAGAGCACTGTGCAGAGCGAGTTGTTTCTTAGCTTCCCAAAGAGCTGGAAGCAAGATGCTGTCGGGCCCAACTCGCCCTTTGGAAAGAAGCCTGCACGTTGTGCCTTTCAGCTCTAGGGCAATGTAGCACACCCAGAGCAGAAGTCCTACTTCAGCCAGATCATGCCTGCAAAGAAACTGCGTTTCACAGGCCTTTGGAAGAGATGTTCCCGGTAGGCTGTAAGAGCACTGTGCAGAGCGAGTTGTTTCTTAGCTTCCCAAAGAGCTGGAAGCAAGATGCTGTGGGCCCAACTCGCCCTTTGGAAAGAAGCCTGCACGTTGTGCCTTTCAGCTCTAGGGCAATGTAGCACACCCAGAGCAGTAGTCCTACTTCAGCCAGATAAGGCCTGCAAAGAAACTGCGTTTCACAGGCCTTTGGAAGAGATGTTCCCGGTAGGCTGTAAGAGCACTGTGCAGAGCGAGTTGTTTATTAGCTTCCCAAAGAGCTGGAAGCAAGATGCTGTGGGGCCCAACTCGCCCGTTGGAAAGAAGCCTGCACGTTGTGCCTTTCGGCTCTAGGGCAATGTAGCACACCCAGAGCAGAAGTCCTACTTCAGCCAGATCAGGCCTGCAAAGAAACTGCGTTTCACAGGCCTTTGGAAGAGATGTTCCCGGTAGGCTGTAAGAGCACTGTGCAGAGCGAGTTGTTTCTTAGCTTCCCAAAGAGCTGGAAGCAAGATGCTGTGGGGCCCAACTCGCCCTTTGGAAAGAAGCCTGCACGTTGTGCCTTTCAGCTCTAGGGCAATGAAGCACACACAGAGCAGAATTTCTACTTCAGCGAGATCAGGTCTGCGAGGAAACTGCTTTTCACAGGCCTTTGGAACAGATGTTCCCGGTAGGCTGTAAGAGCACTGTGCAGAGCGAGTTGTTTCTTAGCTTCCCAAAGAGCTGGAAGCAAGATGCTGTCGGGCCCAACTCGCCCTTTGGAAAGAAGCCTGCACGTTGTGCCTTTCAGCTCTAGGGCAATGTAGCACACCCAGAGCAGAAGTCCTACTTCAGCCAGATCATGCCTGCAAAGAAACTGCGTTTCACAGGCCTTTGGAAGAGATGTTCCCGGTAGGCTGTAAGAGCACTGTGCAGAGCGAGTTGTTTCTTAGCTTCCCAAAGAGCTGGAAGCAAGATGCTGTGGGCCCAACTCGCCCTTTGGAAAGAAGCCTGCACGTTGTGCCTTTCAGCTCTAGGGCAATGTAGCACACCCAGAGCAGAAGTCCTACTTCAGCCAGATAAGGCCTGCAAAGAAACTGCGTTTCACAGGCCTTTGGAAGAGATGTTCCCGGTAGGCTGTAAGAGCACTGTGCAGAGCGAGTTGTTTATTAGCTTCCCAAAGAGCTGGAAGCAAGATGCTGTGGGGCCCAACTCGCCCGTTGGAAAGTAGCCTGCACGTTGTGCCTTTCAGCTCTAGGGCAATGTAGCACACCCAGAGCAGACGTCCTACTTCAGCCAGATCAGGCCTGCAAAGAAACTGCGTTTCACAGGCCTTTGGAAGAGATGTTCCCGGTAGGCTGTAAGAGCACTGTGCAGAGCGAGTTGTTTCTTAGCTTCCCAAAGAGCTGGAAGCAAGATGCTGTGGGGCCCAACTCGCCCTTTGGAAAGAAGCCTGAACGTTGGGCCTTTCAGTTCTAGGGCAATGTAGCACACCCAGAGCAGACGTCCTACTTCAGCCAGATCAGGCCTGCAAAGAAACTGCGTTTCACAGGCCTTTGGAAGAGATGTTCCCGGTAGGCTGTAAGAGCACTGTGCAGAGCGAGTTGTTTCTTAGCTTCCCAAAGAGCTGGAAGCAAGATGCTTTGGGGCCCAACTCGCCCTTTGGAAAGAAGCCTGCACCTTGTGCCTTTCAGCTCTAGGGCAATGTAGCACACCCAGAGCAGAAGTCCTACTTCAGCCAGATCAGGCCTGCAAAGAAACTGCGTTTCACAGGCCTTTGGAAGAGATGTTCCCGGTAGGCTGTAAGAGCACTGTGCAGAGCGAGTTGTTTCTTAGCTTCCCAAAGAGCTGGAAGCAAGATGCTGTGGGGCCCAACTCGCCCTTTGGAAAGAAGCCTGCACGTTGTGCCTTTCGGCTCTAGGGCAATGTAGCACACCCAGAGAAGAAGTCCTACTTCAGCCAGATCAGGCCTGCAAAGAAACTGCGTTTCACAGGCCTTTGGAAGAGATGTTCCCGGTAGGCTGTAAGAGCACTGTGCAGAGCGAGTTGTTTCTTAGCTTCCCAAAGAGCTGGAAGCAAGATGCTGTGGGGCCCAACTCGCCCTTTGAAAGAAGCCTGCACGTTGTGCCTTTCAGCTCTAGGGCAATGTAGTACACCAAGAGCAGACGTCCTACTTCAGCCAGATCAGGCCTGCAAAGAAACTGCGTTTCACAGGCCTTTGGAAGAGATGTTCCCGGTAGGCTGTAAGACCACTGTGCAGAGCGAGTTGTCTCTTAGCTTGCCATAGAGCTGGAAGCAAGATGCTTTAGGGCCTCTCTCCAGTTTGGATACAAGACTGGGCCTTGTGCATGGAAGGTCTAGGGCAATGTAGCACACCCAGAGCAGAAGTTCTACTTCAGCCACATGACGCCTGCAAAGAAACTGCGTTTCACAGGCCTTTGGAAGAGATGTTCCCGGTAGGCTGTAAGAGCACTGTGCAGAGCGAGTTGTTTCTTAGCTTCCCAAAGAGCTGGAAGCAAGATGCTGTGGGGCCCAACTCGCCCTTTGGAAAGAAGCCTGCACGTTGTGCCTTTCAGCTCTAGGGCAATGTAGCACACCCAGAGCAGGAGCCCTACTTCAGCCAGATCAGGCCTGCAAAGAAACTGCGTTTCACAGGCCTTTGGAAGAGATGTTCCCGGTAGGCTGTAAGAGCACTGTGCAGAGCGAGTTTTTTCTTAGATTCCCAAAGAGCTGGAAGCAAGATGCTTTGGGGCGTATCTCCGTCTTTGGAAATGATTCAGCACTTTGTGCCTTTCAGCTCTAGGGCAATGTAGCACACCCAGAGCAGAAGTTCTACTTCAGCCAGATCAGGCCTGCAAGGAAAAGTGCGTTTCACAGGACTGTGTAAGAGATGTTCCCAGTAGACTGTAAGAGCAGTGTGCAGAGCGAGTTGTTTCTTATCTTCCCGAAGAGCTGGAAGCAAGATTCTTTAGGGCCTCTCTCCACTTTGGATACAAGGCAGGGCCTTGTGCATGGAAGCTCTAGGGCAATGTAGCACATGCAGAGCACAAGTTCTCCTTCAGCCAGATCAGGACTGCAAAGAAACTGCGTTTCACAGGCCTTTGTAAAGATGTTCCCGGAAGGCTGTAGGAGCACTGTGCAGAGCGAGTTGATTCTTAGCTTCACAAAAAGCTTTAAGCAAGATGCTGTGGGGTGTATCTCCGTCTTTGGAAATGATTCAGCACTTTGTGCCTTGGAGCTCTAGGGCAATTTAGCACACCCAGAGCAGAGTTTCTACTCCACCCATATCAGGCCTGCAAAAAACTGCGTTTCACAGCCCCTTTTACGATATGTTCCCGGTAGGCTGTAAGAGCACTGTGCACAGCGAGTTGTTTCTTAGCTTGCCATAGAGCTGGAAGCAAGATGCTTTAGGGCCTCTCTCCAGTTTGGATACAAGACTGGGCCTTGTGCATGGAAGGTCTAGGGCAATGTAGCACACCCAGAGCAGAAGTTCTACTTCAGCCACATGACGCCTGCAAAAAAACTGCGTTTCACAGGCCTTTGTAAGAGATGTTCTCGGTAGGCTGTAAGAGCACTGTGCACAGCGAGTTTTTTATCAGCTTCCCAAATCGCTGGAAGCAGGATTCTTTAGGGCCTCTCTCCAGGTGGATACAAGGTAGGGCCTTGTGCATGGAAGTACTAGGGCAATGCAGCACACCCAGAGCAGAAGTTCTACTTCAGGCAGATCAGGCCTGCAAAGAAACTACTTTTCACGGGCCTTTGGAAGAGATGTTCCCGGTAGTCTGTAAGAGGAATGTGCAGAGCGAGTTGTTTCTTAGCTTCCCAAAGAGCTGGAAGCTAGATGCTTTGCTCCCAACTCGCCCTTTGGAAAGAAGACCGCACGTTGTGCCTTTCAGCTCTAGGGCAATGTAGCACACCCAGAGCAGAAGTTCTACTTCAGGCAGATCAGGCCTGCAAAGAAACTGCGTTTCACTGGCCTTTGTAAGAGATGTTCCGGTAGGCTGTAAGAATACTGTGCAGAGCGAGCTGTTTCTTAGCTTCCCAAGGAGCTGGAAGCAAGATGCTTTGGGGCCTCTCTCCCCCTTTTATACAAGGCTGGGCCTTGTGCGTTGAAGCTCTAGGGCAATGTACAACACCCAGAGCAGGAGTCCTACTTCAGCCAGATCAGGCCTGCAAAGAAACTGCGTTTCACAGGCCTTTGGAAGAGATGTTCCCGGTAGGCTGTAAGAGCACTGTGCAGAGCGAGTTGTTTCTTAGCTTCCCAAAGAGCTGCAAGCAAGATGCTGTGGGGCCCAACTCGCCCTTTGGAAAGAAGCCTGCACGTTGTGCCTTTCAGCTCTAGGGCAATGTAGCACACCCAGAGCAGAAGTCCTACTTCAGCCAGATCAGTCCTGCAAAGAAACTGCGTTTGACAGGCCTTTGGAAGAGATGTTCCCGGTAGGCTGTAAGAGCACTGTGCAGAGCGAGTTGTTTCTTAGCTTCCCAAAGAGCTGGAAGCAAGATGCTGTGGGGCCCAACTCGCCCTTTGGAAAGAAGCCTGCAAGTTGTGCCTTTCAGCTCAAGGGCAATGTAGCACACCCAGAGCAGAAGTCCTACTTCAGCCAGATCAGGCCAGCAAAGAAACTTTGTTTCACAGGCCTTTGGAAGAGATGTTCCCGGTAGGCTGTAAGAACACTGTGCAGAGCGAGTTGTTTCTTAGCTTCCCAAAGAGCTGGAAGCAAGATGCTGTGGGGCCCAACTCGCCCTTTGGAAAGAAGCCTGCACGTTGTGCCTTTCAGCTCTAGGGCAAAGTAGCACACCCAGTGCAGAAGTCCTACTTCAGCCAGATCAGGCCTGCAAAGAAACTGCGTTTCACAGGCCTTTGGAAGAGATGTTCCCGGTAGGCTGTAAGAGCACTGTGCAGAGCGAGTTGTTTCTTAGCTTCCCAAAGAGCTGGAAGCAAGATGCTGTGGGGCCCAACTCGCCCTTTGGAAAGAAGCCTGCACGTTGTGCCTTTCAGCTCTAGGGCAATGTAGCACACCCAGAGCAGGAGCCCTACTTCAGCCAGATCAGGCCTGCAAAGAAACTGCGTTTCACAGGCCTTTGGAAGAGATGTTCCCGGTAGGCTGTAAGAGCACTGTGCAGAGCGAGTTTTTTCTTAGATTCCCAAAGAGCTGGAAGCAAGATGCTTTGGGGCGTATCTCCGTCTTTGGAAATGATTCAGCACTTTGTGCCTTTCAGCTCTAGGGCAATGTAGCACACCCAGAGCAGAAGTTCTACTTCAGCCAGATCAGGCCTGCAAGGAAAAGTGCGTTTCACAGGACTGTGTAAGAGATGTTCCCAGTAGACTGTAAGAGCAGTGTGCAGAGCGAGTTGTTTCTTATCTTCCCGAAGAGCTGGAAGCAAGATTCTTTAGGGCCTCTCTCCACTTTGGATACAAGGCAGGGCCTTGTGCATGGAAGCTCTAGGGCAATGTAGCACATGCAGAGCACAAGTTCTCCTTCAGCCAGATCAGGACTGCAAAGAAACTGCGTTTCACAGGCCTTTGTAAAGATGTTCCCGGAAGGCTGTAGGAGCACTGTGCAGAGCGAGTTGATTCTTAGCTTCACAAAAAGCTTTAAGCAAGATGCTGTGGGGTGTATCTCCGTCTTTGGAAATGATTCAGCACTTTGTGCCTTGGAGCTCTAGGGCAATTTAGCACACCCAGAGCAGAGTTTCTACTCCACCCATATCAGGCCTGCAAAAAACTGCGTTTCACAGCCCCTTTTACGATATGTTCCCGGTAGGCTGTAAGAGCACTGTGCACAGCGAGTTGTTTCTTAGCTTGCCATAGAGCTGGAAGCAAGATGCTTTAGGGCCTCTCTCCAGTTTGGATACAAGACTGGGCCTTGTGCATGGAAGCTCTAGGACAATGTAGCACACCCAGAGCAGAAGTTCTACTTCAGCCACATGACGCCTGCAAAAAAACTGCGTTTCACAGGCCTTTGTAAGAGATGTTCTCGGTAGGCTGTAAGAGCCCTGTGCACAGCGAGTTTTTTATCAGCTTCCCAAATCGCTGGAAGCAAGATTCTTTAGGGCCTCTCTCCTGGTGGATACAAGGTAGGGCCTTGTGCATGGAAGTTCTAGGGAAATGCAGCACACCCAGAGCAGAAGTTCTACTTCAGGCAGATCAGCCCTGCAAAGAAACTACTTTTCACGGACCTTTGGAAGAGATGTTCCCGGTAGTCTGTAAGAGAAATGTGCAGAGCGAGTTGTTTCTTAGCTTCGCAAAGAGCTGGAAGCTAGATGCTTTGCTCCCAACTCGCCCTTTGGAAAGAAGACCGCACGTTGTGCCTTTCAGCTCTAGGGCAATGTAGCACACCCAGAGCAGAAGTTCTACTTCAGGCAGATCAGGCCTGCAAAGAAACTGCGTTTCACTGGCCTTTGTAAGAGATGTTCCGGTAGGCTGTAAGAATACTGTGCAGAGCGAGCTGTTTCTTAGCTTCCCAGGGAGCTGGAAGCAAGATGCTTTGGGGCCTCTCTCCCCCTTTTATACAAGGCTGGACCTTGTGCGTTGAAGCTCTAGGGCAATGTACAACACCCAGAGCAGGAGTCCTACTTCAGCCAGATCAGGCCTGCAAAGAAACTGCGTTTCACAGGCCTTTGGAAGAGATGTTCCCGGTAGGCTGTAAGAGCACTGTGCAGAGCGAGTTGTTTCTTAGCTTCCCAAAGATCTGGAAGCAAGATGATGTGGGGCCCAACTCGCCCTTTGGAAAGAAGCCTGCACGTTGTGCCTTTCAGCTCTAGGGCAATGTAGCACACCCAGAGCAGGAGTCCTACTTGAGCCAGGTCAGGCCTGCAAAGAAACTGCGTTTCACACGCCTTTGGAAGAGATGTTCCCGGTAGGCTGTAAGAGCACTGTGCAGAGCGAGTTGTTTCTTCGCTTCGCAAATAGCTGGAAGCAAGATGCTGCGGTGACCAACTCGCCCTATGGAAAGAAGCCTGCACGTTGTGCCTTTCAGCTCTAGGACAATGTAGCACACCCAGAGCAGGAGAACTACTTCAGCCAGATAAGTCCTGCAAAGAAACTGCGTTTCACAGGCCTTTGGAAGAGATGTTCCCGGTAGGCTGTAAGAGCACTGTGCAGAGCGAGTTGTTTCTTAGCTTCCCAAATAGCTGGAAGCAAGATGCTGTGGGGCCCAACTCGCCCTTTGGAAAGAAGCCTGCACGTTGTGCGTTTCAGCTCTAGGGCAATGTAGCACACTCAGAGCAGAAGTTCTACTTCAAGCACATCAGGCCTGCAAAGAAACTGCGTTTCACAGGCCTTTGCTAGAGATGTTCCCGGTAGGCTGTAAGAGCTCAGTGCAGAGCGAGTTGTTTCTTAGGTTCCCAAAGAGCTGGAAGCAAGATGCTGTGGGGCCCAACTCCCCATTTGGAAAGAAGCCTGCACGTTGTGCCTTTCAGCTCTAGGGCAACGTAGCACACCCAGAGCAGAAGTCCTACTTCAGCCAGATCAGGCCTACAAGAAACTGCGTTTCACAGGCCTTTGGAAGAGATGTTCCCGGTAGGCTGTAAGAGCACTGTGCAGAGCGAGTTGTTTCTTAGCTTCCCAAAGAGCTGGAAGCAAGATGCTGTCGGGCCCAACTCGCCCTTTGAAAGAAGCCTGCACGTTGTGCCTTTCAGATCTAGGGCAATGTAGCACACCCAGAGCAGAAGTCCTACTTCAGCCAGATCAGTCCTGCAAAGAAACTGTGTTTCACAGGCCTTTGGAAGAGATGTTGCCGGTAGGCTGTAAGAGCACTGTGCAGAGCGAGTTGTTTCTTATCTTCCCAAAGAGCTGGACGCAAGATGCTGTGGGGCCCAACTCGCCCTTTGGAAAGAAGCCTGCACGTTGTGCCTTTCAGCTCTAGGGCAAAGTAGCACACCCAGAGCAGAAGTCCTACTTCAGCCAGATCAGGCCTGCAAAAAAAAACTGCGTTTCACAGGCCTTTGGAAGAGATGTTCCTGGTAGGCTGTAAGAGCACTGTGCAGAGCGAGTTGTTTCTTAGCTTCCCAAAGAGCTGGAAGCAAGATGCTGTGGGGCCCAACTCGCCCTTTGGAAAGAAGCCTGCACGTTGTGCCTTTCAGCTCTAGGGCAATGTAGCACACCCAGAGCAGAAGTCCTACTTCAGCCAGATCAGGCCTGCAAAGAAACTGCGTTTCACAGGCCTTTGGAAGAGATGCTCCCGGTAGGCTGTAAGAGCACTGTGCAGAGCGAGTTGTTTCTTAGCTTCCCAAAGAGCTGGAAGCAAGATGCTGTGGGGCCAAACTCGCCCTTTGGAAAGAAGCCTGCACGTTGTGCCTTTCAGCTCTAGGACAATGTAGCACACCCAGAGCAGGAGTCCTACTTCAGCCAGGTCAGGCCTGCAAAGAAACTGCGTTTCACAGGCCTTTGGAAGAGATGTTCCCGGTAGGCTGTAAGAGCACTGTGCAGAGCGAGTTGATTCTTAGCTTCCCAAAGAGCTGGAAGCAAGATGCTGTGGGGCCCAACTCGCCCTATGGAAAGAAGCCTGCACGTTGTGACTTTCAGCTCTAGGGCAATGTAGCACACCCAGAGCAGAAGTCCTACTTCAGCCAGATCAGGCCTGCAAAGAAACTGCGTTTCACAGGCCTTTGGAAGAGATGTTCCCGGTAGGCTGTAAGAGCACTGTGCAGAGCGAGTTGTTTCTTAGCTTCCCAAAGAGCTGGAAGCAAGATGCTGTGGGGCCCATCTCGCCCTTTGAAAGAAGCCTGCACGTTGTGCCTTTCAGCTCTAGGGCAATGTAGCACACCCAGAGCAGAAGTCCTACTTCTGCCAGATCAGGCCTGCAAAGAAACTGCGTTTCACAGGCCTTTGGAAGAGATGTTCCCGGTAGGCTGTAAGAGCACTGTGCAGAGCGAGTTGTTTCTTCGCTTCCCAAAGAGCTGGAAGCAAGATGCTGTGGGGCCCAACTCGCCCTTTGGAAAGAAGCCTGCACGTTGTGCCTTTCAGCTCTAGGGCAATGTAGCACACCCAGAGCAGAAGTCCTACTTCAGCCAGATCAGGCCTGCAAAGAAACTGCATTTCACAGGCATTTGGAAGAGATGTTCCCGGTAGGCTGTAAGAGCACTGTGCAGAGCGAGTTGTTTCTTACATTGCCAAAGAGCTGGAAGCAAGATGCTGTGGGGCCCAACTCGCCCTTTGGAAAGAAGCCTGCACGTTGTGCCTTTCAGCTCTAGGGCAATGTAGCACACCCAGAGCAGAAGTCCTACTTCAGCCAGATAAGGCCTGCAAAGAAACTGCGTTTCACAGGCCTTTGGAAGAGATGTTCCCGGTAGGCTGTAAGAGCACTGTGCAGAGCGAGTTGTTTATTAGCTTCCCAAAGAGCTGGAAGCAAGATGCTGTGGGGCCCAACTCGCCCGTTGGAAAGTAGCCTGCACGTTGTGCCTTTCAGCTCTAGGGCAATGTAGCACACCCAGAGCAGACGTCCTACTTCAGCCAGATCAGGCCTGCAAAGAAACTGCGTTTCACAGGCCTTTGGAAGAGATGTTCCCGGTAGGCTGTAAGAGCACTGTGCAGAGCGAGTTGTTTCCTAGCTTCCCAAAGAGCTGGAAGCAAGATGCTGTGGGGCCCAACTCGCCCTTTGGAAAGAAGCCTGAACGTTGTGCCTTTCAGCTCAAGGGCAAGGTAGCACACCCAGAGCAGACGTCCTACTTCAGCCAGATCAGGCCTGCAAAGAAACTGCGTTTCACAGGCCTTTGGAAGAGATGTTCCCGGTAAGCTGTAAGAGCACTGTGCAGAGCGAGTTGTTTCTTAGCTTCCCAAAGAGCTGGAAGCAAGATGCTTTGGGGCCCAACTCGCCCTTTGGAAAGAAGCCTGCACCTTGTGCCTTTCAGCTCTAGGGCAATGTAGCACACCCAGAGCAGAAGTCCTACTTCAGCCAGATCAGGCCTGCAAAGAAACTGCGTTTCACAGGCCTTTGGAAGAGATGTTCCCGGTAGGCTGTAAAAGCACTGTGCAGAGCGAGTTGTTTCTTAGCTTCCCAAAGAGCTGGAAGCAAGATGCTGTGGGGCCGAACTCGCCCTTTGGAAAGAAGCCTGCACGTTGTGCCTTTCGGCTCTAGGGCAATGTAGCACACCCAGAGAAGAAGTCCTACTTCAGCCAGATCAGGCCTGCAAAGAAACTGCGTTTCACAGGCCTTTGGAAGAGATGTTCCCGGTAGGCTGTAAGAGCACTGTGCAGAGCGAGTTGTTTCTTAGCTTCCCAAAGAGCTGGAAGCAAGATGCTGTGGGGCCCAACTCGCCCTTTGAAAGAAGCCTGCACGTTGTGCCTTTCAGCTCTAGGGCAATGTAGCACACCCAGAGCAGACGTCCTACTTCAGCCAGATCAGGCCTGCAAAGAAACTGCGTTTCACAGGCCTTTGGAAGAGATGTTCCCGGTAGGCTGTAAGACCACTGTGCAGAGCGAGTTGTTTCTTAGCTTCCCAAAGAGCTGGAAGCAAGATGCTGTGGGGCCAAACTCGCCCTTTGAAAGAAGCCTGCACGTTGTGCCTTTCAGCTCTAGGGCAATGTAGCACACCCAGAGCAGAAGTCCTACTTCAGCCAGATCAGGCCAGCAAAGAAACTTTGTTTCACAGGCCTTTGGAAGAGATGTTCCCGGTAGGCTGTAAGAGCATTGTGCAGAGCGAGTTGTTTCTTAGCTTCCCAAAGAGCTGGAAGCAAGATGCTGTTCGGCCCAACTCGCCCTTTGGAAAGAAGCCTGCACGTTGTGCCTTTCAGCTCTAGAGCAATGTAGCACACCAAGGGGAGAAGTCCTACTTCAACCAGATGAGGCCTGCAAAGAAACTGCGTTTCACAGGCCATTGGAAGAGATGTTCCCGGTAGGGTGTAACAGCACTGTGCAGAGCGAGTTGATTCTTACCCTTCCAAAGAACTGGAAGCAAGATGCTGTGGGGCCCAACTCGCCCTTTGGAAAGAAGCCTGCACGTTGTGCCTTTCAGCTCTAGGGCAATGTAGCACACCCAGAGCAGGAGAACTACTTCAGCCAGATAAGTCCTGCAAAGAAACTGCGTTTCACAGGCCTTTGGAAGAGATGTTCCCGGTAGGCTGTAAGAGCACTGTGCAGAGCGAGTTGTTTCTTAGCTTCCCAAATAGCTGGAAGCAAGATGCTGTGGGGCCCAACTCGCCCTTTGGAAAGAAGCCTGCACGTTGTGCGTTTCAGCTCTAGGGCAATGTAGCACACTCAGAGCAGAAGTTCTACTTCAAGCACATCAGGCCTGCAAAGAAACTGCGTTTCACAGGCCTTTGCTAGAGATGTTCCCGGTAGGCTGTAAGAGCTCAGTGCAGAGCGAGTTGTTTCTTAGGTTCCCAAAGAGCTGGAAGCAAGATGCTGTGGGGCCCAACTCGCCCTTTGGAAAGAAGCCTGCACGTTGTGCCTTTCAGCTCTAGGGCAATGTAGCACACCCAGAGCAGGAGTCCTACTTCAGCCAGATCAGGCCTGCAAAGAAACTGCGTTTCACAGGCCTTTGGAAGAGATGTTCCCGGTAGGCTGTAAGAGCACTGTGCAGAGCGAGTTGTTTCTTAGCTTCCCAAAGAGCTGGAAGCAAGATGCTGTGGGGCCCAACTCGCCCTTTGAAAGAAGCCTGCACGTTGTGCCTTTCAGCTCTAGGGCAAAGTAGCACACCCAGTGCAGAAGTCCTACTTCAGCCAGATCAGGCCTGCAAAGAAACTGCGTTTCACAGGCCTTTGGAAGAGATGTTCCCGGTAGGCTGTAAGAGCACTGTGCAGAGCGAGTTTATTCTTAGATTCCCAAAGAGCTGGAAGCAAGATGCTTTGGGGCGTATCTCCGTCTTTAGAAATGATTCAGCACTTTGTGCCTTTCAGCTCTAGGGCAATGTAGCACACCCAGAGCAGAAGTTCTACTTCAGCCAGATCAGGCCTGCAAGGAAAACTGCGTTTCACAGGACTGTGTAAGAGATGTTCCCAGTAGACTGTAAGAGCACTGTGCAGAGCGAGTTGTTTCTTAGCTTCCCAAAGAGCTGGAAGCAAGATGCTGTGGGGCCCAACTCGCCCTTTGGAAAGAAGCCTGCACGTTGTGCCTTTCAGCTCTAGGGCAATGTAGCACACCCAGAGCAGGAGTCCTACTTCAGCCAGATCAGGCCTGCAAAGAAGCTGCGTTTCACAGGCCTTTGGAAGAAATGTTCCCGGTAGGCTGTAAGAGCACTGTGCGGAGCGAGTTGTTTCTTAGCTTCCCAAAGAGCTGGAAGCAAGATGCTGTGGGGCCCAACTCGCCCTTTGGAAAGTAGCCTGCACGTTGTGCCTTTCAGCTCTAGGGCAATGTAGCACACCCAGAGCAGGAGTCCTACTTCAGCCAGATCAGGCCTGCAAAGAAACTGCGTTTCACAGGCCTTTGGAAGAGATGTTCCCGGTAGGCTGTAACAGCACTGTGCAGAGCGAGTTGATTCTTAGCTTACCAAAGAGCTGGAAGCAAGATGCTGTGGGGCCCAAGTCGCCCTTTGGAAAGAAGCCTGCACGTTGTGCCTTTCAGCTCTAGGGCAATGTAGCACACCCAGAGCAAGAGTCCTACTTCAGCCAGATCAGGCCTGCAAAGAAACTGCGTTTCACAGGCCTTTGGAAGAGATGTTCCCGGTAGGCTGTAAGAGCACTGTGCAGAGCGAGTTGTTTCTTAGCTTCCCAAAGAGCTGGAAGAAAGATGCTGTGGGGTCCAACTCGCCCTTTGGAAAGAAGACTGCACGTTGTGCTTTTCAGCTCTAGGGCAATGTAGCACACTCAGAGCAGAATTTCTACTTCAAGCACATCAGGCCTGCAAAGAAACTGCGTTTCACAGGCCTTTGGAAGAGATGTTCCCGGTAGGTTGTAAGAGCTCAGTGCAGAGCGAGTTGTTTCTTAACTTCCCAATGAGCTGGAAGCAAGACGCTGTGGGGCCCAACTCGCCCTTTGGAAAGAAGCCTGCACGTTGTGCCTTTCAGCTCTAGGGCAATGTAGCACACCCAGAGCAGGAGTCCCACTTCAGCCAGATCAGGCCTGCAAAGAAACTGCATTTCACAGGCCTTTGGAAGAGATGTTCCCGTTAGGCTGTAAGAGCACTATGCTGAGCGAGTTTTTTCTTAGATTCCCAAAGAGCTGGAAGCAAGATGCTTTGGGGCGTATCTTCGTCTTTGGAAATGATTCAGCACTTTGTGCCTTTCAGCTCTAGGGCAATGTAGCACACCCAGAGCAGAAGTTCTACTTCAGCCAGATCAGGCCTGCAAGGAAAACTGCGTTTCACAGGACTGTGTAAGAGATGTTCCCCGTAGACTGTAAGAGCACTGTGCAGAGCGAGTTGTTTCTTAGCTTCCCAAAGAGCTGGAAGCAAGATGCTGTGGGGCCCAACTCGCCCTTTGGAAAGAAGCCTGCACGTTGTGCCTTTCAGCTCTAGGGCAATGTAGCACACCCAGAGCAGGAGTCCTACTTCAGCCAGATCAGGCCTGCAAAGAAACTGCGTTTCACAGGCCTTTGGAAGAAATGTTCCCTTTAGGCTCTAAGAGCACTGTGCGGAGCGAGTTGTTTCTTAGCTTCCCAAAGAGCTGGAAGCAAGATGCTGTGGGGCCCAACTCGCCCTTTGGAAAGTAGCCTGCACGTTGTGCCTTTCAGCTCTAGGGCAATGCAGCACACCCAGAGCAGGAGCCCTACTTCAGCCAGATCAGGCCTGCAAAGAAACTGCGTTTCACAGGCCTTTGGAAGAGATGTTCCCGGTAGGCTGTAAGAGCACTGTGCAGAGCGAGTTGTTTCTTAGCTTCCCAAAGAGCTGGAAGCAAGATGCTGTGGGGCCCAACTCGCCCTTTGGAAAGAAGCCTGCACGTTGTGCCTTTCAGCTCTAGGGCAATGTAGCACACCCAGAGCAGACGTCCTACTTCAGCCAGATCAGGCCTGCAAAGAAACTGCGTTTCACATGCCTTTGGAAGAGATGTTCCCGGTAGGCTGTAAGAGCACTGTGCAGAGCGAGTTGTTTCTTAGCTTCCCAAAGATATGGAAGCAAGATACTGTGGGGCCCAACTCGCCCTTTGAAAGAAGCCTGCACGTTGTGCCTTTCAGCTTTAGGGCAATGTAGCACACCCAGAGCAGAAGTCCTACTTCAGCCAGATCAGGCCTGCAAAGAAACTGTGTTTCACAGGCCTTTGGAATTGATGTTCCCGGTAGGCTGTAAGAGCACTGTGCAGAGCGAGTTGTTTCTTAGCTTCCCAAAGAGCTGGAAGCAAGATGCTGTGGGGCCCAACTCGCCCTTTGGAAAGAAGCCTGCACGTTGTGCCTTTCAGCTCTAGAGCAATGTAGCACAGCCAAGGGGAGAAGTCCTACTTCAACCAGATCAGGCCTGCAAAGAAACTGCGTTTGACAGGCCTTTGGAAGAGATGTTCCCGGTAGGCTGTAAGAGCACTGTGCAGAGCGAGTTTTTTCTTAGATTCCCAAAGAGCTGGAAGCAAGATGCTTTGGGGCGTATCTCCGTCTTTAGAAATGATTCAGCACTTTGTGCCTTTCAGCTCTAGGGCAATGTAGCACACCCAGAGCAGAAGTTCTACTTCAGCCAGATCAGGCCTGCAAGGAAAACTGCGTTTCACAGGACTGTGTAAGAGATGTTCCCAGTAGGCTGTAAGAGCACTGTGCAGAGCGAGTTGTTTCTTAGCTTCCCAAAGAGCTGGAATCAAGATGCTGTGGGGCCCAACACGCCCTTTGGAAAGAAGCCTGCACGTTGTGCCTTTCAGCTCTAGAGCAATGTAGCACACCAAGGGGAGAAGTCCTACTTCAACCAGATCAGGCCTGCAAAGAAAGTGCGTTTCACAGGCCATTGGAAGAGATGTTCCCGCTAGGCTGTAACAGCACTGTGCAGAGCGAGTTAATTCTTAGCTTCCCAAAGATCTGGAAGCATGATGCTGTGGGGCCCAACTCGCCCTTTGGAAAGAAGCCTTCACGTTGTGCCTTTCAGCTCCAGTGCAATGTAGCACACCCAGAGCAGAAGTCCTACTTCAGCCAGATCAGGCCTGCAAAGAAACTGCGTTTCACAGGCCTTTGGAAGAGATGTTCCCGGTAGGCTGTAAGAGCACTGTGCAGAGCGAGTTGTTTCTTAGCTTCCCAAAGAGCTGGAAGCAAGATGCTTTGGGGCCCAGCTCGCCCTTTGGAAAGAAGCCTGCACGTTGTGCCTTTCAGCTCTAGGGCAATGTAGCACACCCAGAGCAGAAGTGCTACTTCAGCCAGATCAGGCCTGCAAAGAAATTGCGTTTCACAGGCCTTTGGAAGAGATGATCCCGGTAGGCTGTAAGAGCACTGTGCAGAGCGAGTTGTTTCTTAGCTTCCCAAAGAGCTGGAAGCAAGATGCTGTGGGGCCCAACTCGCCCTTTGAAAGAAGCCTGCACGTTGTGCCTTTCAGCTCTAGGGCAATGAAGCACACACAGAGCAGAATTTCTACTTCAGCGAGATCAGGTCTGCGAGGAAACTGCTTTTCACAGGCCTTTGGAACAGATGTTCCCGGTAGGCTGTAAGAGCACTGTGCAGAGCGAGTTGTTTCTTAGCTTCCCAAAGAGCTGGAAGCAAGATGCTGTGGGACCAAACTCGCCCTTTGGAAAGAAGCCTGCACGTTGTGCCTTTCAGCTCTAGGGCAATGTAGCACACCCAGAGCAGAAGTCCTACTTCAGCCAGATCAGGCCTGCAAAGAAACTGCGTTTCACAGGCCTTTGGAAGAGATGTTCCCGGTAGGCTGTAAGAGCACTGTGCAGAGCGAGTTGTTCCTTACCTTTCCAAAGAGCTGGAAGCAAGATGCTGTGGGGCCCAACTCGCCCTTTGGAAAGAAGACTGCACGTTGTGCCTTTCAGCTCTAGGGCAATGTAGCACACCCAGAGCAGAAGTCCTACTTCAGCCAGATAAGGCCTGCAAAGAAACTGCATTTCACAGGCCTTTGGAAGAGATGTTCCCGGTAGGCTGTAAGAGCACTGTGCAGAGCGAGTTGTTTCTTAGCTTCCCAAAGAGCTGGAAGCAAGATGCTGTGGGGCCCATCTCGCCCTTTGAAAGAAGCCTGCACGTTGTGCCTTTCAGCTCTAGGGCAATGTAGCACACCCAGAGCAGAAGTCCTACTTCAGCCAGATCAGGCCAGCAAAGAAACTTTGTTTCACAGGCCTTTGGAAGAGATGTTCCCGGTAGGCTGTAAGAGCACTGTGCAGAGCGAGTTGTTTCTTAGCTTCCCAAAGAGCTGGAAGCAGGATGCTGTGGGTCCCAACTCTCCCTTTGGAAAGAAGCCTGCACGTTGAGCCTTTCAGCTCTAGGACAATGTAGCTCACCCAGAGCAGGAGTCCTACTTCAGCCAGATAAGGCCTGCAAAGAAACTGCGTTTCACAGGCCTTTGGAAGAGATGTTCCCGGTAGGCTGTAAGAGCACTGTGCAGAGCGAGTTGTTTCTTAGCTTCCCAAAGAGCTGGAAGCAAGATGCTTTGGGGCCCAACTCGCCCTTTGGAAAGAAGCCTGCACGTTGTGCCTTTCGGCTCTAGGGCAATGTAGCACACCCAGAGCAGAAGTCCTACTTCAGCCAGATCAGGCCTGCAAAGAAACTGCGTTTCACAGGCCTTTGGAAGAGATGTTCCCGGTAGGCTGTAAGAGCACTGTGCAGAGCGAGTTGTTTCTTAGCTTCCCAAAGAGCTGGAAGCAAGATGCTGTGGGGCCCAACTCGCCCTTTGGAAAGAAGCCTGCACGTTGTGCCTTTCAGCTCTAGCGCAATGAAGCACACACAGAGCAGAATTTCTACTTCAGCGAGATCAGGTCTGCGAGGAAACTGCTTTTCACAGGCCTTTGGAACAGATGTTCCCGGTAGGCTGTAAGAGCACTGTGCAGAGCGAGTTGTTTCTTAGCTTCCCAAAGAGCTGGAAGCAAGATGCTTTGGGGCCCAACTCGCCCTTTGGAAAGAAGCCTGCACGTTGTGCCTTTCGGCTCTAGGGCAATGTAGCACACCCAGAGCAGAAGTCCTACTTCAGCCAGATCAGGCCTGCAAAGAAACTGCGTTTCACAGGCCTTTGGAAGAGATGTTCCCGGTAGGCTGTAAGAGCACTGTGCAGAGCGAGTTGTTTCTTAGCTTCCCAAAGAGCTGGAAGCAAGATGCTGTGGGGCCCAACTCGCCCTTTGGAAAGAAGCCTGCACGTTGTGCCTTTCAGCTCTAGGGCAATGAAGCACACACAGAGCAGAATTTCTACTTCAGCGAGATCAGGTCTGCGAGGAAACTGCTTTTCACAGGCCTTTGGAACAGATGTTCCCGGTAGGCTGTAAGAGCACTGTGCAGAGCGAGTTGTTTCTTAGCTTCCCAAAGAGCTGGAAGCAAGATGCTGTCGGGCCCAACTCGCCCTTTGGAAAGAAGCCTGCACGTTGTGCCTTTCAGCTCTAGGGCAATGTAGCACACCCAGAGCAGAAGTCCTACTTCAGCCAGATCATGCCTGCAAAGAAACTGCGTTTCACAGGCCTTTGGAAGAGATGTTCCCGGTAGGCTGTAAGAGCACTGTGCAGAGCGAGTTGTTTCTTAGCTTCCCAAAGAGCTGGAAGCAAGATGCTGTGGGCCCAACTCGCCCTTTGGAAAGAAGCCTGCACGTTGTGCCTTTCAGCTCTAGGGCAATGTAGCACACCCAGAGCAGTAGTCCTACTTCAGCCAGATAAGGCCTGCAAAGAAACTGCGTTTCACAGGCCTTTGGAAGAGATGTTCCCGGTAGGCTGTAAGAGCACTGTGCAGAGCGAGTTGTTTATTAGCTTCCCAAAGAGCTGGAAGCAAGATGCTGTGGGGCCCAACTCGCCCGTTGGAAAGAAGCCTGCACGTTGTGCCTTTCGGCTCTAGGGCAATGTAGCACACCCAGAGCAGAAGTCCTACTTCAGCCAGATCAGGCCTGCAAAGAAACTGCGTTTCACAGGCCTTTGGAAGAGATGTTCCCGGTAGGCTGTAAGAGCACTGTGCAGAGCGAGTTGTTTCTTAGCTTCCCAAAGAGCTGGAAGCAAGATGCTGTGGGGCCCAACTCGCCCTTTGGAAAGAAGCCTGCACGTTGTGCCTTTCAGCTCTAGGGCAATGAAGCACACACAGAGCAGAATTTCTACTTCAGCGAGATCAGGTCTGCGAGGAAACTGCTTTTCACAGGCCTTTGGAACAGATGTTCCCGGTAGGCTGTAAGAGCACTGTGCAGAGCGAGTTGTTTCTTAGCTTCCCAAAGAGCTGGAAGCAAGATGCTGTCGGGCCCAACTCGCCCTTTGGAAAGAAGCCTGCACGTTGTGCCTTTCAGCTCTAGGGCAATGTAGCACACCCAGAGCAGAAGTCCTACTTCAGCCAGATCATGCCTGCAAAGAAACTGCGTTTCACAGGCCTTTGGAAGAGATGTTCCCGGTAGGCTGTAAGAGCACTGTGCAGAGCGAGTTGTTTCTTAGCTTCCCAAAGAGCTGGAAGCAAGATGCTGTGGGCCCAACTCGCCCTTTGGAAAGAAGCCTGCACGTTGTGCCTTTCAGCTCTAGGGCAATGTAGCACACCCAGAGCAGAAGTCCTACTTCAGCCAGATAAGGCCTGCAAAGAAACTGCGTTTCACAGGCCTTTGGAAGAGATGTTCCCGGTAGGCTGTAAGAGCACTGTGCAGAGCGAGTTGTTTATTAGCTTCCCAAAGAGCTGGAAGCAAGATGCTGTGGGGCCCAACTCGCCCGTTGGAAAGTAGCCTGCACGTTGTGCCTTTCAGCTCTAGGGCAATGTAGCACACCCAGAGCAGACGTCCTACTTCAGCCAGATCAGGCCTGCAAAGAAACTGCGTTTCACAGGCCTTTGGAAGAGATGTTCCCGGTAGGCTGTAAGAGCACTGTGCAGAGCGAGTTGTTTCTTAGCTTCCCAAAGAGCTGGAAGCAAGATGCTGTGGGGCCCAACTCGCCCTTTGGAAAGAAGCCTGAACGTTGGGCCTTTCAGTTCTAGGGCAATGTAGCACACCCAGAGCAGACGTCCTACTTCAGCCAGATCAGGCCTGCAAAGAAACTGCGTTTCACAGGCCTTTGGAAGAGATGTTCCCGGTAGGCTGTAAGAGCACTGTGCAGAGCGAGTTGTTTCTTAGCTTCCCAAAGAGCTGGAAGCAAGATGCTTTGGGGCCCAACTCGCCCTTTGGAAAGAAGCCTGCACCTTGTGCCTTTCAGCTCTAGGGCAATGTAGCACACCCAGAGCAGAAGTCCTACTTCAGCCAGATCAGGCCTGCAAAGAAACTGCGTTTCACAGGCCTTTGGAAGAGATGTTCCCGGTAGGCTGTAAGAGCACTGTGCAGAGCGAGTTGTTTCTTAGCTTCCCAAAGAGCTGGAAGCAAGATGCTGTGGGGCCCAACTCGCCCTTTGGAAAGAAGCCTGCACGTTGTGCCTTTCGGCTCTAGGGCAATGTAGCACACCCAGAGAAGAAGTCCTACTTCAGCCAGATCAGGCCTGCAAAGAAACTGCGTTTCACAGGCCTTTGGAAGAGATGTTCCCGGTAGGCTGTAAGAGCACTGTGCAGAGCGAGTTGTTTCTTAGCTTCCCAAAGAGCTGGAAGCAAGATGCTGTGGGGCCCAACTCGCCCTTTGAAAGAAGCCTGCACGTTGTGCCTTTCAGCTCTAGGGCAATGTAGTACACCAAGAGCAGACGTCCTACTTCAGCCAGATCAGGCCTGCAAAGAAACTGCGTTTCACAGGCCTTTGGAAGAGATGTTCCCGGTAGGCTGTAAGACCACTGTGCAGAGCGAGTTGTCTCTTAGCTTGCCATAGAGCTGGAAGCAAGATGCTTTAGGGCCTCTCTCCAGTTTGGATACAAGACTGGGCCTTGTGCATGGAAGGTCTAGGGCAATGTAGCACACCCAGAGCAGAAGTTCTACTTCAGCCACATGACGCCTGCAAAGAAACTGCGTTTCACAGGCCTTTGGAAGAGATGTTCCCGGTAGGCTGTAAGAGCACTGTGCAGAGCGAGTTGTTTCTTAGCTTCCCAAAGAGCTGGAAGCAAGATGCTGTGGGGCCCAACTCGCCCTTTGGAAAGAAGCCTGCACGTTGTGCCTTTCAGCTCTAGGGCAATGTAGCACACCCAGAGCAGGAGCCCTACTTCAGCCAGATCAGGCCTGCAAAGAAACTGCGTTTCACAGGCCTTTGGAAGAGATGTTCCCGGTAGGCTGTAAGAGCACTGTGCAGAGCGAGTTTTTTCTTAGATTCCCAAAGAGCTGGAAGCAAGATGCTTTGGGGCGTATCTCCGTCTTTGGAAATGATTCAGCACTTTGTGCCTTTCAGCTCTAGGGCAATGTAGCACACCCAGAGCAGAAGTTCTACTTCAGCCAGATCAGGCCTGCAAGGAAAAGTGCGTTTCACAGGACTGTGTAAGAGATGTTCCCAGTAGACTGTAAGAGCAGTGTGCAGAGCGAGTTGTTTCTTATCTTCCCGAAGAGCTGGAAGCAAGATTCTTTAGGGCCTCTCTCCACTTTGGATACAAGGCAGGGCCTTGTGCATGGAAGCTCTAGGGCAATGTAGCACATGCAGAGCACAAGTTCTCCTTCAGCCAGATCAGGACTGCAAAGAAACTGCGTTTCACAGGCCTTTGTAAAGATGTTCCCGGAAGGCTGTAGGAGCACTGTGCAGAGCGAGTTGATTCTTAGCTTCACAAAAAGCTTTAAGCAAGATGCTGTGGGGTGTATCTCCGTCTTTGGAAATGATTCAGCACTTTGTGCCTTGGAGCTCTAGGGCAATTTAGCACACCCAGAGCAGAGTTTCTACTCCACCCATATCAGGCCTGCAAAAAACTGCGTTTCACAGCCCCTTTTACGATATGTTCCCGGTAGGCTGTAAGAGCACTGTGCACAGCGAGTTGTTTCTTAGCTTGCCATAGAGCTGGAAGCAAGATGCTTTAGGGCCTCTCTCCAGTTTGGATACAAGACTGGGCCTTGTGCATGGAAGGTCTAGGGCAATGTAGCACACCCAGAGCAGAAGTTCTACTTCAGCCACATGACGCCTGCAAAAAAACTGCGTTTCACAGGCCTTTGTAAGAGATGTTCTCGGTAGGCTGTAAGAGCACTGTGCACAGCGAGTTTTTTATCAGCTTCCCAAATCGCTGGAAGCAGGATTCTTTAGGGCCTCTCTCCAGGTGGATACAAGGTAGGGCCTTGTGCATGGAAGTACTAGGGCAATGCAGCACACCCAGAGCAGAAGTTCTACTTCAGGCAGATCAGGCCTGCAAAGAAACTACTTTTCACGGGCCTTTGGAAGAGATGTTCCCGGTAGTCTGTAAGAGGAATGTGCAGAGCGAGTTGTTTCTTAGCTTCCCAAAGAGCTGGAAGCTAGATGCTTTGCTCCCAACTCGCCCTTTGGAAAGAAGACCGCACGTTGTGCCTTTCAGCTCTAGGGCAATGTAGCACACCCAGAGCAGAAGTTCTACTTCAGGCAGATCAGGCCTGCAAAGAAACTGCGTTTCACTGGCCTTTGTAAGAGATGTTCCGGTAGGCTGTAAGAATACTGTGCAGAGCGAGCTGTTTCTTAGCTTCCCAAGGAGCTGGAAGCAAGATGCTTTGGGGCCTCTCTCCCCCTTTTATACAAGGCTGGGCCTTGTGCGTTGAAGCTCTAGGGCAATGTACAACACCCAGAGCAGGAGTCCTACTTCAGCCAGATCAGGCCTGCAAAGAAACTGCGTTTCACAGGCCTTTGGAAGAGATGTTCCCGGTAGGCTGTAAGAGCACTGTGCAGAGCGAGTTGTTTCTTAGCTTCCCAAAGAGCTGCAAGCAAGATGCTGTGGGGCCCAACTCGCCCTTTGGAAAGAAGCCTGCACGTTGTGCCTTTCAGCTCTAGGGCAATGTAGCACACCCAGAGCAGAAGTCCTACTTCAGCCAGATCAGTCCTGCAAAGAAACTGCGTTTGACAGGCCTTTGGAAGAGATGTTCCCGGTAGGCTGTAAGAGCACTGTGCAGAGCGAGTTGTTTCTTAGCTTCCCAAAGAGCTGGAAGCAAGATGCTGTGGGGCCCAACTCGCCCTTTGGAAAGAAGCCTGCAAGTTGTGCCTTTCAGCTCAAGGGCAATGTAGCACACCCAGAGCAGAAGTCCTACTTCAGCCAGATCAGGCCAGCAAAGAAACTTTGTTTCACAGGCCTTTGGAAGAGATGTTCCCGGTAGGCTGTAAGAACACTGTGCAGAGCGAGTTGTTTCTTAGCTTCCCAAAGAGCTGGAAGCAAGATGCTGTGGGGCCCAACTCGCCCTTTGGAAAGAAGCCTGCACGTTGTGCCTTTCAGCTCTAGGGCAAAGTAGCACACCCAGTGCAGAAGTCCTACTTCAGCCAGATCAGGCCTGCAAAGAAACTGCGTTTCACAGGCCTTTGGAAGAGATGTTCCCGGTAGGCTGTAAGAGCACTGTGCAGAGCGAGTTGTTTCTTAGCTTCCCAAAGAGCTGGAAGCAAGATGCTGTGGGGCCCAACTCGCCCTTTGGAAAGAAGCCTGCACGTTGTGCCTTTCAGCTCTAGGGCAATGTAGCACACCCAGAGCAGGAGCCCTACTTCAGCCAGATCAGGCCTGCAAAGAAACTGCGTTTCACAGGCCTTTGGAAGAGATGTTCCCGGTAGGCTGTAAGAGCACTGTGCAGAGCGAGTTTTTTCTTAGATTCCCAAAGAGCTGGAAGCAAGATGCTTTGGGGCGTATCTCCGTCTTTGGAAATGATTCAGCACTTTGTGCCTTTCAGCTCTAGGGCAATGTAGCACACCCAGAGCAGAAGTTCTACTTCAGCCAGATCAGGCCTGCAAGGAAAAGTGCGTTTCACAGGACTGTGTAAGAGATGTTCCCAGTAGACTGTAAGAGCAGTGTGCAGAGCGAGTTGTTTCTTATCTTCCCGAAGAGCTGGAAGCAAGATTCTTTAGGGCCTCTCTCCACTTTGGATACAAGGCAGGGCCTTGTGCATGGAAGCTCTAGGGCAATGTAGCACATGCAGAGCACAAGTTCTCCTTCAGCCAGATCAGGACTGCAAAGAAACTGCGTTTCACAGGCCTTTGTAAAGATGTTCCCGGAAGGCTGTAGGAGCACTGTGCAGAGCGAGTTGATTCTTAGCTTCACAAAAAGCTTTAAGCAAGATGCTGTGGGGTGTATCTCCGTCTTTGGAAATGATTCAGCACTTTGTGCCTTGGAGCTCTAGGGCAATTTAGCACACCCAGAGCAGAGTTTCTACTCCACCCATATCAGGCCTGCAAAAAACTGCGTTTCACAGCCCCTTTTACGATATGTTCCCGGTAGGCTGTAAGAGCACTGTGCACAGCGAGTTGTTTCTTAGCTTGCCATAGAGCTGGAAGCAAGATGCTTTAGGGCCTCTCTCCAGTTTGGATACAAGACTGGGCCTTGTGCATGGAAGCTCTAGGACAATGTAGCACACCCAGAGCAGAAGTTCTACTTCAGCCACATGACGCCTGCAAAAAAACTGCGTTTCACAGGCCTTTGTAAGAGATGTTCTCGGTAGGCTGTAAGAGCCCTGTGCACAGCGAGTTTTTTATCAGCTTCCCAAATCGCTGGAAGCAAGATTCTTTAGGGCCTCTCTCCTGGTGGATACAAGGTAGGGCCTTGTGCATGGAAGTTCTAGGGAAATGCAGCACACCCAGAGCAGAAGTTCTACTTCAGGCAGATCAGCCCTGCAAAGAAACTACTTTTCACGGACCTTTGGAAGAGATGTTCCCGGTAGTCTGTAAGAGAAATGTGCAGAGCGAGTTGTTTCTTAGCTTCGCAAAGAGCTGGAAGCTAGATGCTTTGCTCCCAACTCGCCCTTTGGAAAGAAGACCGCACGTTGTGCCTTTCAGCTCTAGGGCAATGTAGCACACCCAGAGCAGAAGTTCTACTTCAGGCAGATCAGGCCTGCAAAGAAACTGCGTTTCACTGGCCTTTGTAAGAGATGTTCCGGTAGGCTGTAAGAATACTGTGCAGAGCGAGCTGTTTCTTAGCTTCCCAGGGAGCTGGAAGCAAGATGCTTTGGGGCCTCTCTCCCCCTTTTATACAAGGCTGGACCTTGTGCGTTGAAGCTCTAGGGCAATGTACAACACCCAGAGCAGGAGTCCTACTTCAGCCAGATCAGGCCTGCAAAGAAACTGCGTTTCACAGGCCTTTGGAAGAGATGTTCCCGGTAGGCTGTAAGAGCACTGTGCAGAGCGAGTTGTTTCTTAGCTTCCCAAAGATCTGGAAGCAAGATGATGTGGGGCCCAACTCGCCCTTTGGAAAGAAGCCTGCACGTTGTGCCTTTCAGCTCTAGGGCAATGTAGCACACCCAGAGCAGGAGTCCTACTTGAGCCAGGTCAGGCCTGCAAAGAAACTGCGTTTCACACGCCTTTGGAAGAGATGTTCCCGGTAGGCTGTAAGAGCACTGTGCAGAGCGAGTTGTTTCTTCGCTTCGCAAATAGCTGGAAGCAAGATGCTGCGGTGACCAACTCGCCCTATGGAAAGAAGCCTGCACGTTGTGCCTTTCAGCTCTAGGACAATGTAGCACACCCAGAGCAGGAGAACTACTTCAGCCAGATAAGTCCTGCAAAGAAACTGCGTTTCACAGGCCTTTGGAAGAGATGTTCCCGGTAGGCTGTAAGAGCACTGTGCAGAGCGAGTTGTTTCTTAGCTTCCCAAATAGCTGGAAGCAAGATGCTGTGGGGCCCAACTCGCCCTTTGGAAAGAAGCCTGCACGTTGTGCGTTTCAGCTCTAGGGCAATGTAGCACACTCAGAGCAGAAGTTCTACTTCAAGCACATCAGGCCTGCAAAGAAACTGCGTTTCACAGGCCTTTGCTAGAGATGTTCCCGGTAGGCTGTAAGAGCTCAGTGCAGAGCGAGTTGTTTCTTAGGTTCCCAAAGAGCTGGAAGCAAGATGCTGTGGGGCCCAACTCCCCATTTGGAAAGAAGCCTGCACGTTGTGCCTTTCAGCTCTAGGGCAACGTAGCACACCCAGAGCAGAAGTCCTACTTCAGCCAGATCAGGCCTACAAGAAACTGCGTTTCACAGGCCTTTGGAAGAGATGTTCCCGGTAGGCTGTAAGAGCACTGTGCAGAGCGAGTTGTTTCTTAGCTTCCCAAAGAGCTGGAAGCAAGATGCTGTCGGGCCCAACTCGCCCTTTGAAAGAAGCCTGCACGTTGTGCCTTTCAGATCTAGGGCAATGTAGCACACCCAGAGCAGAAGTCCTACTTCAGCCAGATCAGTCCTGCAAAGAAACTGTGTTTCACAGGCCTTTGGAAGAGATGTTGCCGGTAGGCTGTAAGAGCACTGTGCAGAGCGAGTTGTTTCTTATCTTCCCAAAGAGCTGGACGCAAGATGCTGTGGGGCCCAACTCGCCCTTTGGAAAGAAGCCTGCACGTTGTGCCTTTCAGCTCTAGGGCAAAGTAGCACACCCAGAGCAGAAGTCCTACTTCAGCCAGATCAGGCCTGCAAAAAAAAACTGCGTTTCACAGGCCTTTGGAAGAGATGTTCCTGGTAGGCTGTAAGAGCACTGTGCAGAGCGAGTTGTTTCTTAGCTTCCCAAAGAGCTGGAAGCAAGATGCTGTGGGGCCCAACTCGCCCTTTGGAAAGAAGCCTGCACGTTGTGCCTTTCAGCTCTAGGGCAATGTAGCACACCCAGAGCAGAAGTCCTACTTCAGCCAGATCAGGCCTGCAAAGAAACTGCGTTTCACAGGCCTTTGGAAGAGATGCTCCCGGTAGGCTGTAAGAGCACTGTGCAGAGCGAGTTGTTTCTTAGCTTCCCAAAGAGCTGGAAGCAAGATGCTGTGGGGCCAAACTCGCCCTTTGGAAAGAAGCCTGCACGTTGTGCCTTTCAGCTCTAGGACAATGTAGCACACCCAGAGCAGGAGTCCTACTTCAGCCAGGTCAGGCCTGCAAAGAAACTGCGTTTCACAGGCCTTTGGAAGAGATGTTCCCGGTAGGCTGTAAGAGCACTGTGCAGAGCGAGTTGATTCTTAGCTTCCCAAAGAGCTGGAAGCAAGATGCTGTGGGGCCCAACTCGCCCTATGGAAAGAAGCCTGCACGTTGTGACTTTCAGCTCTAGGGCAATGTAGCACACCCAGAGCAGAAGTCCTACTTCAGCCAGATCAGGCCTGCAAAGAAACTGCGTTTCACAGGCCTTTGGAAGAGATGTTCCCGGTAGGCTGTAAGAGCACTGTGCAGAGCGAGTTGTTTCTTAGCTTCCCAAAGAGCTGGAAGCAAGATGCTGTGGGGCCCATCTCGCCCTTTGAAAGAAGCCTGCACGTTGTGCCTTTCAGCTCTAGGGCAATGTAGCACACCCAGAGCAGAAGTCCTACTTCTGCCAGATCAGGCCTGCAAAGAAACTGCGTTTCACAGGCCTTTGGAAGAGATGTTCCCGGTAGGCTGTAAGAGCACTGTGCAGAGCGAGTTGTTTCTTCGCTTCCCAAAGAGCTGGAAGCAAGATGCTGTGGGGCCCAACTCGCCCTTTGGAAAGAAGCCTGCACGTTGTGCCTTTCAGCTCTAGGGCAATGTAGCACACCCAGAGCAGAAGTCCTACTTCAGCCAGATCAGGCCTGCAAAGAAACTGCATTTCACAGGCATTTGGAAGAGATGTTCCCGGTAGGCTGTAAGAGCACTGTGCAGAGCGAGTTGTTTCTTACATTGCCAAAGAGCTGGAAGCAAGATGCTGTGGGGCCCAACTCGCCCTTTGGAAAGAAGCCTGCACGTTGTGCCTTTCAGCTCTAGGGCAATGTAGCACACCCAGAGCAGAAGTCCTACTTCAGCCAGATAAGGCCTGCAAAGAAACTGCGTTTCACAGGCCTTTGGAAGAGATGTTCCCGGTAGGCTGTAAGAGCACTGTGCAGAGCGAGTTGTTTATTAGCTTCCCAAAGAGCTGGAAGCAAGATGCTGTGGGGCCCAACTCGCCCGTTGGAAAGTAGCCTGCACGTTGTGCCTTTCAGCTCTAGGGCAATGTAGCACACCCAGAGCAGACGTCCTACTTCAGCCAGATCAGGCCTGCAAAGAAACTGCGTTTCACAGGCCTTTGGAAGAGATGTTCCCGGTAGGCTGTAAGAGCACTGTGCAGAGCGAGTTGTTTCCTAGCTTCCCAAAGAGCTGGAAGCAAGATGCTGTGGGGCCCAACTCGCCCTTTGGAAAGAAGCCTGAACGTTGTGCCTTTCAGCTCAAGGGCAAGGTAGCACACCCAGAGCAGACGTCCTACTTCAGCCAGATCAGGCCTGCAAAGAAACTGCGTTTCACAGGCCTTTGGAAGAGATGTTCCCGGTAAGCTGTAAGAGCACTGTGCAGAGCGAGTTGTTTCTTAGCTTCCCAAAGAGCTGGAAGCAAGATGCTTTGGGGCCCAACTCGCCCTTTGGAAAGAAGCCTGCACCTTGTGCCTTTCAGCTCTAGGGCAATGTAGCACACCCAGAGCAGAAGTCCTACTTCAGCCAGATCAGGCCTGCAAAGAAACTGCGTTTCACAGGCCTTTGGAAGAGATGTTCCCGGTAGGCTGTAAAAGCACTGTGCAGAGCGAGTTGTTTCTTAGCTTCCCAAAGAGCTGGAAGCAAGATGCTGTGGGGCCGAACTCGCCCTTTGGAAAGAAGCCTGCACGTTGTGCCTTTCGGCTCTAGGGCAATGTAGCACACCCAGAGAAGAAGTCCTACTTCAGCCAGATCAGGCCTGCAAAGAAACTGCGTTTCACAGGCCTTTGGAAGAGATGTTCCCGGTAGGCTGTAAGAGCACTGTGCAGAGCGAGTTGTTTCTTAGCTTCCCAAAGAGCTGGAAGCAAGATGCTGTGGGGCCCAACTCGCCCTTTGAAAGAAGCCTGCACGTTGTGCCTTTCAGCTCTAGGGCAATGTAGCACACCCAGAGCAGACGTCCTACTTCAGCCAGATCAGGCCTGCAAAGAAACTGCGTTTCACAGGCCTTTGGAAGAGATGTTCCCGGTAGGCTGTAAGACCACTGTGCAGAGCGAGTTGTTTCTTAGCTTCCCAAAGAGCTGGAAGCAAGATGCTGTGGGGCCAAACTCGCCCTTTGAAAGAAGCCTGCACGTTGTGCCTTTCAGCTCTAGGGCAATGTAGCACACCCAGAGCAGAAGTCCTACTTCAGCCAGATCAGGCCAGCAAAGAAACTTTGTTTCACAGGCCTTTGGAAGAGATGTTCCCGGTAGGCTGTAAGAGCATTGTGCAGAGCGAGTTGTTTCTTAGCTTCCCAAAGAGCTGGAAGCAAGATGCTGTTCGGCCCAACTCGCCCTTTGGAAAGAAGCCTGCACGTTGTGCCTTTCAGCTCTAGAGCAATGTAGCACACCAAGGGGAGAAGTCCTACTTCAACCAGATGAGGCCTGCAAAGAAACTGCGTTTCACAGGCCATTGGAAGAGATGTTCCCGGTAGGGTGTAACAGCACTGTGCAGAGCGAGTTGATTCTTACCCTTCCAAAGAACTGGAAGCAAGATGCTGTGGGGCCCAACTCGCCCTTTGGAAAGAAGCCTGCACGTTGTGCCTTTCAGCTCTAGGGCAATGTAGCACACCCAGAGCAGGAGAACTACTTCAGCCAGATAAGTCCTGCAAAGAAACTGCGTTTCACAGGCCTTTGGAAGAGATGTTCCCGGTAGGCTGTAAGAGCACTGTGCAGAGCGAGTTGTTTCTTAGCTTCCCAAATAGCTGGAAGCAAGATGCTGTGGGGCCCAACTCGCCCTTTGGAAAGAAGCCTGCACGTTGTGCGTTTCAGCTCTAGGGCAATGTAGCACACTCAGAGCAGAAGTTCTACTTCAAGCACATCAGGCCTGCAAAGAAACTGCGTTTCACAGGCCTTTGCTAGAGATGTTCCCGGTAGGCTGTAAGAGCTCAGTGCAGAGCGAGTTGTTTCTTAGGTTCCCAAAGAGCTGGAAGCAAGATGCTGTGGGGCCCAACTCGCCCTTTGGAAAGAAGCCTGCACGTTGTGCCTTTCAGCTCTAGGGCAATGTAGCACACCCAGAGCAGGAGTCCTACTTCAGCCAGATCAGGCCTGCAAAGAAACTGCGTTTCACAGGCCTTTGGAAGAGATGTTCCCGGTAGGCTGTAAGAGCACTGTGCAGAGCGAGTTGTTTCTTAGCTTCCCAAAGAGCTGGAAGCAAGATGCTGTGGGGCCCAACTCGCCCTTTGAAAGAAGCCTGCACGTTGTGCCTTTCAGCTCTAGGGCAAAGTAGCACACCCAGTGCAGAAGTCCTACTTCAGCCAGATCAGGCCTGCAAAGAAACTGCGTTTCACAGGCCTTTGGAAGAGATGTTCCCGGTAGGCTGTAAGAGCACTGTGCAGAGCGAGTTTATTCTTAGATTCCCAAAGAGCTGGAAGCAAGATGCTTTGGGGCGTATCTCCGTCTTTAGAAATGATTCAGCACTTTGTGCCTTTCAGCTCTAGGGCAATGTAGCACACCCAGAGCAGAAGTTCTACTTCAGCCAGATCAGGCCTGCAAGGAAAACTGCGTTTCACAGGACTGTGTAAGAGATGTTCCCAGTAGACTGTAAGAGCACTGTGCAGAGCGAGTTGTTTCTTAGCTTCCCAAAGAGCTGGAAGCAAGATGCTGTGGGGCCCAACTCGCCCTTTGGAAAGAAGCCTGCACGTTGTGCCTTTCAGCTCTAGGGCAATGTAGCACACCCAGAGCAGGAGTCCTACTTCAGCCAGATCAGGCCTGCAAAGAAGCTGCGTTTCACAGGCCTTTGGAAGAAATGTTCCCGGTAGGCTGTAAGAGCACTGTGCGGAGCGAGTTGTTTCTTAGCTTCCCAAAGAGCTGGAAGCAAGATGCTGTGGGGCCCAACTCGCCCTTTGGAAAGTAGCCTGCACGTTGTGCCTTTCAGCTCTAGGGCAATGTAGCACACCCAGAGCAGGAGTCCTACTTCAGCCAGATCAGGCCTGCAAAGAAACTGCGTTTCACAGGCCTTTGGAAGAGATGTTCCCGGTAGGCTGTAACAGCACTGTGCAGAGCGAGTTGATTCTTAGCTTACCAAAGAGCTGGAAGCAAGATGCTGTGGGGCCCAAGTCGCCCTTTGGAAAGAAGCCTGCACGTTGTGCCTTTCAGCTCTAGGGCAATGTAGCACACCCAGAGCAAGAGTCCTACTTCAGCCAGATCAGGCCTGCAAAGAAACTGCGTTTCACAGGCCTTTGGAAGAGATGTTCCCGGTAGGCTGTAAGAGCACTGTGCAGAGCGAGTTGTTTCTTAGCTTCCCAAAGAGCTGGAAGAAAGATGCTGTGGGGTCCAACTCGCCCTTTGGAAAGAAGACTGCACGTTGTGCTTTTCAGCTCTAGGGCAATGTAGCACACTCAGAGCAGAATTTCTACTTCAAGCACATCAGGCCTGCAAAGAAACTGCGTTTCACAGGCCTTTGGAAGAGATGTTCCCGGTAGGTTGTAAGAGCTCAGTGCAGAGCGAGTTGTTTCTTAACTTCCCAATGAGCTGGAAGCAAGACGCTGTGGGGCCCAACTCGCCCTTTGGAAAGAAGCCTGCACGTTGTGCCTTTCAGCTCTAGGGCAATGTAGCACACCCAGAGCAGGAGTCCCACTTCAGCCAGATCAGGCCTGCAAAGAAACTGCATTTCACAGGCCTTTGGAAGAGATGTTCCCGTTAGGCTGTAAGAGCACTATGCTGAGCGAGTTTTTTCTTAGATTCCCAAAGAGCTGGAAGCAAGATGCTTTGGGGCGTATCTTCGTCTTTGGAAATGATTCAGCACTTTGTGCCTTTCAGCTCTAGGGCAATGTAGCACACCCAGAGCAGAAGTTCTACTTCAGCCAGATCAGGCCTGCAAGGAAAACTGCGTTTCACAGGACTGTGTAAGAGATGTTCCCCGTAGACTGTAAGAGCACTGTGCAGAGCGAGTTGTTTCTTAGCTTCCCAAAGAGCTGGAAGCAAGATGCTGTGGGGCCCAACTCGCCCTTTGGAAAGAAGCCTGCACGTTGTGCCTTTCAGCTCTAGGGCAATGTAGCACACCCAGAGCAGGAGTCCTACTTCAGCCAGATCAGGCCTGCAAAGAAACTGCGTTTCACAGGCCTTTGGAAGAAATGTTCCCTTTAGGCTCTAAGAGCACTGTGCGGAGCGAGTTGTTTCTTAGCTTCCCAAAGAGCTGGAAGCAAGATGCTGTGGGGCCCAACTCGCCCTTTGGAAAGTAGCCTGCACGTTGTGCCTTTCAGCTCTAGGGCAATGCAGCACACCCAGAGCAGGAGCCCTACTTCAGCCAGATCAGGCCTGCAAAGAAACTGCGTTTCACAGGCCTTTGGAAGAGATGTTCCCGGTAGGCTGTAAGAGCACTGTGCAGAGCGAGTTGTTTCTTAGCTTCCCAAAGAGCTGGAAGCAAGATGCTGTGGGGCCCAACTCGCCCTTTGGAAAGAAGCCTGCACGTTGTGCCTTTCAGCTCTAGGGCAATGTAGCACACCCAGAGCAGACGTCCTACTTCAGCCAGATCAGGCCTGCAAAGAAACTGCGTTTCACATGCCTTTGGAAGAGATGTTCCCGGTAGGCTGTAAGAGCACTGTGCAGAGCGAGTTGTTTCTTAGCTTCCCAAAGATATGGAAGCAAGATACTGTGGGGCCCAACTCGCCCTTTGAAAGAAGCCTGCACGTTGTGCCTTTCAGCTTTAGGGCAATGTAGCACACCCAGAGCAGAAGTCCTACTTCAGCCAGATCAGGCCTGCAAAGAAACTGTGTTTCACAGGCCTTTGGAATTGATGTTCCCGGTAGGCTGTAAGAGCACTGTGCAGAGCGAGTTGTTTCTTAGCTTCCCAAAGAGCTGGAAGCAAGATGCTGTGGGGCCCAACTCGCCCTTTGGAAAGAAGCCTGCACGTTGTGCCTTTCAGCTCTAGAGCAATGTAGCACAGCCAAGGGGAGAAGTCCTACTTCAACCAGATCAGGCCTGCAAAGAAACTGCGTTTGACAGGCCTTTGGAAGAGATGTTCCCGGTAGGCTGTAAGAGCACTGTGCAGAGCGAGTTTTTTCTTAGATTCCCAAAGAGCTGGAAGCAAGATGCTTTGGGGCGTATCTCCGTCTTTAGAAATGATTCAGCACTTTGTGCCTTTCAGCTCTAGGGCAATGTAGCACACCCAGAGCAGAAGTTCTACTTCAGCCAGATCAGGCCTGCAAGGAAAACTGCGTTTCACAGGACTGTGTAAGAGATGTTCCCAGTAGACTGTAAGAGCACTGTGCAGAGCGAGTTGTTTCTTAGCTTCCCAAAGAGCTGGAAGCAAGATGCTGTGGGGCCCAACTCGCCCTTTGGAAAGAAGCCTGCACGTTGTGCCTTTCAGCTCTAGAGCAATGTAGCACACCAAGGGGAGAAGTCCTACTTCAACCAGATCAGGCCTGCAAAGAAACTGCGTTTCACAGGCCATTGGAAGAGATGTTCCCGCTAGGCTGTAACAGCACTGTGCAGAGCGAGTTAATTCTTAGCTTCCCAAAGATCTGGAAGCATGATGCTGTGGGGCCCAACTCGCCCTTTGGAAAGAAGCCTTCACGTTGTGCCTTTCAGCTCCAGTGCAATGTAGCACACCCAGAGCAGAAGTCCTACTTCAGCCAGATCAGGCCTGCAAAGAAACTGCGTTTCACAGGCCTTTGGAAGAGATGTTCCCGGTAGGCTGTAAGAGCACTGTGCAGAGTGAGTTGTTTCTTAGCTTCCCAAAGAGCTGGAAGCAAGATGCTGTGGGGCCCAAGTCGCCCTTTGGAAAGAAGCCTGCACGTTGTGCCTTTCAGCTCTAGGGCAATGTAGCACACCCAGAGCAGAAGTGCTACTTCAGCCAGATCAGGCCTGCAAAGAAATTGCGTTTCACAGGCCTTTGGAAGAGATGTTCCCGGTAGGCTGTAAGAGCACTGTGCAGAGCGAGTTGTTTCTTAGCTTCCCAAAGAGCTGGAAGCAAGATGCTGTGGGGCCCAACTCGCCCTTTGAAAGAAGCCTGCACGTTGTGCCTTTCAGCTCTAGGGCAATGAAGCACACACAGAGCAGAATTTCTACTTCAGCGAGATCAGGTCTGCGAGGAAACTGCTTTTCACAGGCCTTTGGAACAGATGTTCCCGGTAGGCTGTAAGAGCACTGTGCAGAGCGAGTTGTTTCTTAGCTTCCCAAAGAGCTGGAAGCAAGATGCTGTGGGACCCAACTCGCCCTTTGGAAAGAAGCCTGCACGTTGTGCCTTTCAGCTCTAGGGCAATGTAGCACACCCAGAGCAGAAGTCCTACTTCAGCCAGATCATGCCTGCAAAGAAACTGCATTTCACAGGCATTTGGAAGAGATGTTCCCGGTAGGCTGTAAGAGCACTGTGCAGAGCGAGTTGTTCCTTACCTTTCCAAAGAGCTGGAAGCAAGATGCTGTGGGGCCCAACTCGCACTTTGGAAAGAAGACTGCACGTTGTGCCTTTCAGCTCTAGGGCAATGTAGCACACCCAGAGCAGAAGTCCTACTTCAGCCAGATAAGGCCTGCAAAGAAACTGCGTTTCACAGGCCTTTGGAAGAGATGTTCCCGGTAGGCTGTAAGAGCACTGTGCAGAGCGAGTTGTTTCTTAGCTTCCCAAAGAGCTGGAAGCAAGATGCTGTGGGGCCCATCTCGCCCTTTGAAAGAAGCCTGCACGTTGTGCCTTTCAGCTCTAGGGCAATGTAGCACACCCAGAGCAGAAGTCCTACTTCAGCCAGATCAGGCCAGCAAAGAAACTTTGTTTCACAGGCCTTTGGAAGAGATGTTCCCGGTAGGCTGTAAGAGCACTGTGCAGAGCGAGTTGTTTCTTAGCTTCCCAAAGAGCTGAAAGCAAGATGCTGTCGGGCCCAACTCGCCCTTTGGAAAGAAGCCTGCACGTTGTGCCTTTCAGCTCTAGGGCAATGTAGCACACCCAGAGCAGAAGTCCTACTTCAGCCAGATCATGCCTGCAAAGAAAATGCGTTTCACAGGCCTTTGGAAGAGATGTTCCCGGTAGGCTGTAAGAGCACTGTGCAGAGCGAGTTGTTTCTTAGCTTCCCAAAGAGCTGGAAGCAAGATGCTGTGGGCCCAACTCGCCCTTTGGAAAGAAGCCTGCACGTTGCGCGTTTCAGCTCTAGGGCAATGTAGCACACCCAGAGCAGAAGTCCTACTTCAGCCAGATCAGGCCTGCAAAGAAACTGCGTTTCACAGGCCTTTGGAAGAGATGTTCCCGGTAGGCTGTAAGAGCACTGTGCAGAGCGAGTTGTTTCTTAGCTTCCCAAAGAGCTGGAAGCAAGATGCTGTGGGGCCCAACTCGCCCTTTGGAAAGAAGCCTGCACGTTGTGCCTTTCAGCTCTAGGACAATGTAGCACACCCAGAGCAGAAGTCCTACTTCAGCCAGATCAGACCTGCAAAGAAACTGCGTTTCACAGGCCTTTGGAAGAGATGTTCCCGGTAGGCTGTAAGAGCACTGTGCAGAGCGAGTTGTTTCTTAGCTTCCCAAAGAGCTGGAAGCAAGATGCTGTGGGGCCCAACTCGCCCTTTGGAAAGAAGCCTGAACGTTGTGAGTTTCAGCTCTAGGGCAATGAAGCACACACAGAGCAGAAGTTCTACTTCAGCGAGATCAGGTCTGCGAGGAAACTGCTTTTCACAGGCCTTTGGAAGAGATGTTCCCGGTAGGCTGTAAGAGCACTGTGCAGAGCGAGTTGTTTCTTAGCTTCCCAAAGAGCTGAAAGCAAGATGCTGTGGGGCCCAACTCGCCCTTTGGAAAGAAGCCTGCACGTTGTGCCTTTCAGCTCTAGGGCAATGTAGCACACCCAGAGCAGAAGTCCTACTTCAGCCAGATCAGGCCTGCAAAGAAACTGCATTTCACAGGCATTTGGAAGAGATGTTCCCGGTAGGCTGTAAGAGCACTGTGCAGAGCGAGTTGTTTCTTACCTTGCCAAAGAGCTGGAAGCAAGATGCTGTGGGGCCCAACTCGCCCTTTGGAAAGAAGCCTGCACGTTGTGCCTTTCAGCTCTAGGGCAATGTAGCACACCCAGAGCAGAAGTCCTACTTCAGCCAGAAAAGGCCTGCAAAGAAACTGCGTTTCACAGGCCTTTGGAAGAGATGTTCCCGGTAGGCTGTAAGAGCACTGTGCAGAGCGAGTTGTTTATTAGCTTCCCAAAGAGCTGGAAGCAAGATGCTGTGGGGCCCAACTCGCCCGTTGGAAAGTAGCCTGCACGTTGTGCCTTTCACCTCTAGGGCAATGTAGCACACCCAGAGCAGACGTCCTACTTCAGCCAGATCAGGCCCTCAAAGAAACTGCGTTTCACAGGCCTTTGGAAGAGATGTTCCCGGTAGGCTGTAAGAGCACTGTGCAGAGCGAGTTGTTTCTTAGCTTCCCAAAGAGCTGGAAGCAAGATGCTGTGGGGCCCAACTCACCCTTTGGAAAGAAGCCTGAACGTTGGGCCTTTCAGTTCTAGGGCAATGTAGCACACCCAGAGCAGACGTCCTACTTCAGCCAGATCAGGCCTGCAAAGAAACTGCGTTTCACAGGCCTTTGGAAGAGATGTTCCCGGTAGGCTGTAAGAGCACTGTGCAGAGCGAGTTGTTTCTTAGCTTCCCAAAGAGCTGGAAGCAAGATGCTTTGGGGCCCAACTCGCCCTTTGGAAAGAAGCCTGCACCTTGTGCCTTTCAGCTCTAGGGCAATGTAGCACACCCAGAGCAGAAGTCCTACTTCAGCCAGATCAGGCCTGCAAAGAAACTGCGTTTCACAGGCCTTTGGAAGAGATGTTCCCGGTAGGCTGTAAGAGCACTGTGCAGAGCGAGTTGTTTCTTAGCTTCCCAAAGAGCTGGAAGCAAGATGCTGTGGGGCCGAACTCGCCCTTTGGAAAGAAGCCTGCACGTTGTGCCTTTCGGCTCTAGGGCAATGTAGCACACCCAGAGAAGAAGTCCTACTTCAGCCAGATCAGGCCTGCAAAGAAACTGCGTTTCACAGGCCTTTGGAAGAGATGTTCCCGGTAGGCTGTAAGAGCACTGTGCAGAGCGAGTTGTTTCTTAGCTTCCCAAAGAGCTGCAAGCAAGATGCTGTGGGGCCCAACTCGCCCTTTGAAAGAAGCCTGCACGTTGTGCCTTTCAGCTCTAGGGCAATGTAGCACACCCAGAGCAGACGTCCTACTTCAGCCAGATCAGGCCTGCAAAGAAACTGCGTTTCACAGGCCTTTGGAAGAGATGTTCCCGGTAGGCTGTAAGACCACTGTGCAGAGCGAGTTGTCTCTTAGCTTGCCATAGAGCTGGAAGCAAGATGCTTTAGGGCCTCTCTCCAGTTTGGATACAAGACTGGGCCTTGTGCATGGAAGGTCTAGGGCAATGTAGCACACCCAGAGCAGAAGTTCTACTTCAGCCACATGACGCCTGCAAAAAAACTGCGTTTCACAGGCCTTTGTAAGAGATGTTCTCGGTAGGCTGTAAGAGCACTGTGCACAGCGAGTTTTTTATCAGCTTCCCAAATCGCTGGAAGCAGGATTCTTTAGGGCCTCTCTCCAGGTGGATACAAGGTAGGGCCTTGTGCATGGAAGTACTAGGGCAATGCAGCACACCCAGAGCAGAAGTTCTACTTCAGGCAGATCAGGCCTGCAAAGAAACTACTTTTCACGGGCCTTTGGAAGAGATGTTCCCGGTAGGCTGTAAGAGCACTGTGCAGAGCGAGTTGTTTCTTAGCTTCCCAAAGAGCTGGAAGCTAGATGCTTTGCTCCCAACTCGCCCTTTGGAAAGAAGACCGCACGTTGTGCCTTTCAGCTCTAGGGCAATGTAGCACACCCAGAGCAGAAGTTCTACTTCAGGCAGATCAGGCCTGCAAAGAAACTGCGTTTCACTGGCCTTTGTAAGAGATGTTCCGGTAGGCTGTAAGAATACTGTGCAGAGCGAGCTGTTTCTTAGCTTCCCAAGGAGCTGGAAGCAAGATGCTTTGGGGCCTCTCTCCCCCTTTTATACAAGGCTGGGCCTTGTGCGTTGAAGCTCTAGGGCAATGTACAACACCCAGAGCAGGAGTCCTACTTCAGCCAGATCAGGCCTGCAAAGAAACTGCGTTTCACAGGCCTTTGGAAGAGATGTTCCCGGTAGGCTGTAAGAGCACTGTGCAGAGCGAGTTGTTTCTTAGCTTCCCAAAGAGCTGCAAGCAAGATGCTGTGGGGCCCAACTCGCCCTTTGGAAAGAAGCCTGCACGTTGTGCCTTTCAGCTCTAGGGCAATGTAGCACACCCAGAGCAGAAGTCCTACTTCAGCCAGATCAGTCCTGCAAAGAAACTGCGTTTGACAGGCCTTTGGAAGAGATGTTCCCGGTAGGCTGTAAGAGCACTGTGCAGAGCGAGTTGTTTCTTAGCTTCCCAAAGAGCTGGAAGCAAGATGCTGTGGGGCCCAACTCGCCCTTTGGAAAGAAGCCTGCAAGTTGTGCCTTTCAGCTCAAGGGCAATGTAGCACACCCAGAGCAGAAGTCCTACTTCAGCCAGATCAGGCCTGCAAGGAAACTGCGTTTCACAGGCCTTTGGAAGAGATGTTCCCGGTAGGCAGTAAGAGCACTGTGCAGAGCGAGTTGTTTCTTAGCTTCCCAAAGAGCTGGAAGCAAGATGCTGTGGGGCCCAACTCGCCCTTTGGAAAGAAGCCTGCACGTTGTGCCTTTCAGCTCTAGGACAATGTAGCACACCCAGAGCAGGAGTCCTACTTCAGCCAGATCAGGCCTGCAAAGAAACTGCGTTTCACAGGCCTTTGGAAGAGATGTTCCCGGTAGGCTGTAAGAGCACTGTGCAGAGCGAGTTGTTTCTTAGCTTCCCAAAGAGCTGGAAGCAAGATGCTGTGGGGCCCAACTCGCCCTTTGGAAAGAAGCCTGCACGTTGTGCCTTTCAGCTCTAGGGCAATGTAGCACACCCAGAGCAGGAGTCCTACTTCAGCCAGATCAGGCCAGCAAAGAAACTTTGTTTCACAGGCCTTTGGAAGAGATGTTCCCGGTAGGCTGTAAGAGCACTGTGCAGAGCGAGTTGTTTCTTAGCTTCCCAAAGAGCTGGAAGCAAGATGCTGTGGGGCCCAACTCGCCCTTTGAAAGAAGCCTGCACGTTGTGCCTTTCAGCTCTAGGGCAATGTAGCACACCCAGAGCAGAAGTCCTACTTCAGCCAGATCAGGAGAGCAAAGAAACTTTGTTTCACAGGCCTTTGGAAGAGATGTTCCCGGTAGGCTGTAAGAGCACTGTGCAGAGCGAGTTGTTTCTTAGCTTCCCAAAGAGCTGGAAGCAAGATGCTGTGGGGCCCAACTCGCCCTTTGGAAAGAAGCCTGCACGTTGTGCCTTTCAGCTCTAGGGCAAAGTAGCACACCCAGTGCAGAAGTCCTACTTCAGCCAGATCAGGCCTGCAAAGAAACTGCGTTTCACAGGCCTTTGGAAGAGATGTTCCCGGTAGGCTGTAAGAGCACTGTGCAGAGCGAGTTGTTTCTTAGCTTCCCAAAGAGCTGGAGGCAAGATGCTGTGGGGCCCAACTCGCCCTTTGGAAAGAAGCCTGCACGTTGTGCCTTTCAGCTCTAGGGCAATGTAGCACACCCAGAGCAGGAGCCCTACTTCAGCCAGATCAGGCCTGCAAAGAAACTGCGTTTCACAGGCCTTTGGAAGAGATGTTCCCGGTAGGCTGTAAGAGCACTGTGCAGAGCGAGTTTTTTCTTAGATTCCCAAAGAGCTGGAAGCAAGATGCTTTGGGGCGTATCTCCGTCTTTGGAAATGATTCAGCACTTTGTGCCTTTCAGCTCTAGGGCAATGTAGCACACCCAGAGCAGAAGTTCTACTTCAGCCAGATCAGGCCTGCAAGGAAAAGTGCGTTTCACAGGACTGTGTAAGAGATGTTCCCAGTAGACTGTAAGAGCAGTGTGCAGAGCGAGTTGTTTCTTATCTTCCCGAAGAGCTGGAAGCAAGATTCTTTAGGGCCTCTCTCCACTTTGGATACAAGGCAGGGCCTTGTGCATGGAAGCTCTAGGGCAATGTAGCACATGCAGAGCACAAGTTCTCCTTCAGCCAGATCAGGACTGCAAAGAAACTGCGTTTCACAGGCCTTTGTAAAGATGTTCCCGGAAGGCTGTAGGAGCACTGTGCAGAGCGAGTTGATTCTTAGCTTCACAAAAAGCTTTAAGCAAGATGCTGTGGGGTGTATCTCCGTCTTTGGAAATGATTCAGCACTTTGTGCCTTGGAGCTCTAGGGCAATTTAGCACACCCAGAGCAGAGTTTCTACTCCACCCATATCAGGCCTGCAAAAAACTGCGTTTCACAGCCCCTTTTACGATATGTTCCCGGTAGGCTGTAAGAGCACTGTGCACAGCGAGTTGTTTCTTAGCTTGCCATAGAGCTGGAAGCAAGATGCTTTAGGGCCTCTCTCCAGTTTGGATACAAGACTGGGCCTTGTGCATGGAAGGTCTAGGGCAATGTAGCACACCCAGAGCAGAAGTTCTACTTCAGCCACATGACGCCTGCAAAAAAACTGCGTTTCACAGGCCTTTGTAAGAGATGTTCTCGGTAGGCTGTAAGAGCACTGTGCACAGCGAGTTTTTTATCAGCTTCCCAAATCGCTGGAAGCAGGATTCTTTAGGGCCTCTCTCCAGGTGGATACAAGGTAGGGCCTTGTGCATGGAAGTACTAGGGCAATGCAGCACACCCAGAGCAGAAGTTCTACTTCAGGCAGATCAGGCCTGCAAAGAAACTACTTTTCACGGGCCTTTGGAAGAGATGTTCCCGGTAGTCTGTAAGAGGAATGTGCAGAGCGAGTTGTTTCTTAGCTTCCCAAAGAGCTGGAAGCTAGATGCTTTGCTCCCAACTCGCCCTTTGGAAAGAAGACCGCACGTTGTGCCTTTCAGCTCTAGGGCAATGTAGCACACCCAGAGCAGAAGTTCTACTTCAGGCAGATCAGGCCTGCAAAGAAACTGCGTTTCACTGGCCTTTGTAAGAGATGTTCCGGTAGGCTGTAAGAATACTGTGCAGAGCGAGCTGTTTCTTAGCTTCCCAAGGAGCTGGAAGCAAGATGCTTTGGGGCCTCTCTCCCCCTTTTATACAAGGCTGGGCCTTGTGCGTTGAAGCTCTAGGGCAATGTACAACACCCAGAGCAGGAGTCCTACTTCAGCCAGATCAGGCCTGCAAAGAAACTGCGTTTCACAGGCCTTTGGAAGAGATGTTCCCGGTAGGCTGTAAGAGCACTGTGCAGAGCGAGTTGTTTCTTAGCTTCCCAAAGAGCTGCAAGCAAGATGCTGTGGGGCCCAACTCGCCCTTTGGAAAGAAGCCTGCACGTTGTGCCTTTCAGCTCTAGGGCAATGTAGCACACCCAGAGCAGAAGTCCTACTTCAGCCAGATCAGTCCTGCAAAGAAACTGCGTTTGACAGGCCTTTGGAAGAGATGTTCCCGGTAGGCTGTAAGAGCACTGTGCAGAGCGAGTTGTTTCTTAGCTTCCCAAAGAGCTGGAAGCAAGATGCTGTGGGGCCCAACTCGCCCTTTGGAAAGAAGCCTGAACGTTGTGAGTTTCAGCTCTAGGGCAATGAAGCACACACATAGCAGAAGTTCTACTTCAGCGAGATCAGGTCTGCGAGGAAACTGCTTTTCACAGGCCTTTGGAAGAGATGTTCCCGGTAGGCTGTAAGAGCACTGTGCAGAGCGAGTTGTTTCTTAGCTTCCCAAAGAGCTGAAAGCAAGATGCTGTGGGGCCCAACTCGCCCTTTGGAAAGAAGCCTGCACGTTGTGCCTTTCAGCTCTAGGGCAATGTAGCACACCCAGAGCAGAAGTCCTACTTCAGCCAGATCAGGCCTGCAAAGAAACTGCATTTCACAGGCATTTGGAAGAGATGTTCCCGGTAGGCTGTAAGAGCACTGTGCAGAGCGAGTTGTTTCTTACCTTGCCAAAGAGCTGGAAGCAAGATGCTGTGGGGCCCAACTCGCCCTTTGGAAAGAAGCCTGCACGTTGTGCCATTCAGCTCTAGGGCAATGTAGCACACCCAGAGCAGAAGTCCTACTTCAGCCAGATAAGGCCTGCAAAGAAACTGCGTTTCACAGGCCTTTGGAAGAGATGTTCCCGGTAGGCTGTAAGAGCACTGTGCAGAGCGAGTTGTTTATTAGCTTCCCAAAGAGCTGGAAGCAAGATGCTGTGGGGCCCAACTCGCCCGTTGGAAAGTAGCCTGCACGTTGTGCCTTTCAGCTCTAGGGCAATGTAGCACACCCAGAGCAGACGTCCTACTTCAGCCAGATCAGGCCCTCAAAGAAACTGCGTTTCACAGGCCTTTGGAAGAGATGTTCCCGGTAGGCTGTAAGAGCACTGTTCAGAGCGAGTTGTTTCTTAGCTTCCCAAAGAGCTGGAAGCAAGATGCTGTGGGGCCCAACTCGCCCTTTGGAAAGAAGCCTGAACGTTGGGCCTTTCAGTTCTAGGGCAATGTAGCACACCCAGAGCAGAAGTCCTACTTCAGCCAGATCAGGCCTGCAAAGAAACTGCGTTTCACAGGCCTTTGGAAGAGATGTTCCCGGTAGGCTGTAAGAGCACTGTGCAGAGCGAGTTGTTTCTTAGCTTCCCAAAGAGCTGGAAGCAAGATGCTTTGGGGCCCAACTCGCCCTTTGGAAAGAAGCCTGCACCTTGTGCCTTTCAGCTCTAGGGCAATGTAGCACACCCAGAGCAGATGTCCTACTTCAGCCAGATCAGGCCTGCAAAGAAACTGCGTTTCACAGGCCTTTGGAAGAGATGTTCCCTGTAGGCTGTAAGAGCACTGTGCAGAGCGAGTTGTTTCTTAGCTTCCCAAAGAGCTGGAAGCAAGATGCTGTGGGGCCGAACTCGCCCTTTGGAAAGAAGCCTGCACGTTGTGCCTTTCGGCTCTAGGGCAATGTAGCACACCCAGAGAAGAAGTCCTACTTCAGCCAGATCAGGCCTGCAAAGAAACTGCGTTTCACAGGCCTTTGGAAGAGATGTTCCCGGTAGGATGTAAGAGCACTGTGCAGAGCGAGTTGTTTCTTAGCTTCCCAAAGAGCTGGAAGCAAGATGCTGTGGGGCCCAACTCGCCCTTTGAAAGAAGCCTGCACGTTGTGCCTTTCAGCTCTAGGGCAATGTAGCACACCCAGAGCAGACGTCCTACTTCAGCCAGATCAGGCCTGCAAAGAAACTGCGTTTCACAGGCCTTTGGAAGAGATGTTCCCGGTAGGCTGTAAGACCACTGTGCAGAGCGAGTTGTCTCTTAGCTTGCCATAGAGCTGGAAGCAAGATGCTTTAGGGCCTCTCTCCAGTTTGGATACAAGACTGGGCCTTGTGCATGGAAGGTCTAGGGCAATGTAGCACACCCAGAGCAGAAGTTCTACTTCAGCCACATGACGCCTGCAAAAAAACTGCGTTTCACAGGCCTTTGTAAGAGATGTTCTCGGTAGGCTGTATGAGCACTGTGCACAGCGAGTTTTTTATCAGCTTCCCAAATCGCTGGAAGCAGGATTCTTTAGGGCCTCTCTCCAGGTGGATACAAGGTAGGGCCTTGTGCATGGAAGTACTAGGGCAATGCAGCACACCCAGAGCAGAAGTTCTACTTCAGGCAGATCAGGCCTGCAAAGAAACTACTTTTCACGGGCCTTTGGAAGAGATGTTCCCGGTAGTCTGTAAGAGGAATGTGCAGAGCGAGTTGTTTCTTAGCTTCCCAAAGAGCTGGAAGCTAGATGCTTTGCTCCCAACTCGCCCTTTGGAAAGAAGACCGCACGTTGTGCCTTTCAGCTCTAGGGCAATGTAGCACACCCAGAGCAGAAGTTCTACTTCAGGCAGATCAGGCCTGCAAAGAAACTGCGTTTCACTGGCCTTTGTAAGAGATGTTCCGGTAGGCTGTAAGAATACTGTGCAGAGCGAGCTGTTTCTTAGCTTCCCAAGGAGCTGGAAGCAAGATGCTTTGGGGCCTCTCTCCCCCTTTTATACAAGGCTGGGCCTTGTGCGTTGAAGCTCTAGGGCAATGTACAACACCCAGAGCAGGAGTCCTACTTCAGCCAGATCAGGCCTGCAAAGAAACTGCGTTTCACAGGCCTTTGGAAGAGATGTTCCCGGTAGGCTGTAAGAGCACTGTGCAGAGCGAGTTGTTTCTTAGCTTCCCAAAGAGCTGCAAGCAAGATGCTGTGGGGCCCAACTCGCCCTTTGGAAAGAAGCCTGCACGTTGTGCCTTTCAGCTCTAGGGCAATGTAGCACACCCAGAGCAGAAGTCCTACTTCAGCCAGATCAGTCCTGCAAAGAAACTGCGTTTCACAGGCCTTTGGAAGAGATGTTCCCGGTAGGCTGTAAGAGCACTGTGCAGAGCGAGTTGTTTCTTAGCTTCCCAAAGAGCTGGAAGCAAGATGCTGTGGGGCCCAACTCGCCCTTTGGAAAGAAGCCTGCAAGTTGTGCCTTTCAGCTCAAGGGCAATGTAGCACACCCAGAGCAGAAGTCCTACTTCAGCCAGATCAGGCCTGCAAGGAAACTGCGTTTCACAGGCCTTTGGAAGAGATGTTCCCGGTAGGCAGTAAGAGCACTGTGCAGAGCGAGTTGTTTCTTAGCTTCCCAAAGAGCTGGAAGCAAGATGCTGTGGGGCCCAACTCGCCCTTTGGAAAGAAGCCTGCACGTTGTGCCTTTCAGCTCTAGGACAATGTAGCACACCCAGAGCAGGAGTCCTACTTCAGCCAGATCAGGCCTGCAAAGAAACTGCGTTTCACAGGCCTTTGGAAGAGATGTTCCCGGTAGGCTGTAAGAGCACTGTGCAGAGCGAGTTGTTTCTTAGCTTCCCAAAGAGCTGGAAGCAAGATGCTGTGGGGCCCAACTCGCCCTTTGGAAAGAAGCCTGCACGTTGTGACTTTCAGCTCTAGGGCAATGTAGCACACCCTGAGCAGGAGTCCTACTTCAGCCAGATCAGGCCAGCAAAGAAACTTTGTTTCACAGGCCTTTGGAAGAGATGTTCCCGGTAGGCTGTAAGAGCACTGTGCAGAGCGAGTTGTTTCTTAGCTTCCCAAAGAGCTGGAAGCAAGATGCTGTGGGGCCCAACTCGCCCTTTGAAAGAAGCCTGCACGTTGTGCCTTTCAGCTCTAGGGCAATGTAGCACACCCAGAGCAGAAGTCCTACTTCAGCCAGATCAGGAGAGCAAAGAAACTTTGTTTCACAGGCCTTTGGAAGAGATGTTCCCGGTAGGCTGTAAGAGCACTGTGCAGAGCGAGTTGTTTCTTAGCTTCCCAAAGAGCTGGAAGCAAGATGCTGTGGGGCACAACTCGCCCTTTGGAAAGAAGCCTGCACGTTGTGCCTTTCAGCTCTAGGGCAAAGTAGCACACCCAGTGCAGAAGTCCTACTTCAGCCAGATCAGGCCTGCAAAGAAACTGCGTTTCACAGGCCTTTGGAAGAGATGTTCCCGGTAGGCTGTAAGAGCACTGTGCAGAGCGAGTTGTTTCTTAGCTTCCCAAAGAGCTGGAGGCAAGATGCTGTGGGGCCCAACTCGCCCTTTGGAAAGAAGCCTGCACGTTGTGCCTTTCAGCTCTAGGGCAATGTAGCACACCCAGAGCAGGAGCCCTACTTCAGCCAGATCAGGCCTGCAAAGAAACTGCGTTTCACAGGCCTTTGGAAGAGATGTTCCCGGTAGGCTGTAAGAGCACTGTGCAGAGCGAGTTTTTTCTTAGATTCCCAAAGAGCTGGAAGCAAGATGCTTTGGGGCGTATCTCCGTCTTTGGAAATGATTCAGCACTTTGTGCCTTTCAGCTCTAGGGCAATGTAGCACACCCAGAGCAGAAGTTCTACTTCAGCCAGATCAGGCCTGCAAGGAAAAGTGCGTTTCACAGGACTGTGTAAGAGATGTTCCCAGTAGACTGTAAGAGCAGTGTGCAGAGCGAGTTGTTTCTTATCTTCCCGAAGAGCTGGAAGCAAGATTCTTTAGGGCCTCTCTCCACTTTGGATACAAGGCAGGGCCTTGTGCATGGAAGCTCTAGGGCAATGTAGCACATGCAGAGCACAAGTTCTCCTTCAGCCAGATCAGGACTGCAAAGAAACTGCGTTTCACAGGCCTTTGTAAAGATGTTCCCGGAAGGCTGTAGGAGCACTGTGCAGAGCGAGTTGATTCTTAGCTTCACAAAAAGCTTTAAGCAAGATGCTGTGGGGTGTATCTCCGTCTTTGGAAATGATTCAGCACTTTGTGCCTTGGAGCTCTAGGGCAATTTAGCACACCCAGAGCAGAGTTTCTACTCCACCCATATCAGGCCTGCAAAAAACTGCGTTTCACAGCCCCTTTTACGATATGTTCCCGGTAGGCTGTAAGAGCACTGTGCACAGCGAGTTGTTTCTTAGCTTGCCATAGAGCTGGAAGCAAGATGCTTTAGGGCCTCTCTCCAGTTTGGATACAAGACTGGGCCTTGTGCATGGAAGGTCTAGGGCAATGTAGCACACCCAGAGCAGAAGTTCTACTTCAGCCACATGACGCCTGCAAAAAAACTGCGTTTCACAGGCCTTTGTAAGAGATGTTCTCGGTAGGCTGTAAGAGCACTGTGCACAGCGAGTTTTTTATCAGCTTCCCAAATCGCTGGAAGCAGGATTCTTTAGGGCCTCTCTCCAGGTGGATACAAGGTAGGGCCTTGTGCATGGAAGTACTAGGGCAATGCAGCACACCCAGAGCAGAAGTTCTACTTCAGGCAGATCAGGCCTGCAAAGAAACTACTTTTCACGGGCCTTTGGAAGAGATGTTCCCGGTAGTCTGTAAGAGGAATGTGCAGAGCGAGTTGTTTCTTAGCTTCCCAAAGAGCTGGAAGCTAGATGCTTTGCTCCCAACTCGCCCTTTGGAAAGAAGACCGCACGTTGTGCCTTTCAGCTCTAGGGCAATGTAGCACACCCAGAGCAGAAGTTCTACTTCAGGCAGATCAGGCCTGCAAAGAAACTGCGTTTCACTGGCCTTTGTAAGAGATGTTCCGGTAGGCTGTAAGAATACTGTGCAGAGCGAGCTGTTTCTTAGCTTCCCAAGGAGCTGGAAGCAAGATGCTTTGGGGCCTCTCTCCCCCTTTTATACAAGGCTGGGCCTTGTGCGTTGAAGCTCTAGGGCAATGTACAACACCCAGAGCAGGAGTCCTACTTCAGCCAGATCAGGCCTGCAAAGAAACTGCGTTTCACAGGCCTTTGGAAGAGATGTTCCCGGTAGGCTGTAAGAGCACTGTGCAGAGCGAGTTGTTTCTTAGCTTCCCAAAGAGCTGCAAGCAAGATGCTGTGGGGCCCAACTCGCCCTTTGGAAAGAAGCCTGCACGTTGTGCCTTTCAGCTCTAGGGCAATGTAGCACACCCAGAGCAGAAGTCCTACTTCAGCCAGATCAGTCCTGCAAAGAAACTGCGTTTGACAGGCCTTTGGAAGAGATGTTCCCGGTAGGCTGTAAGAGCACTGTGCAGAGCGAGTTGTTTCTTAGCTTCCCAAAGAGCTGGAAGCAAGATGCTGTGGGGCCCAACTCGCCCTTTGGAAAGAAGCCTGCAAGTTGTGCCTTTCAGCTCAAGGGCAATGTAGCACACCCAGAGCAGAAGTCCTACTTCAGCCAGATCAGGCCTGCAAGGAAACTGCGTTTCACAGGCCTTTGGAAGAGATGTTCCCGGTAGGCTGTAAGAGCAGTGTGCAGAGCGAGTTGTTTCTTAGCTTCCCAAAGAGCTGGAAGCAAGATGCTGTGGGGCCCAACTCGCCCTTTGGAAAGAAGCCTGCACGTTGTGCCTTTCAGCTCTAGGACAATGTAGCACACCCAGAGCAGGAGTCCTACTTCAGCCAGATCAGGCCTGCAAAGAAACTGCGTTTCACAGGCCTTTGGAAGAGATGTTCCCGGTAGGCTGTAAGAGCACTGTGCAGAGCGAGTTGTTTCTTAGCTTCCCAAAGAGCTGGAAGCAAGATGCTGTGGGGCCCAACTCGCCCTTTGGAAAGAAGCCTGCACGTTGTGCATTTCAGCTCTAGGGCAATGTAGCACACCCAGAGCAGGAGTCCTACTTCAGCCAGATCAGGCCAGCAAAGAAACTTTGTTTCACAGGCCTTTGGAAGAGATGTTCCCGGTAGGCTGTAAGAGCACTGTGCAGAGCGAGTTGTTTCTTAGCTTCCCAAAGAGCTGGAAGCAAGATGCTGTGGGGCCCAACTCGCCCTTTGAAAGAAGCCTGCACGTTGTGCCTTTCAGCTCTAGGGCAATGTAGCACACCCAGAGCAGAAGTCCTACTTCAGCCAGATCAGGCCAGCAAAGAAACTTTGTTTCACAGGCCTTTGGAAGAGATGTTCCCGGTAGGCTGTAAGAACACTGTGCAGAGCGAGTTGTTTCTTAGCTTCCCAAAGAGCTGGAAGCAAGATGCTGTGGGGCCCAACTCGCCCTTTGGAAAGAAGCCTGCACGTTGTGCCTTTCAGCTCTAGGGCAAAGTAGCACACCCAGTGCAGAAGTCCTACTTCAGCCAGATCAGGCCTGCAAAGAAACTGCGTTTCACAGGCCTTTGGAAGAGATGTTCCCAGTAGGCTGTAAGAGCACTGTGCAGAGCGAGTTGTTTCTTAGCTTCCCAAAGAGCTGGAAGCAAGATGCTGTGGGGCCCAACTCGCCCTTTGGAAAGAAGCCTGCACGTTGTGCCTTTCAGCTCTAGGGCAATGTAGCACACCCAGAGCAGGAGTCCTACTTCAGCCAGATCAGGCCTGCAAAGAAACTGCGTTTCACAGGCCTTTGGAAGAGATGTTCCCGGTAGGCTGTAAGAGCACTGTGCAGAGCGAGTTTTTTCTTAGATTCCCAAAGAGCTGGAAGCAAGATGCTTTGGGGCGTATCTCCGTCTTTGGAAATGATTCAGCACTTTGTGCCTTTCAGCTCTAGGGCAAGGTAGCACACCCAGAGCAGAAGTTCTACTTCAGCCAGATCAGGCCTGCAAGGAAATGTGCGTTTCACAGGACTGTGTAAGAGATGTTCCCAGTAGACTGTAAGAGCAGTGTGCAGAGCGAGTTGTTTCTTATCTTCCCGAAGAGCTGGAAGCAAGATTCTTTAGGGCCTCTCTCCACTTTGGATACAAGGCAGGGCCTTGTGCATGGAAGCTCTAGGGCAATGTAGCACATGCAGAGCACAAGTTCTCCTTCAGCCAGATCAGGACTGCAAAGAAACTGCGTTTCACAGGCCTTTGTAAAGATGTTCCCGGAAGGCTGTAGGAGCACTGTGCAGAGCGAGTTGATTCTTAGCTTCACAAAAAGCTTTAAGCAAGATGCTGTGGGGTGTATCTCCGTCTTTGGAAATGATTCAGCACTTTGTGCCTTGGAGCTCTAGGGCAATTTAGCACACCCAGAGCAGAGTTTCTACTCCACCCATATCAGGCCTGCAAAAAACTGCGTTTCACAGCCCCTTTTACGATATGTTCCCGGTAGGCTGTAAGAGCACTGTGCACAGCGAGTTGTTTCTTAGCTTGCCATAGAGCTGGAAGCAAGATGCTTTAGGGCCTCTCTCCAGTTTGGATACAAGACTGGGCCTTGTGCATGGAAGGTCTAGGGCAATGTAGCACACCCAGAGCAGAAGTTCTACTTCAGCCACATGATGCCTGCAAAAAAACTGCGTTTCACAGGCCTTTGTAAGAGATGTTCTCGGTAGGCTGTAAGAGCACTGTGCACAGCGAGTTTTTTATCAGCTTCCCAAATCGCTGGAAGCAGGATTCTTTAGGGCCTCTCTCCAGGTGGATACAAGGTAGGGCCTTGTGCATGGAAGTTCTAGGGCAATGCAGCACACCCAGAGCAGAAGTTCTAATTCAGGCAGATCAGGCCTGCAAAGAAACTACTTTTCACGGGCCTTTGGAAGAGATGTTCCCGGTAGTCTGTAAGAGGAATGTGCAGAGCGAGTTGTTTCTTAGCTTCCCAAAGAGCTGGAAGCTAGATGCTTTGCTCCCAACTCGCCCTTTGGAAAGAAGACCGCACGTTGTGCCTTTCAGCTCTAGGGCAATGTAGCACACCCAGAGCAGAAGTTCTACTTCAGGCAGATCAGGCCTGCAAAGAAACTGCGTTTCACTGGCCTTTGTAAGAGATGTTCCGGTAGGCTGTAAGAATACTGTGCAGAGCGAGCTGTTTCTTAGCTTCCCAAGGAGCTGGAAGCAAGATGCTTTGGGGCCTCTCTCCCCCTTTTATACAAGGCTGGGCCTTGTGCGTTGAAGCTATAGGGCAATGTACAACACCCGGAGCAGGAGTCCTACTTCAGCCAGATCAGGCCTGCAAAGAAACTGCGTTTCACAGGCCTTTGGAAGAGATGTTCCCGGTAGGCTGTAAGAGCACTGTGCAGAGCGAGTTGTTTCTTAGCTTCCCAAAGAGCTGGAAGCAAGATGCTGTGGGGCACAACTCGCCCTTTGGAAAGAAGCCTGCACGTTGTGCCTTTCAGCTCTAGGTCAATGTAGCACACCCAGAGCAGAAGTCCTACTTCAGCCAGGTCAGGCCTGCAAAGAAACTGCGTTTCACAGGCCTTTGGAAGAGATGTTCCCGGTAGGCTGTAAGAGCACTGTGCAGAGCGAGTTGTTTCTTGGCTTCCCAAAGAGCTGGAAGCAAGATGCTGTGGGGCCCAACTCGCCCTTTGGAAAGAAGCCTGCACGTTGTGCCTTTCAGCTCTAGGGCAATGTAGCACACACAGAGCAGGAGTCCTACTTCAGCCAGATCAGGCCTGCAAAGAAACTGCATTTCACAGGCCTTTGGAAAAGATGTTCCCGGTAGGCTGTAAGAGCACTGTGCAGAGCGAGTTGTTTCTTAGCTTCCCAAAGAGCTGGAAGCAAGATGCTGTGGGGCCCAACTCGCCCTTTGGAAATAAGCCTGCACGTTGTGCCTTTCAGCTCTAGGGCAAAGTAGCACACCCAGAGCAGAAGTCCTACTTCAGCCAGATCAGGCCTGCAAAGAAACTGCGTTTCACAGGCCTTTGGAAGAGATGTTCCCGGTAGGCTGTAAGAGCACTGTGCAGAGCGAGTTGTTTCTTCGCTTCCCAAAGAGCTGGAAGCAAGATGCTGTGGGGCCCAACTCGCCCTTTGGAAAGAAGCCTGCACCTTGTGCCTTTCAGCTCTAGGCAATGTTGCACATCCAGAGCAGGAGTCCTACTTCAGCCAGATCAGGCCTGCAAAGAAACTGCGTTTCACAGGCCTTTGGAAGAGATGTTCCCGGTAGGCTGTAAGAGCACTGTGCAGAGCGAGTTGTTCCTTACCTTTCCAAAGAGCTGGAAGCAAGATTCTGTGGGGCCCAACTCGCCCTTTGGAAAGAAGACTGCACGTTGTGCCTTTCAGCTCTAGGGCAATGTAGCACACCCAGAGCAGAAGTCTTACTTCAGCCAGATCAGGCCTGCAAAGAAACTGCGTTTCACAGGCCTTCGGAAGAGTTGTTCCCGGTAGGCTGTAAGAGCACTGTGCAGAGCGAGTTGTTTGTTAGCTTCACAAAGAGCTGGAAGCAAGATGCTGTGGGGCCCAACTCGCCCTTTGGAAAGAAGCCTGCACGTTGTGCCTTTCAGCTCTAGGGCAAAGTAGCACACCCAGAGCAGGAGTCCTACTTGAGCCAGGTCAGGCCTGCAAAGAAACTGCGTTTCACAGGCCTTTGGAAGAGATGTTCCCGGTAGGCTGTAAGAGCACTGTGCAGAGCGAGTTGTTTCTTCGCTTCCCAAAGAGCTGGAAGCAAGATGCTGTGGGGCCCAACTCGCCCTATGGAAAGAAGCCTGCACGTTGTGCCTTTCAGCTCTAGGACAATGTAGCACACCCAGAGCAGGAGTCCTACTTCAGCCAGATAAGGCCTGCAAAGAAACTGCGTTTCACAGGCCTTTGGAAAAGATGTTCCCGGTAGGCTGTAAGAGCACTGTGCAGAGCGAGTTGTTTCTTAGCTTCCCAAAGAGCTGGAAGCAAGATGCTGTGGGGCCCAACTCGCCCTTTGGAAAGAAGCCTGCACGTTGTGCGTTTCAGCTCTAGGGCAAACTAGCACACTCAGAGCAGAAGTTCTACTTCAAGCACATCAGGCCTGCAAAGAAACTGCGTTTCACAGGCCTTTGGAAGAGATGTTCCCGGTACGCTGTAAGAGCTCAGTGCAGAGCGAGTTGTTTCTTAGCTTCCCAAAGAGCTGAAAGCAAGATGCTGTGGGGCCCAACTCGCCCTTTGGAAAGAAGCCTGCACGTTGTGCCTTTCAGCTCTAGGGCAATGTAGCACACCCAGAGCAGTAGTCCTACTTCAGCCAGATCAGGCCTGCAAAGAAACTGCATTTCACAGGCATTTGGAAGAGATGTTCCCGGTAGGCTGTAAGAGCACTGTGCAGAGCGAGTTGTTTCTTACCTTGCCAAAGAGCTGGAAGCAAGATGCTGTGGGGCCCAACTCGCCCTTTGGAAAGAAGACTGCACGTTGTGCCTTTCAGCTCTAGGGCAATGTAGCACACCCAGAGCAGAAGTCCTACTTCAGCCAGATAAGGCCTGCAAAGAAACTGCTTTTCACAGGCCTTTGGAAGAGATGTTCCCGGTAGACTGTAAGAGCACTGTGCAGAGCGAGTTGTTTATTAGCTTCCCAAAGAGCTGGAAGCAAGATGCTGTGGGGCCCAACTCGCCCGTTGGAAAGTAGCCTGCACGTTGTGCCTTTCAGCTCTAGGGCAATGTAGCACACCCAGAGCAGACGTCCTACTTCAGCCAGATCAGGCCTGCAAAGAAACTGCGTTTCACAGGCCTTTGGAAGAGATGTTCCCGGTAGGCTGTAAGAGCACTGTGCAGAGCGAGTTGTTTCTTAGCTTCCCAAAGAGCTGGAAGCAAGATGCTGTGGGGCCCAACTCGCCCTTTGGAAAGAAGCCTGAACGTTGTGCCTTTCAGTTCTAGGGCAATGTAGCACACCCAGAGCAGAGGTCCTACTTCAGCCAGATCAGGCCTGCAAAGAAACTGCGTTTCACAGGCCTTTGGAAGAGATGTTCCCGGTAGGCGGTAAGAGCACTGTGCAGAGCGAGTTGTTTCTTAGCTTCCCAAAGAGCTGGAAGCAAGATGCTTTGGGGCCCAACTCGCCCTTTGGAAAGAAGCCTGCACCTTGTGCCTTTCAGCTCTAGGGCAATGTAGCACACCCAGAGCAGAAGTCCTACTTCAGCCAGATCAGGCCTGCAAGGAAACTGCGTTTCACAGGCCTTTGGAAGAGATGTTCCCGGTAGGCTGTAAGAGCAGTGTGCAGAGCGAGTTGTTTCTTAGCTTCCCAAAGAGCTGGAAGCAAGATGCTGTGGGGCCCAACTCGCCCTTTGGAAAGAAGCCTGCACGTTGTGCCTTTCAGCTCTAGGACAATGTAGCACACCCAGAGCAGGAGTCCTACTTCAGCCAGATCAGGCCTGCAAAGAAACTGCGTTTCACAGGCCTTTGGAAGAGATGTTCCCGGTAGGCTGTAAGAGCACTGTGCAGAGCGAGTTGTTTCTTAGCTTCCCAAAGAGCTGGAAGCAAGATGCTGTGGGGCCCAACTCGCCCTTTGGAAAGAAGCCTGCACGTTGTGCCTTTCAGCTCTAGGGCAATGTAGCACACCCAGAGCAGGAGTCCTACTTCAGCCAGATCAGGCCAGCAAAGAAACTTTGTTTCACAGGCCTTTGGAAGAGATGTTCCCGGTAGGCTGTAAGAGCACTGTGCAGAGCGAGTTGTTTCTTAGCTTCCCAAAGAGCTGGAAGCAAGATGCTGTGGGGCCCAACTCGCCCTTTGAAAGAAGCCTGCACGTTGTGCCTTTCAGCTCTAGGGCAATGTAGCACACCCAGAGCAGAAGTCCTACTTCAGCCAGATCAGGCCAGCAAAGAAACTTTGTTTCACAGGCCTTTGGAAGAGATGTTCCCGGTAGGCTGTAAGAACACTGTGCAGAGCGAGTTGTTTCTTAGCTTCCCAAAGAGCTGGAAGCAAGATGCTGTGGGGCCCAACTCGCCCTTTGGAAAGAAGCCTGCACGTTGTGCCTTTCAGCTCTAGGGCAAAGTAGCACACCCAGTGCAGAAGTCCTACTTCAGCCAGATCAGGCCTGCAAAGAAACTGCGTTTCACAGGCCTTTGGAAGAGATGTTCCCGGTAGGCTGTAAGAGCACTGTGCAGAGCGAGTTGTTTCTTAGCTTCCCAAAGAGCTGGAAGCAAGATTCTGTGGGGCCCAACTCGCCCTTTGGAAAGAAGCCTGCACGTTGTGCCTTTCAGCTCTAGGGCAATGTAGCACACCCAGAGCAGGAGCCCTACTTCAGCCAGATCAGGCCTGCAAAGAAACTGCGTTTCACAGGCCTTTGGAAGAGATGTTCCCGGTAGGCTGTAAGAGCACTGTGCAGAGCGAGTTTTTTCTTAGATTCCCAAAGAGCTGGAAGCAAGATGCTTTGGGGCGTATCTCCGTCTTTGGAAATGATTCAGCACTTTGTGCCTTTCAGCTCTAGGGCAATGTAGCACACCCAGAGCAGAAGTTCTACTTCAGCCAGATCAGGCCTGCAAGGAAAAGTGCGTTTCACAGGACTGTGTAAGAGATGTTCCCAGTAGACTGTAAGAGCAGTGTGCAGAGCGAGTTGTTTCTTATCTTCCCGAAGAGCTGGAAGCAAGATTCTTTAGGGCCTCTCTCCACTTTGGATACAAGGCAGGGCCTTGTGCATGGAAGCTCTAGGGCAATGTAGCACATGCAGAGCACAAGTTCTCCTTCAGCCAGATCAGGACTGCAAAGAAACTGCGTTTCACAGGCCTTTGTAAAGATGTTCCCGGAAGGCTGTAGGAGCACTGTGCAGAGCGAGTTGATTCTTAGCTTCACAAAAAGCTTTAAGCAAGATGCTGTGGGGTGTATCTCCGTCTTTGGAAATGATTCAGCACTTTGTGCCTTGGAGCTCTAGGGCAATTTAGCACACCCAGAGCAGAGTTTCTACTCCACCCATATCAGGCCTGCAAAAAACTGCGTTTCACAGCCCCTTTTACGATATGTTCCCGGTAGGCTGTAAGAGCACTGTGCACAGCGAGTTGTTTCTTAGCTTGCCATAGAGCTGGAAGCAAGATGCTTTAGGGCCTCTCTCCAGTTTGGATACAAGACTGGGCCTTGTGCATGGAAGGTCTAGGGCAATGTAGCACACCCAGAGCAGAAGTTCTACTTCAGCCACATGATGCCTGCAAAAAAACTGCGTTTCACAGGCCTTTGTAAGAGATGTTCTCGGTAGGCTGTAAGAGCACTGTGCACAGCGAGTTTTTTATCAGCTTCCCAAATCGCTGGAAGCAGGATTCTTTAGGGCCTCTCTCCAGGTGGATACAAGGTAGGGCCTTGTGCATGGAAGTTCTAGGGCAATGCAGCACACCCAGAGCAGAAGTTCTACTTCAGGCAGATCAGGCCTGCAAAGAAACTACTTTTCACGGGCCTTTGGAAGAGATGTTCCTGGTAGTCTGTAAGAGGAATGTGCAGAGCGAGTTGTTTCTTAGCTTCCCAAAGAGCTGGAAGCTAGATGCTTTGCTCCCAACTCGCCCTTTGGAAAGAAGACCGCACGTTGTGCCTTTCAGCTCTAGGGCAATGTAGCACACCCAGAGCAGAAGTTCTACTTCAGGCAGATCAGGCCTGCAAAGAAACTGCGTTTCACTGGCCTTTGTAAGAGATGTTCCGGTAGGCTGTAAGAATACTGTGCAGAGCGAGCTGTTTCTTAGCTTCCCAAGGAGCTGGAAGCAAGATGCTTTGGGGCCTCTCTCCCCCTTTTATACAAGGCTGGGCCTTGTGCGTTGAAGCTATAGGGCAATGTACAACACCCGGAGCAGGAGTCCTACTTCAGCCAGATCAGGCATGCAAAGAAACTGCGTTTCACAGGCCTTTGGAAGAGATGTTCCCGGTAGGCTGTAAGAGCACTGTGCAGAGCGAGTTGTTTCTTAGCTTCCCAAAGAGCTGGAAGCAAGATGCTGTGGGGCACAACTCGCCCTTTGGAAAGAAGCCTGCACGTTGTGCCTTTCAGCTCTAGGTCAATGTAGCACACCCAGAGCAGAAGTCCTACTTCAGCCAGGTCAGGCCTGCAAAGAAACTGCATTTCACAGGCCTTTGGAAAAGATGTTCCCGGTAGGCTGTAAGAGCACTGTGCAGAGCGAGTTGTTTCTTAGCTTCCCAAAGAGCTGGAAGCAAGATGCTGTGGGGCCCAACTCGCCCTTTGGAAAGAAGCCTGCACGTTGTGCCTTTCAGCTCTAGGGCAATGTAGCACACACAGAGCAGGAGTCCTACTTCAGCCAGATCAGGCCTGCAAAGAAACTGCATTTCACAGGCCTTTGGAAAAGATGTTCCCGGTAGGCTGTAAGAGCACTGTGCAGAGCGAGTTGTTTCTTAGCTTCCCAAAGAGCTGGAAGCAAGATGCTGTGGGGCCCAACTCGCCCTTTGGAAAGAAGCCTGCACGTTGTGCCTTTCAGCTCTAGGGCAATGTAGCACACCCAGAGCAGAAGTCCTACTTCAGCCAGATAAGGCCTGCAAAGAAACTGCTTTTCACAGGCCTTTGGAAGAGATGTTCCCGGTAGACTGTAAGAGCACTGTGCAGAGCGAGTTGTTTATTAGCTTCCCAAAGAGCTGGAAGCAAGATGCTGTGGGGCCCAACTCGCCCGTTGGAAAGTAGCCTGCACGTTGTGCCTTTCAGCTCTAGGGCAATGTAGCACACCCAGAGCAGACGTCCTACTTCAGCCAGATCAGGCCTGCAAAGAAACTGCGTTTCACAGGCCTTTGGAAGAGATGTTCCCGGTAGGCTGTAAGAGCACTGTGCAGAGCGAGTTGTTTCTTAGCTTCCCAAAGAGCTGGAAGCAAGATGCTGTGGGGCCCAACTCGCCCTTTGGAAAGAAGCCTGAACGTTGTGCCTTTCAGTTCTAGGGCAATGTAGCACACCCAGAGCAGAGGTCCTACTTCAGCCAGATCAGGCCTGCAAAGAAACTGCGTTTCACAGGCCTTTGGAAGAGATGTTCCCGGTAGGCGGTAAGAGCACTGTGCAGAGCGAGTTGTTTCTTAGCTTCCCAAAGAGCTGGAAGCAAGATGCTTTGGGGCCCAACTCGCCCTTTGGAAAGAAGCCTGCACCTTGTGCCTTTCAGCTCTAGGGCAATGTAGCACACCCAGAGCAGAAGTCCTACTTCAGCCAGATCAGGCCTGCAAAGAAACTGCGTTTCACAGGCCTTTGGAAGAGATGTTCCCGGTAGGCTGTAAGAGCAGTGTGCAGAGCGAGTTGTTCCTTAGCTTCCCAAAGAGCTGGAAGCAAGATGCTGTGGGGCCCAACTCGCCCTTTGGAAAGAAGCCTGCACGTTGTGCCTTTCAGCTCTAGGACAATGTAGCACACCCAGAGCAGGAGTCCTACTTCAGCCAGATCAGGCCTGCAAAGAAACTGCGTTTCACAGGCCTTTGGAAGAGATGTTCCCGGTAGGCTGTAAGAGCACTGTGCAGAGCGAGTTGTTTCTTAGCTTCCCAAAGAGCTGGAAGCAAGATGCTGTGGGGCACAACTCGCCCTTTGGAAAGAAGCCTTCACGTTGTGCCTTTCAGCTCTAGGTCAATGTAGCACACCCAGAGCAGAAGTCCTACTTCAGCCAGGTCAGGCCTGCAAAGAAACTGCGTTTCACAGGCCTTTGGAAGAGATGTTCCCGGTAGGCTGTAAGAGCACTGTGCAGAGCGAGTTGTTTCTTAGCTTCCCAAAGAGCTGGAAGCAAGATGCTGTGGGGCCCAACTCGCCCTTTGGAAAGAAGCCTGCACGTTGTGCCTTTCAGCTCTAGGGCAATGTAGCACACACAGAGCAGGAGTCCTACTTCAGCCAGATCAGGCCTGCAAAGAAACTGCATTTCACAGGCCTTTGGAAAAGATGTTCCCGGTAGGCTGTAAGAGCACTGTGCAGAGCGAGTTGTTTCTTAGCTTCCCAAAGAGCTGGAAGCAAGATGCTGTGGGGCCCAACTCGCCCTTTGGAAAGAAGCCTGCACGTTGTGCCTTTCAGCTCTAGGGCAAAGTAGCACACCCAGAGCAGAAGTCCTACTTCAGCCAGATCAGGCCTGCAAAGAAACTGCGTTTCACAGGCCTTTGGAAGAGATGTTCCCGGTAGGCTGTAAGAGCACTGTGCAGAGCGAGTTGTTTCTTAGCTTCCCAAAGAGCTGGAAGCAAGATGCTGTGGGGCCCAAATCGCCCTTTGGAAAGAAGCGTGCACGTTGTGCCTTTCAGCTCTAGGCAATGTTGCACACCCAGAGCAGGAGTCCTACTTCAGCCAGATAAGGCCTGCAAAGAAACTGCGTTTCACAGGCCTTTGGAAGAGATGTTCCCGGTAGGCTGTAAGAGCACTGTGCAGAGCGAGTTGTTTCTTAGCTTCCCAAAGAGCTGGAAGCAAGATGCTGTGGGCCCAACTCGCCCTTTGGAAAGAAGCCTGCACGTTGCGCGTTTCAGCTCTAGGGCAATGTAGCACACCCAGAGCAGAAGTCCTACTTCAGCCAGATCAGGCCTGCAAAGAAACTGCGTTTCACAGGCCTTTGGAAGAGATGTTCCCGGTAGGCTGTAAGAGCACTGTGCAGAGCGAGTTGTTTCTTAGCTTCCCAAAGAGCTGGAAGCAAGATGCTGTGGGGCCCAACTCGCCCTTTGGAAAGAAGCCTGCACGTTGTGCCTTTCAGCTCTAGGACAATGTAGCACACCCAGAGCAGAAGTCCTACTTCAGCCAGATCAGACCTGCAAAGAAACTGCGTTTCACAGGCCTTTGGAAGAGATGTTCCCGGTAGGCTGTAAGAGCACTGTGCAGAGCGAGTTGTTTCTTAGCTTCCCAAAGAGCTGGAAGCAAGATGCTGTGGGGCCCAACTCGCCCTTTGGAAAGAAGCCTGCACGTTGTGCCTTTCAGCTCTAGGGCAATGTAGCACACACAGAGCAGGAGTCCTACTTCAGCCAGATCAGGCCTGCAAAGAAACTGCATTTCACAGGCCTTTGGAAAAGATGTTCCCGGTAGGCTGTAAGAGCACTGTGCAGAGCGAGTTGTTTCTTAGCTTCCCAAAGAGCTGGAAGCAAGATGCTGTGGGGCCCAACTCGCCCTTTGGAAAGAAGCCTGCACGTTGTGCCTTTCAGCTCTAGGGCAAAGTAGCACACCCAGAGCAGAAGTCCTACTTCAGCCAGATCAGGCCTGCAAAGAAACTGCGTTTCACAGGCCTTTGGAAGAGATGTTCCCGGTAGGCTGTAAGAGCACTGTGCAGAGCGAGTTGTTTCTTAGCTTCCCAAAGAGCTGGAAGCAAGATGCTGTGGGGCCCAAATCGCCCTTTGGAAAGAAGCGTGCACGTTGTGCCTTTCAGCTCTAGGCAATGTTGCACACCCAGAGCAGGAGTCCTACTTCAGCCAGATAAGGCCTGCAAAGAAACTGCGTTTCACAGGCCTTTGGAAGAGATGTTCCCGGTAGGCTGTAAGAGCACTGTGCAGAGCGAGTTGTTCCTTACCTTTCCAAAGAGCTGGAAGCAAGATTCTGTGGGGCCCAACTCGCCCTTTGGAAAGAAGACTGCACGTTGTGCCTTTCAGCTCTAGGGCAATGTAGCACACCCAGAGCAGAAGTCTTACTTCAGCCAGATCAGGCCTGCAAAGAAACTGCGTTTCACAGGCCTTCGGAAGAGTTGTTCCCGGTAGGCTGTAAGAGCACTGTGCAGAGCGAGTTGTTTGTTAGCTTCACAAAGAGCTGGAAGCAAGATGCTGTGGGGCGCAACTCGCCCTTTGGAAAGAAGCCTGCACGTTGTGCCTTTCAGCTCTAGGGCAAAGTAGCACACCCAGAGCAGGAGTCCTACTTGAGCCAGGTCAGGCCTGCAAAGAAACTGCGTTTCACAGGCCTTTGGAAGAGATGTTCCCGGTAGGCTGTAAGAGCACTGTGCAGAGCGAGTTGTTTCTTCGCTTCCCAAAGAGCTGGAAGCAAGATGCTGTGGGGCCCAACTCGCCCTTTGGAAAGAAGCCTGCACGTTGTGCCTTTCAGCTCTAGGACAATGTAGCACACCCAGAGCAGGAGTCCTACTTCAGCCAGATAAGGCCTGCAAAGAAACTGCGTTTCACAGGCCTTTGGAAAAGATGTTCCCGGTAGGCTGTAAGAGCACTGTGCAGAGCGAGTTGTTTCTTAGCTTCCCAAAGAGCTGGAAGCAAGATGCTGTGGGGCCCAACTCGCCCTTTGGAAAGAAGCCTGCACGTTGTGCGTTTCAGCTCTAGGGCAATGTAGCACACTCAGAGCAGAAGTTCTACTTCAAGCACATCAGGCCTGCAAAGAAACTGCGTTTCACAGGCCTTTGGAAGAGATGTTCCCGGTACGCTGTAAGAGCTCAGTGCAGAGCGAGTTGTTTCTTAGGTTCCCAAAGAGCTGGAAGCAAGATGCTGTGGGGCCCAACTCGCCCTTTGGAAAGAAGCCTGCACGTTGTGCCTTTCAGCTCTAGGGCAACGTAGCACACCCAGAGCAGAAGTCCTACTTCACCCAGATCAGGCCTACAAGAAACTGCGTTTCACAGGCCTTTGGAAGAGATGTTCGCGGTAGGCTGTAAGAGCACTGTGCAGAGCGAGTTGTTTCTTAGCTTCCCAAAGAGCTGGAAGCAAGATGCTGTGGGGCCCAACTCGCCCTTTGAAAGAAGCCTGCACGTTGTGCCTTTCAGCTCTAGGGCAAAGTAGCACACCCAGAGCAGAAGTCCTACTTCAGCCAGATCAGGCCTGCAAAGAAACTGCGTTTCACAGGCCTTTGGAAGAGATGTTCCCGGTAGGCTGTAAGAGCACTGTGCAGAGCGAGTTGTTTCTTAGCTTCCCAAAGAGCTGGAAGCAAGATGCTGTGGGCCCAACTCGCCCTTTGGAAAGAAGCCTGCACGTTGCGCGTTTCAGCTCTAGGGCAATGTAGCACACCCAGAGCAGAAGTCCTACTTCAGCCAGATCAGGCCTGCAAAGAAACTGCGTTTCACAGGCCTTTGGAAGAGATGTTCCCGGTAGGCTGTAAGAGCACTGTGCAGAGCGAGTTGTTTCTTAGCTTCCCAAAGAGCTGGAAGCAAGATGCTGTGGGGCCCAACTCGCCCTTTGGAAAGAAGCCTGCACGTTGTGCCTTTCAGCTCTAGGACAATGTAGCACACCCAGAGCAGAAGTCCTACTTCAGCCAGATCAGACCTGCAAAGAAACTGCGTTTCACAGGCCTTTGGAAGAGATGTTCCCGGTAGGCTGTAAGAGCACTGTGCAGAGCGAGTTGTTTCTTAGCTTCCCAAAGAGCTGGAAGCAAGATGCTGTGGGGCCCAACTCGCCCTTTGGAAAGAAGCCTGCACGTTGTGAGTTTCAGCTCTAGGGCAATGAAGCACACACAGAGCAGAAGTTCTACTTCAGCGAGATCAGGTCTGCGAGGAAACTGCTTTTCACAGGCCTTTGGAAGAGATGTTCCCGGTAGGCTGTAAGAGCACTGTGCAGAGCGAGTTGTTTCTTAGCTTCCCAAAGAGCTGAAAGCAAGATGCTGTGGGGCCCAACTCGCCCTTTGGAAAGAAGCCTGCACGTTGTGCCTTTCAGCTCTAGGGCAATGTAGCACACCCAGAGCAGAAGTCCTACTTCAGCCAGATCAGGCCTGCAAAGAAACTGCATTTCACAGGCATTTGGAAGAGATGTTCCCGGTAGGCTGTAAGAGCACTGTGCAGAGCGAGTTGTTTCTTACCTTGCCAAAGAGCTGGAAGCAAGATGCTGTGGGGCCCAACTCGCCCTTTGTAAAGAAGCCTGCACGTTGTGCCTTTCAGCTCTAGGGCAATGTAGCACACCCAGAGCAGAAGTCCTACTTCAGCCAGATAAGGCCTGCAAAGAAACTGCTTTTCACAGGCCTTTGGAAGAGATGTTCCCGGTAGGCTGTAAGAGCACTGTGCAGAGCGAGTTGTTTATTAGCTTCCCAAAGAGCTGGAAGCAAGATGCTGTGGGGCCCAACTCGCCCGTTGGAAAGTAGCCTGCACGTTGTGCCTTTCAGCTCTAGGGCAATGTAGCACACCCAGAGCAGACGTCCTACTTCAGCCAGATCAGGCCTGCAAAGAAACTGCGTTTCACAGGCCTTTGGAAGAGATGTTCCCGGTAGGCTGTAAGAGCACTGTGCAGAGCGAGTTGTTTCTTAGCTTCCCAAAGAGCTGGAAGCAAGATGCTGTGGGGCCCAACTCGCCCTTTGGAAAGAAGCCTGAACGTTGTTCCTTTCAGTTCTAGGGCAATGTAGCACACCCAGAGCAGAGGTCCTACTTCAGCCAGATCAGGCCTGCAAAGAAACTGCGTTTCACAGGCCTTTGGAAGAGATGTTCCCGGTAGGCGGTAAGAGCACTGTGCAGAGCGAGTTGTTTCTTAGCTTCCCAAAGAGCTGGAAGCAAGATGCTTTGGGGCCCAACTCGCCCTTTGGAAAGAAGCCTGCACCTTGTGCCTTTCAGCTCTAGGGCAATGTAGCACACCCAGAGCAGAAGTCCTACTTCAGCCAGATCAGGCCTGCAAAGAAACTGCGTTTCACAGGCCTTTGGAAGAGATGTTCCCGGTAGGCTGTAAGAGCACTGTGCAGAGCGAGTTGTTTCTTAGCTTCCCAAAGAGCTGGAAGCAAGATGCTGTGGGGCCGAACTCGCCCTTTGGAAAGAAGCCTGCACGTTGTGCCTTTCGGCTCTAGGGCAATGTAGCACACCCAGAGAAGAAGTCCTACTTCAGCCAGATCAGGCCTGCAAAGAAACTGCGTTTCACAGGCCTTTGGAAGAGATGTTCCCGGTAGGCTGTAAGAGCACTGTGCAGAGCGAGTTGTTTCTTAGCTTCCCAAAGAGCTGGAAGCAAGATGCTGTGGGGCCCAACTCGCCCTTTGAAAGAAGCCTGCACGTTGTGCCTTTCAGCTGTAGGGCAATGTAGCACACCCAGAGCAGGAGTCCTACTTCAGCCAGATCAGGCCTGCAAAGAAACTGCGTTTCACAGGCCTTTGGAAGAGATGTTCCCGGTAGGCTGTAAGACCACTGTGCAGAGCGAGTTGTTTCTTAGCTTCCCAAAGAGCTGGAAGCAAGATGCTGTGGGGCCCAACTCGCCCTTTGGAAAGAAGCCTGCACATTGTGCCTTTCAGCTCTAGGGCAATGTAGCACACCCAGAGCAGAAGTTCTACTTCAGCCAGATCAGGCCTGCAAGGAAAACTGCGTTTCACAGGACTGTGTAACAGATGTTCCCAGTAGACTGTAAGAGCACTGTGCAGAGCGAGTTGTTTCTTAGCTTCCCAAAGAGCTGGAAGCAAGATGCTGCGGGGCCCAACTCGCCCTTTGGAAAGAAGCCTGCACGTTGTGCCTTTCAGCTCTAGGGCAATGTAGCACACCCAGAGCAGAAGTCCTACTTCAGCCAGATCAGGCCAGCAAAGAAACTCTGTTTCACAGGCCTTTGGAAGAGATGTTCCCGGTAGGCTGTAAGAGCACTGTGCAGAGCGAGTTGTTTCTTAGCTTCCCAAAGAGCTGGAAGCAAGATGCTGTGGGGCCCAACTCGCCCTTTGGAAAGAAGCCTGCACGTTGTGCCTTTCAGCTCTAGGGCAAAGTAGCACACCCAGTGCAGAAGTCCTACTTCAGCCAGATCAGGCCTGCAAAGAAACTGCGTTTCACAGGCCTTTGGAAGAGATGTTCCCGGTAGGCTGTAAGAGCACTGTGCACAGCGAGTTGTTTCTTAGCTTGCCATAGAGCTGGAAGCAAGGTGCTTTAGTGCCTCTCTCCAGTTTGGATACAAGACTGGGCCTTGTGCATGGAAGGTCTAGGGCAATGTAGCACACCCAGAGCAGAAGTTCTACTTCAGCCACATGACGCCTGCAAAAAAACTGCGTTTCACAGGCCTTTGTAAGAGATGTTCTCGGTAGGCTGTAAGAGCACTGTGCACAGCGAGTTTTTTATCAGCTTCCCAAATCGCTGGAAGCAGGATTCTTTAGGGCCTCTCTCCAGGTGGATACAAGGTAGGGCCTTGTGCATGGAAGTACTAGGGCAATGCAGCACACCCAGAGCAGAAGTTCTACTTCAGGCAGATCAGGCCTGCAAAGAAACTACTTTTCACGGGCCTTTGGAAGAGATGTTCCCGGTAGTCTGTAAGAGGAATGTGCAGAGCGAGTTGTTTCTTAGCTTCCCAAAGAGCTGGAAGCTAGATGCTTTGCTCCCAACTCGCCCTTTGGAAAGAAGACCGCACGTTGTGCCTTTCAGCTCTAGGGCAATGTAGCACACCCAGAGCAGAAGTTCTACTTCAGGCAGATCAGGCCTGCAAAGAAACTGCGTTTCACTGGCCTTTGTAAGAGATGTTCCGGTAGGCTGTAAGAATACTGTGCAGAGCGAGCTGTTTCTTAGCTTCCCAAGGAGCTGGAAGCAAGATGCTTTGGGGCCTCTCTCCCCCTTTTATACAAGGCTGGGCCTTGTGCGTTGAAGCTCTAGGGCAATGTACAACACCCAGAGCAGGAGTCCTACTTCAGCCAGATCAGGCCTGCAAAGAAACTGCGTTTCACAGGCCTTTGGAAGAGATGTTCCCGGTAGGCTGTAAGAGCACTGTGCAGAGCGAGTTGTTTCTTAGCTTCCCAAAGAGCTGCAAGCAAGATGCTGTGGGGCCCAACTCGCCCTTTGGAAAGAAGCCTGCACGTTGTGCCTTTCAGCTCTAGGGCAATGTAGCACACCCAGAGCAGAAGTCCTACTTCAGCCAGATCAGTCCTGCAAAGAAACTGCGTTTGACAGGCCTTTGGAAGAGATGTTCCCGGTAGGCTGTAAGAGCACTGTGCAGAGCGAGTTGTTTCTTAGCTTCCCAAAGAGCTGGAAGCAAGATGCTGTGGGGCCCAACTCGCCCTTTGGAAAGAAGCCTGCAAGTTGTGCCTTTCAGCTCAAGGGCAATGTAGCACACCCAGAGCAGAAGTCCTACTTCAGCCAGATCAGGCCTGCAAGGAAACTGCGTTTCACAGGCCTTTGGAAGAGATGTTCCCGGTAGGCTGTAAGAGCACTGTGCAGAGCGAGTTGTTTCTTAGCTTCCCAGAGAGCTGGAAGCAAGATGCTGTGGGGCCCAACTCGCCCTTTGGAAAGAAGCCTGCACGTTGTGCCTTTCAGCTCTAGGACAATGTAGCACACCCAGAGCAGGAGTCCTACTTCAGCCAGATCAGGCCTGCAAAGAAACTGCGTTTCACAGGCCTTTGGAAGAGATGTTCCCGGTAGGCTGTAAGAGCACTGTGCAGAGCGAGTTGTTTCTTAGCTTCCCAAAGAGCTGGAATCAAGATGCTGTGGGGCCCAACTCGCCCTTTGGAAATAAGCCTGCACGTTGTGCCTTTCAGCTCTAGGGCAATGTAGCACACCCAGAGCAGGAGTCCTACTGCAGCCAGATCAGGCCAGCAAAGAAACTTTGTTTCACAGGCCTTTGGAAGAGATGTTCCCGGTAGGCTGTAAGAGCACTGTGCAGAGCGAGTTGTTTCTTAGCTTCCCAAAGAGCTGGAAGCAAGATGCTGTGGGGCCCAACTCGCCCTTTGAAAGAAGCCTGCACGTTGTGCCTTTCAGCTCTAGGGCAATGTAGCACACCCAGAGCAGAAGTCCTACTTCAGCCAGATCAGGCCAGCAAAGAAACTGCGTTTCACAGGCCTTTGGAAGAGATGTTCCCGGTAGGCTGTAAGAGCACTGTGCAGAGCGAGTTGTTTCTTAGCTTCCCAAAGAGCTGGAAGCAAGATGCTGTGGGGCCCATCTCGCCCTTTGGAAAGAAGCCTGCACGTTGTGCCTTTCAGCTCTAGGGCAAAGTAGCACACCCAGTGCAGAAGTCCTACTTCAGCCAGATCAGGCCTGCAAAGAAACTGCGTTTCACAGGCCTTTGGAAGAGATGTTCCCGGTAGGCTGTAAGAGCACTGTGCAGAGCGAGTTGTTTCTTAGCTTCCCAAAGAGCTGGAAGCAAGATGCTGTGGGGCCCAACTCGCCCTTTGGAAAGAAGCCTGCACGTTGTGCCTTTCAGCTCTAGGGCAATGTAGCACACCCAGAGCAGGAGCCCTACTTCAGCCAGATCAGGCCTGCAAAGAAACTGCGTTTCACAGGCCTTTGGAAGAGATGTTCCCGGTAGGCTGTAAGAGCACTGTGCAGAGCGAGTTTTTTCTTAGATTCCCAAAGAGCTGGAAGCAAGATGCTTTGGGGCGTATCTCCGTCTTTGGAAATGATTCAGCACTTTGTGCCTTTCAGCTCTAGGGCAATGTAGCACACCCAGAGCAGAAGTTCTACTTCAGCCAGATCAGGCCTGCAAGGAAAAGTGCGTTTCGCAGGACTGTGTAAGAGATGTTCCCAGTAGACTGTAAGAGCAGTGTGCAGAGCGAGTTGTTTCTTATCTTCCCGAAGAGCTGGAAGCAAGATTCTTTAGGGCCTCTCTCCACTTTGGATACAAGGCAGGGCCTTGTGCATGGAAGCTCTAGGGCAATGTAGCACATGCAGAGCACAAGTTCTCCTTCAGCCAGATCAGGACTGCAAAGAAACTGCGTTTCACAGGCCTTTGTAAAGATGTTCCCGGAAGGCTGTAGGAGCACTGTGCAGAGCGAGTTGATTCTTAGCTTCACAAAAAGCTTTAAGCAAGATGCTGTGGGGTGTATCTCCGTCTTTGGAAATGATTCAGCACTTTGTGCCTTGGAGCTCTAGGGCAATTTAGCACACCCAGAGCAGAGTTTCTACTCCACCCATATCAGGCCTGCAAAAAACTGCGTTTCACAGCCCCTTTTACGATATGTTCCCGGTAGGCTGTAAGAGCACTGTGCACAGCGAGTTGTTTCTTAGCTTGCCATAGAGCTGGAAGCAAGATGCTTTAGGGCCTCTCTCCAGTTTGGATACAAGACTGGGCCTTGTGCATGGAAGGTCTAGGGCAATGTAGCACACTGAGAGCAGAAGTTCTACTTCAGCCACATGACGCCTGCAAAAAAACTGCGTTTCACAGGCCTTTGTAAGAGATGTTCTCGGTAGGCTGTAAGAGCACTGTGCACAGCGAGTTTTTTATCAGCTTCCCAAATCGCTGGAAGCAGGATTCTTTAGGGCCTCTCTCCAGGTGGATACAAGGTAGGGCCTTGTGCATGGAAGTTCTAGGGCAATGCAGCACACCCAGAGCAGAAGTTCTACTTCAGGCAGATCAGGCCTGCAAAGAAACTACTTTTCACGGGCCTTTGGAAGAGATGTTCCCGGTAGTCTGTAAGAGGAATGTGCAGAGCGAGTTGTTTCTTAGCTTCCCAAAGAGCTGGAAGCTAGATGCTTTGCTCCCAACTCGCCCTTTGGAAAGAAGACCGCACGTTGTGCCTTTCAGCTCTAGGGCAATGTAGCACACCCAGAGCAGAAGTTCTACTTCAGGCAGATCAGGCCTGCAAAGAAACTGCGTTTCACTGGCCTTTGTAAGAGATGTTCCGGTAGGCTGTAAGAATACTGTGCAGAGCGAGCTGTTTCTTAGCTTCCCAAGGAGCTGGAAGCAAGATGCTTTGGGGCCTCTCTCCCCCTTTTATACAAGGCTGGGCCTTGTGCGTTGAAGCTCTAGGGCAATGTACAACACCCAGAGCAGGAGTCCTACTTCAGCCAGGTCAGCCCTGCAAAGAAACTGCGTTTCACAGGCCTTTGGAAGAGATGTTCCCGGTAGGCTGTAAGAGCACTGTGCAGAGCGAGTTGTTTCTTAGCTTCCCAAAGAGCTGGAAGCAAGATGCTGTGGGGCCCAACTCGCCCTTTGGAAAGAAGCCTGCACGTTGTGCCTTTCAGCTCTAGGGCAATGTAGCACACCCAGAGCAGAAGTCCTACTTCAGCCAGGTCAGGCCTGCAAAGAAACTGCGTTTCACAGGCCTTTGGAAGAGATGTTCCCGGTAGGCTGTAAGAGCACTGTGCAGAGCGAGTTGTTTCTTAGCTTCCCAAAGAGCTGGAAGCAAGATGCTGTGGGGCCCAACTCGCCCTTTGGAAAGAAGCCTGCACGTTGTGCCTTTCAGCTCGAGGGCAATGTAGCACACACAGAGCAGGAGTCCTACTTCAGCCAGATCAGGCCTGCAAAGAAACTGCATTTCACAGGCCTTTGGAAAAGATGTTCCGGGTAGGCTGTAAGAGCACTGTGCAGAGCGAGTTGTTTCTTAGCTTCCCAAAGAGCTGGAAGCAAGATGCTGTGGGGCCCAACTCGCCCTTTGGAAAGAAGCCTGCACGTTGTGCCTTTCAGCTCTAGGGCAAAGTAGCGCACCCAGAGCAGAAGTCCTACTTCAGCCAGATCAGGCCTGCAAAGAAACTGCGTTTCACAGGCCTTTGGAAGAGATGTTCCCGGTAGGCTGTAAGAGCACTGTGCAGAGCGAGTTGTTTGTTAGCTTCCCAAAGAGCTGGAAGCAAGATGCTGTGGGGCCCAACTCGCCCTTTGGAAAGAAGCGTGCACGTTGTGCCTTTCAGCTCTAGGCAATGTTGCACACCCAGAGCAGGAGTCCTACTTCAGCCAGATAAGGCCTGCAAAGAAACTGCGTTTCACAGGCCTTTGGAAGAGATGTTCCCGGTAGGCTGTAAGAGCACTGTGCAGAGCGAGTTGTTTCTTAGCTTCCCAAAGAGCTGGAAGCAAGATGCTGTGGGGCCGAACTCGCCCTTTGGAAAGAAGCCTGCACGTTGTGCCTTTCAGCTGTAGGCAATGTAGCACACCTAGAGCAGAAGTCCTACATCAGCCAGATCAGGCCTGCAAAGAAACTGCGTTTCACAGGCCTTTGGAAGAGATGTTCCCGGTAGGCTGTAAGAGCACTGTGCAGAGCGAGTTGTTTCTTAGCTTCCCAAAGAGCTGGAAGCAAGATGCTGTGGGGCCCAACTCGCCCTTTGGAAAGAAGCCTGCACGTTGTGCCTTTTAGCTCTAGGGCAATGTAGCACACCCAAGCAGGAGTCCTACTTCAGCGACATCAGGCCTGCAAAGAAACTGCTTCTCACGGGCCTTTGGAAGATTGTTCCCGGTAGGCTGTAAGAGCACTGTGCAGAGCGAGTTGTTTCTTAGCTTCCCAAAGAGCTGGAAGCAAGATGCTGTGGGGCCCAACTCGCCCTTTGGAAAGAAGCCTGCACGTTGTGCCTTTCAGCTCAAGGGCAATGTAGCACACCCAGAGCAGAAGTCCTACTTCAGCCAGATCAGGCCTGCAAGGAAACTGCGTTTCACAGGCCGTTGGAAGAGATGTTCCCGGTAGGCTGTAAGAACACTGTGCAGAGCGAGTTGTTTCTTAGCTTCCCAAAGAGCTGGAAGCAAGATGCTGTGCGGCCCAACTCGCCCTTTGGAAAGAAGCCTGCACGTTGTGCCTTTCAGCTCTAGGACAATGTAGCACACCCAGAGCAGGAGTCCTACTTCAGCCAGGTCAGGCCTGCAAAGAAACTGCGTTTCACAGGCCTTTGGAAGAGATGTTCCCGGTAGGCTGTAAGAGCACTGTGCAGAGCGAGTTGTTTCTTAGCTTCCCAAAGAGCTGGAAGCAAGATGCTGTGGGGCCCAACTCGCCCTTTGGAAAGAAGCCTGCACGTTGTGCCTTTCAGCTCTAGGGCACTGTAGCACACCCAGAGCAGAAGTCCTACTTCAGCCAGATCAGGCCTGCAAAGAAACTGCATTTCACATGCATTTGGAAGAGATGTTCCCGGTAGGCTGTAAGAGCACTGTGCAGAGCGAGTTGTTTCTTACCTTTCCAAAGAGCTGGAAGCAAGATGCTGTGGGGCCCCACTCGCCCTTTGGAAAGAAGACTGCACGTTGTGCCTTTCAGCTCTAGGGCAATGTAGCACACCCAGAGCAGAAGTCCTACTTCAGCCAGATAAGGCCTGCAAAGAAACTGCGTTTCACAGGCCTTTGGAAGAGATGTTCCCGGTAGGCTGTAAGAGCACTGTGCAGAGCGAGTTTTTTCTTAGATTCCCAAAGAGCTGGAATCAAGATGCTTTGGGGCGTATCTCCGTCTTTGGAAATGATTCAGCACTTTGTGCCTTTCAGCTGTAGGGCAATGTAGCACACCCAGAGCAGAAGTTCTACTTCAGCCAGATCAGGCCTGCAAGGAAAACTGCGTTTCACAGGACTGTGTAAGAGATGTTCCCAGTAGACTGTAAGAGCACTGTGCAGAGCGAGTTGTTTCTTATCTTCCCGAAGAGCTGGAAGCAAGATTCTTTAGGGCCTCTCTCCAGTTTGGATACAAGACTGGGCCTTGTGCATGGAAGCTCTAGGGCAATGTAGCACACCCAGAGCAGAAGTTCTACTTCAGCCACATGACGCCTGCAAAAAAACTGCGTTTCACAGGCCTTTGTAAGAGATGTTCTCGGTAGGCTGTAAGAGCACTGTGCACAACGAGTTTTTTATCAGCTTCCCAAATCGCTGGAAGCAAGATTCTTTAGGGCCTCTCTACTGGTGGATACAAGGTAGGGCCTTGTGCATGGAAGTTCTAGGGCAATGCAGCACACCCCGAGCAGAAGTTCTACTTCAGGCAGATCAGGCCTGCAAGGAAACTACTTTTCACGGGCCTTTGGAAGAGATGTTCCCGGTAGTCTGTAAGAGAAATGTGCAGAGCGAGTTGTTTCTTAGCTTCGCAAAGAGCTGGAAGCTAGATGCTTTGCTCCCAACTCGCCCTTTGGAAAGAAGACCGCACGTTGTGCCTTTCAGCTCTAGGGCAATGTAGCACACCCAGAGCAGAAGTTCTACTTCAGGCAGATCAGGCCTGCAAAGAAACTGCGTTTCACTGGCCTTTGTAAGAGATGTTCCGGTAGGCTGTAAGAATACTGTGCAGAGCGAGCTGTTTCTTAGCTTCCCAAGGAGCTGGAAGCAAGATGCTTTGGGGCCTCTCTCCCCCTTTTATACAAGGCTGGGCCTTGTGCGTTGAAGCTCTAGGGCAATGTACAACACCCAGAGCAGGAGTCCTACTTCAGCCAGGTCAGCCCTGCAAAGAAACTGCGTTTCACAGGCCTTTGGAAGAGATGTTCCCGGTAGGCTGTAAGAGCACTGTGCAGAGCGAGTTGTTTCTTAGCTTCCCAAAGAGCTGGAAGCAAGATGCTGTGGGGCCCAACTCGCCCTTTGGAAAGAAGCCTGCACGTTGTGCCTTTCAGCTCTAGGGCAATGTAGCACACCCAGAGCAGAAGTCCTACTTCAGCCAGGTCAGGCCTGCAAAGAAACTGCGTTTCACAGGCCTTTGGAAGAGATGTTCCCGGTAGGCTGTAAGAGCACTGTGCAGAGCGAGTTGTTTCTTAGCTTCCCAAAGAGCTGGAAGCAAGATGCTGTGGGGCCCAACTCGCCCTTTGGAAAGAAGCCTGCACGTTGTGCCTTTCAGCTCGAGGGCAATGTAGCACACACAGAGCAGGAGTCCTACTTCAGCCAGATCAGGCCTGCAAAGAAACTGCATTTCACAGGCCTTTGGAAAAGATGTTCCGGGTAGGCTGTAAGAGCACTGTGCAGAGCGAGTTGTTTCTTAGCTTCCCAAAGAGCTGGAAGCAAGATGCTGTGGGGCCCAACTCGCCCTTTGGAAAGAAGCCTGCACGTTGTGCCTTTCAGCTCTAGGGCAAAGTAGCGCACCCAGAGCAGAAGTCCTACTTCAGCCAGATCAGGCCTGCAAAGAAACTGCGTTTCACAGGCCTTTGGAAGAGATGTTCCCGGTAGGCTGTAAGAGCACTGTGCAGAGCGAGTTGTTTGTTAGCTTCCCAAAGAGCTGGAAGCAAGATGCTGTGGGGCCCAACTCGCCCTTTGGAAAGAAGCGTGCACGTTGTGCCTTTCAGCTCTAGGCAATGTTGCACACCCAGAGCAGGAGTCCTACTTCAGCCAGATAAGGCCTGCAAAGAAACTGCGTTTCACAGGCCTTTGGAAGAGATGTTCCCGGTAGGCTGTAAGAGCACTGTGCAGAGCGAGTTGTTTCTTAGCTTCCCAAAGAGCTGGAAGCAAGATGCTGTGGGGCCGAACTCGCCCTTTGGAAAGAAGCCTGCACGTTGTGCCTTTCAGCTGTAGGCAATGTAGCACACCTAGAGCAGAAGTCCTACATCAGCCAGATCAGGCCTGCAAAGAAACTGCGTTTCACAGGCCTTTGGAAGAGATGTTCCCGGTAGGCTGTAAGAGCACTGTGCAGAGCGAGTTGTTTCTTAGCTTCCCAAAGAGCTGGAAGCAAGATGCTGTGGGGCCCAACTCGCCCTTTGGAAAGAAGCCTGCACGTTGTGCCTTTTAGCTCTAGGGCAATGTAGCACACCCAAGCAGGAGTCCTACTTCAGCGACATCAGGCCTGCAAAGAAACTGCTTCTCACGGGCCTTTGGAAGATTGTTCCCGGTAGGCTGTAAGAGCACTGTGCAGAGCGAGTTGTTTCTTAGCTTCCCAAAGAGCTGGAAGCAAGATGCTGTGGGGCCCAACTCGCCCTTTGGAAAGAAGCCTGCACGTTGTGCCTTTCAGCTCAAGGGCAATGTAGCACACCCAGAGCAGAAGTCCTACTTCAGCCAGATCAGGCCTGCAAGGAAACTGCGTTTCACAGGCCGTTGGAAGAGATGTTCCCGGTAGGCTGTAAGAACACTGTGCAGAGCGAGTTGTTTCTTAGCTTCCCAAAGAGCTGGAAGCAAGATGCTGTGCGGCCCAACTCGCCCTTTGGAAAGAAGCCTGCACGTTGTGCCTTTCAGCTCTAGGACAATGTAGCACACCCAGAGCAGGAGTCCTACTTCAGCCAGGTCAGGCCTGCAAAGAAACTGCGTTTCACAGGCCTTTGGAAGAGATGTTCCCGGTAGGCTGTAAGAGCACTGTGCAGAGCGAGTTGTTTCTTAGCTTCCCAAAGAGCTGGAAGCAAGATGCTGTGGGGCCCAACTCGCCCTTTGGAAAGAAGCCTGCACGTTGTGCCTTTCAGCTCTAGGGCACTGTAGCACACCCAGAGCAGAAGTCCTACTTCAGCCAGATCAGGCCTGCAAAGAAACTGCATTTCACATGCATTTGGAAGAGATGTTCCCGGTAGGCTGTAAGAGCACTGTGCAGAGCGAGTTGTTTCTTACCTTTCCAAAGAGCTGGAAGCAAGATGCTGTGGGGCCCCACTCGCCCTTTGGAAAGAAGACTGCACGTTGTGCCTTTCAGCTCTAGGGCAATGTAGCACACCCAGAGCAGAAGTCCTACTTCAGCCAGATAAGGCCTGCAAAGAAACTGCGTTTCACAGGCCTTTGGAAGAGATGTTCCCGGTAGGCTGTAAGAGCACTGTGCAGAGCGAGTTTTTTCTTAGATTCCCAAAGAGCTGGAATCAAGATGCTTTGGGGCGTATCTCCGTCTTTGGAAATGATTCAGCACTTTGTGCCTTTCAGCTGTAGGGCAATGTAGCACACCCAGAGCAGAAGTTCTACTTCAGCCAGATCAGGCCTGCAAGGAAAACTGCGTTTCACAGGACTGTGTAAGAGATGTTCCCAGTAGACTGTAAGAGCACTGTGCAGAGCGAGTTGTTTCTTATCTTCCCGAAGAGCTGGAAGCAAGATTCTTTAGGGCCTCTCTCCAGTTTGGATACAAGACTGGGCCTTGTGCATGGAAGCTCTAGGGCAATGTAGCACACCCAGAGCAGAAGTTCTACTTCAGCCACATGACGCCTGCAAAAAAACTGCGTTTCACAGGCCTTTGTAAGAGATGTTCTCGGTAGGCTGTAAGAGCACTGTGCACAACGAGTTTTTTATCAGCTTCCCAAATCGCTGGAAGCAAGATTCTTTAGGGCCTCTCTACTGGTGGATACAAGGTAGGGCCTTGTGCATGGAAGTTCTAGGGCAATGCAGCACACCCCGAGCAGAAGTTCTACTTCAGGCAGATCAGGCCTGCAAAGAAACTACTTTTCACGGGCCTTTGGAAGAGATGTTCCCGGTAGTCTGTAAGAGAAATGTGCAGAGCGAGTTGTTTCTTAGCTTCGCAAAGAGCTGGAAGCTAGATGCTTTGCTCCCAACTCGCCCTTTGGAAAGAAGACCGCACGTTGTGCCTTTCAGCTCTAGGGCAATGTAGCACACCCAGAGCAGAAGTCCTACTTCAGCCAGATCAGGCCTGCAAAGAAACTGCGTTTCACAGGCCTTTGGAAGAGATGTTCCCGGTAGGCTGTAAGAGCACTGTGCAGAGCGAGTTGTTTCTTAGCTTCCCAAAGAGCTGGAAGCAAGATGCTGTGGGGCCCAACTCGCCCTTTGGAAAGAAGCCTGCACGTTGTGCCTTTCAGCTCTAGGACAATGTAGCACACCCAGAGCAGGAGTCCTACTTCAGCCAGGTCAGGCCTGCAAAGAAACTGCGTTTCACAGGCCTTTGGAAGAGATGTTCCCGGTAGGCTGTAAGAGCACTGTGCAGAGCGAGTTGTTTCTTAGCTTCCCAAAGAGCTGGAAGCAAGATGCTGTGGGGCGCAACTCGCCCTTTGGAAAGAAGCCTGCACGTTGTGCCTTTCGGCTCTAGGGCAATGTAGCACAGCCAGAGCAGATGTCCTACTTCAGCCAGATCAGACCTGCAAAGAAACTGCGTTTCACAGGCCTTTGGAAGAGATGTTCCCGGTAGGCTGTAAGAGCACTGTGCAGAGCGAGTTGTTTCTTAGCTTCCCAAAGATCTGGAAGCAAGATTCTGTGGGGCCCAACTCGCCCTTTGGAAAGAAGCCTGCACGTTGTGCCTTTCAGCTGTAGGGCAATGTAGCACACCCAGAGCAGAAGTCCTACTTCAGCCAGATCAGGCCTGCAAAGAAACTGTGTTTCACAGGCCTTTGGAAGAGATGTTCCCGGTAGGCTGTAACAGCACTGTGCAGAGCGAGTTGTTTCTTAGCTTCCCAAAGAGATGGAAGCAAGATGCTGTGGGGCCCAACTCGCCCTTTGGAAAGAAGCCTGCACGTTGTGCCTTTCAGCTGTAGGCAATGTAGAACACCTAGAGCAGAAGTCCAACTTCAGCCAGATCAGGCCTGCAAAGAAACTGCGTTTCACAGGCCTTTGGAAGAGATGTTCCCGGTAGGCTGTAAGAGCACTGTGCAGAGCGAGTTGTTTCTTAGCTTCCCAAAGAGCTGGAAGCAAGATGCTGTGGGGCCCAACTCGCCCTTTGGAAAGAAGCCTGCACGTTGTGCCTTTCAGCTCTAGGGCAATGTAGCACACCCAGAGCAGAAGTTCTACTTCAGCGACATTAGGCCTGCAAAGAAACTGCATTTCACGGGCCTTTGCAAGATTGTTCCCGGTAGGCTGTAAGAGCACTGTGCAGAGCGAGTTGTTTCTTAGCTTCCCAAAGAGCTGGAAGCAAGATGCTGTGGGGCCCAACTCGCCCTTTGGCAAGAAGCCTGCACGTTGTGCCTTTCAGCTCTAGGGCAATGTAGCACACCCAGAGCAGGAGTCCTACTTGAGCCAGGTCAGGCCTGCAAGGAAACTGCGTTTCACAGGCCTTTGGAAGAGATGTTACCGGTAGGCTGTAAGAGCACTGTGCAGAGCGAGTTGTTTCTTAGCTTCGCAAAGAGCTGGAAGCAAGATGCTGTGGGGCCCAACTCGCCCTATGGAAAGAAGCCTGCACGTTGTGCCTTTCAGCTCTAGGACAATGTAGCACACCCAGAGCAGGAGTCCTACTTCAGCCAGATCAGGCCTGCAAAGAAACTGCGTTTCACAGGCCTTTGGAAGAGATGTTCCCGGTAGGCTGTAAGAGCTCAGTGCAGAGCGAGTTGTTTCTTAGGTTCCCAAAGAGCTGGAAGCAAGATGCTGTGGGGCCCAACTCGCCCTTTGGAAAGAAGCCTGCACGTTGTGCCTTTCAGCTCTAGGGCAATGTAGCACACCCAGAGCAGAAGTCCTACTTCAGCCAGATCAGGCCCGCAAAGAAACTGCGTTTCACAGGCCTTTGGAAGAGAAGTTCCCGGTATTCTGTAAGAGCACTGTGCAGAGCGACTTGTTTCTTAGCTTCCCAAAGAGCTGGAAGCAAGATGCTGTGGGGCCCAACTCGCCCTTTGGAAAGTAGCCTGCACGTTGTGCCTTTCAGCTCAAGGGCAATGTAGCACACCCAGAGCAGGAGTCCTACTTCAGCCAGATCAGGCCTGCAAAGAAACTGCGTTTCACAGGCCTTTGGAAGAGATGTTCCCGGTAGGCTGTAAGAGCACTGTGCAGAGCGAGTTGTTTCTGAGCTTCCCAAAGAGCTGGAAGCAAGATGCTGTGGGGCCCAACTCGCCCTTTGGAAAGAAGCCTGAACGTTGTGCCTTTCAGCTCTAGGGCAATGAAGCACACACAGAGCAGATGTTCTACTTCAGCGAGATCAGGTCTGCGAGGAAACTGCTTTTCACAGGCCTTTGGAAGAGATGTTCCCGGTAGGCTGTAAGAGCACTGTGCAGAGCGAGTTGTTTATTAGCTTCCCAAAGAGCTGGAAGCAAGATGCTGTGGGGCCCAACTCGCCCTTTGGAAAGAAGCCTGCACGTTGTGCCTTTTAGCTCTAGGGCAATGTAGCACACCCAAGCAGGAGTCCTACTTCAGCGACATCAGGCCTGCAAAGAAACTGCTTCTCACGGGCCTTTGGAAGATTGTTCCCGGTTGGCTGTAAGAGCACTGTGCAGAGCGAGTTGTTTCTTAGCTTCCCAAAGAGCTGGAAGCAAGATGCTGTGGGGCCCAACTCGCCCTTTGGAAAGAAGCCTGCACGTTGTGCCTTTCAGCTCAAGGGCAATGTAGCACACCCAGAGCAGAAGTCCTACTTCAGCTAGATCAGGCCTGCAAAGAAACTGCGTTTCACAGGCCTTTGGAAGAGATGTTCCCGGTAGGCTGTAAGAGCACTGTGCAGAGCGAGTTGTTTCTTAGCTTCCCAAAGAGCTGGAAGCAAGATGCTGTGGGGCCCAACTCGCCCTTTGGAAAGAAGCCTGCACGTTGTGCCTTTCAGCTCTAGGGCACTGTAGCACACCCAGAGCAGAAGTCCTACTTCAGCCAGATCAGGCCTGCAAAGAAACTGCATTTCACATGCATTTGGAAGAGATGTTCCCGGTAGGCTGTAAGAGCACTGTGCAGAGCGAGTTGTTTCTTACCTTTCCAAAGAGCTGGAAGCAAGATGCTGTGGGGCCCCACTCGCCCTTTGGAAAGAAGACTGCACGTTGTGCCTTTCAGCTTTAGGGCAATGTAGCACACCCAGAGCAGAAGTCCTACTTCAGCCAGATAAGGCCTGCAAAGAAACTGCGTTTCACAGGCCTTTGGAAGAGATGTTCCCGGTAGGCTGTAAGAGCACTGTGCAGAGCGAGTTTTTTCTTAGATTCCCAAAGAGCTGGAATCAAGATGCTTTGGGGCGTATCTCCGTCTTTGGAAATGATTCAGCACTTTGTGCCTTTCAGCTGTAGGGCAATGTAGCACACCCAGAGCAGAAGTTCTACTTCAGCCAGATCAGGCCTGCAAGGAAAACTGCGTTTCACAGGACTGTGTAAGAGATGTTCCCAGTAGACTGTAAGAGCACTGTGCAGAGCGAGTTGTTTCTTATCTTCCCGAAGAGCTGGAAGCAAGATTCTTTAGGGCCTCTCTCCAGTTTGGATACAAGACTGGGCCTTGTGCATGGAAGGTCTAGGGCAATGTAGCACACCCAGAGCAGAAGTTCTACTTCAGCCACATGACGCCTGCAAAAAAACTGCGTTTCACAGGCCTTTGTAAGAGATGTTCTCGGTAGGCTGTAAGAGCACTGTGCACAACGAGTTTTTTATCAGCTTCCCAAATCGCTGGAAGCAAGATTCTTTAGGGCCTCTCTACTGGTGGATACAAGGTAGGGCCTTGTGCATGGAAGTTCTAGGGCAATGCAGCACACCCCGAGCAGAAGTTCTACTTCAGGCAGATCAGGCCTGCAAAGAAACTACTTTTCACGGGCCTTTGGAAGAGATGTTCCCGGTAGTCTGTAAGAGAAATGTGCAGAGCGAGTTGTTTCTTAGCTTCGCAAAGAGCTGGAAGCTAGATGCTTTGCTCCCAACTCGCCCTTTGGAAAGAAGACCGCACGTTGTGCCTTTCAGCTCTAGGGCAATGTAGCACACCCAGAGCAGAAGTCCTACTTCAGCCAGATCAGGCCTGCAAAGAAACTGCGTTTCACAGGCCTTTGGAAGAGATGTTCCCGGTAGGCTGTAAGAGCACTGTGCAGAGCGAGTTGTTTCTTAGCTTCCCAAAGAGCTGGAAGCAAGATGCTGTGGGGCCCAACTCGCCCTTTGGAAAGAAGCCTGCACGTTGTGCCTTTCAGCTCTAGGACAATGTAGCACACCCAGAGCAGGAGTCCTACTTCAGCCAGGTCAGGCCTGCAAAGAAACTGCGTTTCACAGGCCTTTGGAAGAGATGTTCCCGGTAGGCTGTAAGAGCACTGTGCAGAGCGAGTTGTTTCTTAGCTTCCCAAAGAGCTGGAAGCAAGATGCTGTGGGGCCCAACTCGCCCTTTGGAAAGAAGCCTGCACGTTGTGCCTTTCGGCTCTAGGGCAATGTAGCACAGCCAGAGCAGATGTCCTACTTCAGCCAGATCAGACCTGCAAAGAAACTGCGTTTCACAGGCCTTTGGAAGAGATGTTCCCGGTAGGCTGTAAGAGCACTGTGCAGAGCGAGTTGTTTCTTAGCTTCCCAAAGATCTGGAAGCAAGATTCTGTGGGGCCCAACTCGCCCTTTGGAAAGAAGCCTGCACGTTGTGCCTTTCAGCTGTAGGGCAATGTAGCACACCCAGAGCAGAAGTCCTACTTCAGCCAGATCAGGCCTGCAAAGAAACTGTGTTTCACAGGCCTTTGGAAGAGATGTTCCCGGTAGGCTGTAACAGCACTGTGCAGAGCGAGTTGTTTCTTAGCTTCCCAAAGAGATGGAAGCAAGATGCTGTGGGGCCCAACTCGCCCTTTGGAAAGAAGCCTGCACGTTGTGCCTTTCAGCTGTAGGCAATGTAGCACACCTAGAACAGAAGTCGAACTTCAGCCAGATCAGGCCTGCAAAGAAACTGCGTTTCACAGGCCTTTGGAAGAGATGTTCCCGGTAGGCTGTAAGAGCACTGTGCAGAGCGAGCTGTTTCTTAGCTTCCCAAAGAGCTGGAAGCAAGATGCTGTGGGGCCCAACTCGCCCTTTGGAAAGAAGCCTGCACGTTGTGCCTTTCAGCTCTAGGGCAATGTAGCACACCCAGAGCAGAAGTTCTACTTCAGCGACATTAGGCCTGCAAAGAAACTGCATTTCACGGGCCTTTGCAAGATTGTTCCCGGTAGGCTGTAAGAGCACTGTGCAGAGCGAGTTGTTTCTTAGCTTCCCAAAGAGCTGGAAGCAAGATGCTGTGGGGCCCAACTCGCCCTTTGGCAAGAAGCCTGCACGTTGTGCCTTTCAGCTCTAGGGCAATGTAGCACACCCAGAGCAGAAGTCTTACTTCAGCCAGATCAGGCCTGCAAAGAAACTGCGTTTCACAGGCCTTCGGTAGAGTTGTTCCCGGTAGGGTGTAAGAGCACTGTGGAGAGCGAGTTGTTTGTTAGCTTCACAAAGAGCTGGAAGCAAGATGCTGTGGGTCCCAACTCGCCCTTTGGAAAGAAGCCTGCACGTTGTGCCTTTCAGCTCTAGGGCAAAGTAGCACACCCAGAGCAGGAGTCCTACTTGAGCCAGGTCAGGCCTGCAAGGAAACTGCGTTTCACAGGCCTTTGGAAGAGATGTTACCGGTAGGCTGTAAGAGCACTGTGCAGAGCGAGTTGTTTCTTAGCTTCCCAAAGAGCTGGAAGCAAGATGCTGTGGGGCCCAACTCGCCCTATGGAAAGAAGCCTGCACGTTGTGCCTTTCAGCTCTAGGACAATGTAGCACACCCAGAGCAGGAGTCCTACTTCAGCCAGATCAGGCCTGCAAAGAAACTGCGTTTCACAGGCCTTTGGAAGAGATGTTCCCGGTAGGCTGTAAGAGCTCAGTGCAGAGCGAGTTGTTTCTTAGGTTCCCAAAGAGCTGGAAGCAAGATGCTGTGGGGCCCAACTCGCCCTTTGGAAAGAAGCCTGCACGTTGTGCCTTTCAGCTCTAGGGCAATGTAGCACACCCAGAGCAGAAGTCCTACTTCAGCCAGATCAGGCCCGCAAAGAAACTGCGTTTCACAGGCCTTTGGAAGAGAAGTTCCCGGTATTCTGTAAGAGCACTGTGCAGAGCGACTTGTTTCTTAGCTTCCCAAAGAGCTGGAAGCAAGATGCTGTGGGGCCCAACTCGCCCTTTGGAAAGTAGCCTGCACGTTGTGCCTTTCAGCTCAAGGGCAATGTAGCACACCCAGAGCAGGAGTCCTACTTCAGCCAGATCAGGCCTGCAAAGAAACTGCGTTTCACAGGCCTTTGGAAGAGATGTTCCCGGTAGGCTGTAAGAGCACTGTGCAGAGCGAGTTGTTTCTGAGCTTCCCAAAGAGCTGGAAGCAAGATGCTGTGGGGCCCAACTCGCCCTTTGGAAAGAAGCCTGCACGTTGTGCCTTTCAGCTCTAGGGCAATGAAGCACACACAGAGCAGATGTTCTACTTCAGCGAGATCAGGTCTGCGAGGAAACTGCTTTTCACAGGCCTTTGGAAGAGATGTTCCCGGTAGGCTGTAAGAGCACTGTGCAGAGCGAGTTGTTTATTAGCTTCCCAAAGAGCTGGAAGCAAGATGCTGTGGGGCCCAACTCGCCCTTTGGAAAGAAGCCTGCACGTTGTGCCTTTCAGCTCTAGGGCAACGTAGCACACCCAGAGCAGAAGTCCTACTTCAGCCAGATCAGGCCTGCAAAGAGACTGCATTTCACAGGCCTTTGGAAGAGATGTTCCCGGTAGGCTGTAAGAGCACTGTGCAGAGCGAGTTGTTTCTTACCTTGCCAAAGAGCTGGAAGCAACATGCTGTGGGGCCCAACTCGCCCTTTGGAAAGAAGCCTGCACGTTGTGCCTTTCAGCTCTAGGGCAATGTAGCACACCCAGAGCAGAAGTCCTACTTCAGCCAGATCAGGCCTGCAAAGAAACTGCGTTTCACAGGCCTTTGGAAGAGATGTTCCCGGTAGGCTGTAAGAGCACTGTGCAGAGCGAGTTGTTTCTTAGCTTCCCAAAGAGCTGGAAGCAAGATGCTGTGGGCCCAACTCGTCCTTTGGAAAGAAGCCTGCACGTTGCACCTTTCAGCTCTAGGGCAATGTAGCACACCCAGAGCAGAAGTCCTACTTCAGCCAGATCAGGCCTGCAAAGAAACTGCGTTTCACAGGCCTTTGGAAGAGATGTTCCTGGTAGGCTGTAAGAGCACTGTGCAGAGTGAGTTGTTTCTTAGCTTCCCAACGAGCTGGAAGCAAGATGCTGTGGGGCCCAACTCGCCCTTTGGAAAGAAGCCTGCACGTTGTGCCTTTCAGCTCTAGGACAATGTAGCACACCCAGAGCAGGAGTCCTACTTCAGCCAGGTCAGGCCTGCAAAGAAACTGCGTTTCACAGGCCTTTGGAAGAGATGTTCCCGGTAGGCTGTAAGAGCACTGTGCAGAGCGAGTTGTTTCTTAGCTTCCCAAAGAGCTGGAAGCAAGATGCTGTGGGGCCCAATTCGCCCTTTGGAAAGAAGCCTGCACGTTGTGCCTTTCAGCTCTAGGGCAATGTAGCACACCCAGAGCAGAAGTCCTACTTCAGCCAGATCAGACCTGCAAAGAAACTGCGTTTCACAGGCCTTTGGAAGAGAAGTTCCCGGTATTCTGTAAGAGCACTGTGCAGAGCGACTTGTTTCTTAGCTTCCCAAAGAGCTGGAAGCAAGATGCTGTGGGGCCCAACTCGCCCTTTGGAAAGTAGCCTGCACGTTGTGCCTTTCAGCTCTAGGGCAATGTAGCACACCCAGAGCAGAAGTCCTACTTCAGCCAGATCAGACCTGCAAAGAAACTGCGTTTCACAGGCCTTTGGAAGAGAAGTTCCCAGTATTCTGTAAGAGCACTGTGCAGAGCGACTTGTTTCTTAGCTTCCCAAAGAGCTGGAAGCAAGATGCTGTGGGGCCCAACTCGCCCTTTGGAAAGTAGCCTGCACGTTGTGCCTTTCAGCTCAAGGGCAATGTAGCACACCCAGAGCAGGAGTCCTACTTCAGCCAGATCAGGCCTGCAAAGAAACTGCGTTTCACAGGCCTTTGGAAGAGATGTTCCCGGTAGGCTGTAAGAGCACTGTGCAGAGCGAGTTGTTTCTGAGCTTCCCAAAGAGCTGGAAGCAAGATGCTGTGGGGCCCAACTCGCCCTTTGGAAAGAAGCCTGAACGTTGTGCCTTTCAGCTCTAGGGCAATGAAGCACACACAGAGCAGATGTTCTACTTCAGCGAGATCAGGTCTGCGAGGAAACTGCTTTTCACAGGCCTTTGGAAGAGATGTTCCCGGTAGGCTGTAAGAGCACTGTGCAGAGCGAGTTGTTTATTAGCTTCCCAAAGAGCTGGAAGCAAGATGCTGTGGGGCCCAACTCGCCCTTTGGAAAGAAGCCTGCACGTTGTGCCTTTCAGCTCTAGGGCAACGTAGCACACCCAGAGCAGAAGTCCTACTTCAGCCAGATCAGGCCTGCAAAGAGACTGCATTTCACAGGCCTTTGGAAGAGATGTTCCCGGTAGGCTGTAAGAGCACTGTGCAGAGCGAGTTGTTTCTTACCTTGCCAAAGAGCTGGAAGCAACATGCTGTGGGGCCCAACTCGCCCTTTGGAAAGAAGCCTGCAAGTTGTCCCTTTCAGCTCAAGGGCAATGTAGCACACCCAGAGCAGAAGTTCTACTTCAGCGACATTAGGCCTGCAAAGAAACTGCATTTCACGGGCCTTTGGAAGATTGTTCCCGGTAGGCTGTAAGAGCACTGTGCAGAGCGAGTTGTTTCTTAGCTTCCCAAAGAGCTGGAAGCAAGATGCTGTGGGGCCCAACTCGCCCTTTGGAAAGAAGCCTGCACGTTGTGCCTTTCAGCTCTAGGGCAATGTAGCACACCCAGAGCAGAAGTCTTACTTCAGCCAGATCAGGCCTGCAAAGAAACTGCGTTTCACAGGCCTTCGGTAGAGTTGTTCCCGGTAGGGTGTAAGAGCACTGTGGAGAGCGAGTTGTTTGTTAGCTTCCCAAAGAGCTGGAAGCAAGATGCTGTGGGGCCCAACTCGCCCTTTGGAAAGAAGCCTGCACGTTGTGCCTTTCAGCTCTAGGGCAAAGTAGCACACCCAGAGCAGGAGTCCTACTTGAGCCAGGTCAGGCCCGCAAGGAAACTGCGTTTCACAGGCCTTTGGAAGAGATGTTCCCTGTAGGCTGTAAGAGCACTGTGCAGAGCGAGTTGTTTCTTAGCTTCCCAAAGAGCTGGAAGCAAGACGCTGTGGGCCCAACTCGCCCTATGGAAAGAAGACTGCACGTTGTGCCTTTCAGCTCTAGGACAATGTAGCACACCCAGAGCAGGAGTCCTACTTCAGCCAGATAAGGCCTGCAAAGAAACTGCGTTTCACAGGCCTTTGGAAGAGATGTTCCCGGTAGGCTGTAAGAGCTCAGTGCAGAGCGAGTTGTTTCTTAGGTTCCCAAAGAGCTGGAAGCAAGATGCTGTGGGGCCCAACTCGCCCTTTGGAAAGAAGCCTGCACGTTGTGCCTTTCAGCTCTAGGGCAATGTAGCACACCCAGAGCAGAAGTCCTACTTCAGCCAGATCAGGCCTGCAAAGAAACTGCATTTCACAGGCCTTTGGAAGAGAAGTTCCCGGTATTCTGTAAGAGCACTGTGCAGAGCGACTTGTTTCATAGCTTCCCAAAGAGCTGGAAGCAAGATGCTGTGGGGCCCAACTCGCCCTTTGGAAAGTAGCCTGCACGTTGTGCCTTTCAGCTCAAGGGCAATGTAGCACACCCAGAGCAGGAGTCCTACTTCAGCCAGATCAGGCCTGCAAAGAAACTGCGTTTCACAGGCCTTTGGAAGAGATGTTCCCGGTAGGCTGTAAGAGCACTGTGCAGAGCGAGTTGTTTCTGAGCTTCCCAAAGAGCTGGAAGCAAGATGCTGTGGGGCCCAACTCGCCCTTTGGAAAGAAGCCTGAACGTTGTGCCTTTCAGCTCTAGGGCAATGAAGCACACACAGAGCAGAAGTTCTACTTCAGCGAGATCAGGTCTGCGAGGAAACTGCTTTTCACAGGCCTTTGGAAGAGATGTTCCCGGTAGGCTGTAAGAGCACTGTGCAGAGCGAGTTGTTTATTAGCTTCCCAAAGAGCTGGAAGCAAGATGCTGTGGGGCCCAACTCGCCCTTTGGAAAGAAGCCTGCACGTTGTGCCTTTCAGCTCTAGGGCAATGTAGCACACCCAGAGCAGAAGTCCTACTTCAGCCAGATCAGGCCTGCAAAGAGACTGCATTTCACAGGCATTTGGAAGAGATGTTCCCGGTAGGCTGTAAGAGCACTGTGCAGAGCGAGTTGTTTCTTACGTTGCCAAAGAGCTGGAAGCAAGATGCTGTGGGGCCCAACTCGCCTTTGGAAAGAAGCCTGCACGTTGTGCCTTTCAGCTCTAGGGCAAAGTAGCACACCCAGAGCAGAAGTCCTACTTCAGCCAGATCAGGCCTGCAAAGAAACTGCGTTTCACAGGCCTTTGTAAGAGATGTTCCCGGTAGGCTGTAAGAGCACTGTGCAGAGCGAGTTGTTTCTTAGCTTCCCAAAGAGCTGGAAGCAAGATGCTGTGGGCCCAACTCGCCCTTTGGAAAGAAGCCTGCACGTTGCACCTTTCAGCTCTAGGGCAATGTAGCACACCCAGAGCAGAAGTCCTACTTCAGCCAGATCAGGCCTGCAAAGAAACTGCGTTTCACAGGCCTTTGGAAGAGATGTTCCTGGTAGGCTGTAAGAGCACTGTGCAGAGTGAGTTGTTTCTTAGCTTCCCAACGAGCTGGAAGCAAGATGCTGTGGGGCCCAACTCGCCCTTTGGAAAGAAGCCTGCACGTTGTGCCTTTCAGCTCTAGGACAATGTAGCACACCCAGAGCAGGAGTCCTACTTCAGCCAGGTCAGGCCTGCAAAGAAACTGCGTTTCACAGGCCTTTGGAAGAGATGTTCCCGGTAGGCTGTAAGAGCACTGTGCAGAGCGAGTTGTTTCTTAGCTTCCCAAAGAGCTGGAAGCAAGATGCTGTGGGGCCCAATTCGCCCTTTGGAAAGAAGCCTGCACGTTGTGCCTTTCAGCTCTAGGGCAATGTAGCACACCCAGAGCAGAAGTCCTACTTCAGCCAGATCAGACCTGCAAAGAAACTGCGTTTCACAGGCCTTTGGAAGAGATGTTCCCGGTAGGCTGTAAGAGCACTGTGCAGAGCGAGTTGTTTCTTAGCTTCCCAAAGAGCTGGAAGCAAGATGCTGTGGGGCCCAACTCGCCCTTTGGAAAGAAGCCTGAACGTTGTGCCTTTCTGCTCTAGGGCAATGTAGCACACCCAGAGCAGACGTCCTACTTCAGCCAGATCAGGCCTGCAAAGAAACTGCGTTTCACAGGCCTTTGGAAGGGATGTTCCCGGTAGGCTGTAAGAGCACTGTGCAGAGCGAGTTGTTTCTTAGCTTCCCAAAGAGCTGGAAGCAAGATGCTTTGGGGCCCAACTCGCCCTTTGGAAAGAAGCCTGCACCTTGTGCCTTTCAGCTCTAGGGCAATGTAGCACACCCAGACCAGAAGTCCTACTTCAGCCAGATCAGGCCTGCAAAGAAACTGCGTTTCACAGGCCTTTGGAAGAGATGTTCCCGGTAGGCTGTAAGAGCACTGTGCAGAACGAGTTGTTTCTTAGCTTCCCAAAGAGCTGGAAGCAAGATGCTGTGGGGCCCAACTCGCCCTTTGGAAAGAAGCCTGCACGTTGTGCCTTTCAGCTCTAGGGCAATGTAGCACACCCAGAGCAGAAGTCCTACTTCAGCCAGATCAGGCCTGCAAAGAAACTGCGTTTCACAGGCCTTTGGAAGAGATGTTCCCGGTAGGCTGTAAGAGCACTGTGCAGAGCGAGTTGTTTCTTAGCTTCCCAAAGAGCTTTAAGCAAGATGCTGTGGGGCCCAACTCGCCCTTTGGAAAGAAGCCTGCACGTTGTGCCTTTCAGCTCTAGGGCAATGTAGCACACCCAGAGCAGAAGTCCTACTTCAGCCAGATCAGGCCTGAAAAGAAACTGCGTTTCACAGGCCTTTGGAAGAGATGTTCCCGGTAGGCTGTAAGAGCACTGTGCAGAGCGAGTTGTTTCTTAGCTTCCCAAAGAGCTGGAAGCAAGATGCTGTGGGGCCCAACTCGCCCTTTGGAAAGAAGCCTGCACGTTGTGCCTTTCAGCTCTAGGGCAATGTAGCACACCCAGAGCAGAAGTCCTACTTCAGCCAGATCAGGCCTGCAAAGAAACTGCGTTTCACAGGCCTTTGGAAGAGAAGTTCCCGGTATTCTGTAAGAGCACTGTGCAGAGCGAGTTGTTTCTTAGGTTCCCAAAGAGCTGGAAGCAAGATGCTGTGTGGCCCAACTCGCCCTTTGGAAAGAAGCCTGCACGTTGTGCCTTTCAGCTCTAGGGCAACGTAGCACACCCAGAGCAGAAGTCCTACTTCAGCCAGATCAGGCCTACAAGAAACTGCGTTTCACAGGCCTTTGGAAGAGATGTTCCCGGTAGGCTGTAAGAGCACTGTGCAGAGCGAGTTGTTTCTTAGCTTCCCAAAGAGCTGGAAGCAAGATGCTGTGGGGCCCAAGTCGCCCTTTTTTAAAGAAGCCTTCACGTTGTGCCTTTCAGATCTAGGGCAATGTAGCACACCCATAGCAGAAGTCCTACTTCAGCCAGATCAGGCCTGCAAAGAAACTGTGTTTCACCGGCCTTTGGAAGAGATGTTGCCGGTAGGCTGTAAGAGCACTGTGCAGAGCGACTTGTTTCTTACCTTGCCAAAGAGCTGGAAGCAAGATGCTGTGGGGCCCAACTCGCCTTTGGAAAGAAGCCTGCACGTTGTGCCTTTCAGCTCTAGGGCAAAGTAGCACACCCAGAGCAGAAGTCCTACTTCAGCCAGATCAGGCCTGCAAAGAAACTGCGTTTCACAGGCCTTTGGAAGAGATGTTCCCGGTAGGCTGTAAGAGCACTGTGCAGAGCGAGTTGTTTCTTAGCTTCCCAAAGAGCTGGAAGCAAGATGCTGTGGGGCCCAACTCGCCCTTTGGAAAGAAGCCTGCACGTTGCACCTTTCAGCTCTAGGGCAATGTAGCACACCCAGAGCAGAAGTCCTACTTCAGCCAGATCAGGCCTGCAAAGAAACTGCGTTTCACAGGCCTTTGGAAGAGATGTTCCCGGTAGGCTGTAAGAGCACTGTGCAGAGCGAGTTGTTTCTTAGCTTCCCAAAGAGCTGGAAGCAAGATGCTGTGGGGCCCAACTCGCCCTTTGGAAAGAAGCCTGCACGTTGTGCCTTTCAGCTCTAGGGCAATGTAGTACACCCAGACCAGAAGTCCTACTTCAGCCAGATCAGGCCTGCAAAGAAACTGCGTTTCACAGGCCTTTGGAAGAGATGTTCCCGGTAGGCTGTAAGAGCACTGTGCAGAGCGAGTTGTTTCTTAGCTTCCCAAAGAGCTGGAAGCAAGATGCTGTGGGGCCCAACTCGCCCTTTGGAAAGAAGCCTGCACGTTGTGCCTTTCAGCTCTAGGGCAATGTAGCACACCCAGAGCAGAAGTCCTACTTCAGCCAGATCAGGCCTGCAAAGAAACTGCATTTCACAGGCCTTTGGAAGAGATGTTCCCGGTAGGCTGTAAGAGCACTGTGCAGAGCGAGTTGTTTCTTAGCTTCCCAAAGAGCTGCAAGCAAGATGCTGTGGGGCCCAACTCGCCCTTTGGAAAGAAGCCTGCACGTTGTGCCTTTCAGCTCTAGGGCAATGTAGCACACCCAGAGCAGAAGTCCTACTTCAGCCAGATCAGGCCTGCAAAGAAACTGCGTTTCACAGGCCTTTGGAAGAGATGTTCCCGGTAGGCTGTAAGAGCACTGTGCAGAGCGAGTTGTTTCTTAGCTTCCCAAAGAGCTGGAAGCAAGATGCTGTGGGGCCCAACTCGCCCTTTGGAAAGAAGCCTGCACGTTGTGCCTTTCAGCTCTAGGGCAATGTAGCACACCCAGAGCAGAAGTCCTACTTCAGCCAGATCAGGCCTGCAAAGAAAGTGCGTTTCACAGACCTTTGGAAGAGATGTTCCCCGTAGGCTGTAAGAGCACTGTGCAGAGCGAGTTGTTTCTTAGCATCCCAAAGAGCTGGAAGCAAGATGCTCTGGGGACCAACTTGCCCTTTGGAAAGAAGCCTGCACGTTGTGCCTTTCAGCTCTAGGGCAATGTAGCACACCCAGAGCAGAAGTCCTACTTCATCCAGATCAGGCCTGCAAAGAAACTGCGTTTCACAGGCCTTTGGAAGAGATGTTCCCGGTAGGCTGTAAGAGCACTGTGCAGAGCGAGTTGTTTCTTAGCTTCCCAAAGAGCTGGAAGCAAGATGCTGTGGGGCCCAACTCGCCCTTTGGAAAGAAGCCTGCACGTTGTGCCTTTCAGCTCTAGGGCAATGTAGCACACCCAGAGCAGAAGTCCTACTTCAGCCAGATCAGGCCTGCAAAGAAACTGCGTTTCACAGGCCTTTGGAACAGATGTTCCCGGTAGGCTGTAAGAGCACTGTGCAGAGCGAGTTGTTTCTTAGCTTCCCAAAGAGCTGGAAGCAAGATGCTGTGGGGCCCAACTCGCCCTTTGGAAAGAAGCCTGCACGTTGTGCCTTTCAGCTCTAGGGCAATGTAGCACACCCAGAGCAGAAGTCCTACTTCAGCCAGATCAGGCCTGCAAAGAAACTGCGTTTCACAGGCCTTTGGAACAGATGTTCCCGGTAGGCTGTAAGAGCACTGTGCAGAGCGAGTTGTTTCTTAGCTTCCCAAAGAGCTGGAAGCAAGATGCTGTGGGGCCCAACTCGCCCTTTGGAAAGAAGCCTGCACGTTGTCCCTTTCAGCTCTAGGGCAATGTAGCACACCCAGAGCAGAAGTCCTACTTCAGCCAGATCAGGCCTGCAAAGAAACTGCGTTTCACCGGCCTTTGGAAGAGATGTTCCCGGTAGGCTGTAAGAGCACTGTGCAGAGCGAGTTGTTTCTTAGCTTCCCAAAGAGCTGGAAGCAAGATGCTGTGGGGCCCAACTCGCCCTTTGGAAAGAAGCCTGCACGTTGTGCGTTTCAGCTCTAGGGCAATGTAGCACACCCAGAGCAGAAGTCCTTCTTCAGCCAGATCAGGCCTGCAAAGAAACTGCGTTTCACAGGCCTTTGGAAAAGATGTTCCCAGTAGGCTGTAAGAGCACTGTGCAGAGCGAGTTGTTTCTTAGCTTCCCAAAGAGCTGCAAGCAAGATGCTGTGGGGCCCAACCCGCCCTTTGGAAAGAAGCCAGCACGTTGTGCCTTTCAGCTCTAGGGCAATGTAGCACACCCAGAGCAGAAGTCCTACTTCAGCCAGATCAGTCCTGCAAAGAAACTGCGTTTGACAGGCCTTTGGAAGAGACGTTCCCGGTAGGCTGTAAGAGCACTGTGCAGAGCGAGTTGTTTCTTAGCTTCCCAAAGAGCTGGAAGCAAGATGCTGTGGGGCCCAACTCGCCCTTTGGAAAGAAGCCTGCACGTTGTGCCTTTCAGCTGTAGGGCAATGTAGCACACCCAGAGCAAGAGTCCTACTTCAGCCAGATCAGGCCTGCAAAGAAACTGCGTTTCACAGGCCTTTGTAAGAGATGTTCCCGGTAGGGTGTAACAGCACTGTGCAGAGCGAGTTGTTTCTTAGCTTCCCAAAGAGCTGGAAGCAAGATGCTGTGGGGCCCAACTCGCCCTTTGAAAGAAGCCTGCACGTTGTGCCTTTCAGCTCTAGGGCAAAGTAGCACACCCAGTGCAGAAGTCCTACTTCAGCCAGATCAAGCCTGCAAAGAAACTGCGTTTCACAGGCCTTTGGAAGAGATGTTCCCGGTAGGCTGTAAGAGCACTGTGCAGAGTGAGTTGTTTCTTAGCTTCCCAAAGAGCTGGAAGCAAGATGCTGTGGGGCCCAACTCGCCCTTTGGAAAGAAGCCTGCACGTTGTGCCTTTCAGCTCTAGGACAATGTAGCACACCCAGAGCAGGAGTCCTACTTCAGCCAGGTCAGGCCTGCAAAGAAACTGCGTTTCACAGACCTTTGGAAGAGATGTTCCCGGTAGGCTGTAAGAGCACTGTGCAGAGCGAGTTGTATCTTAGCTTCCCAAAGAGCTGGAAGCAAGATGCTGTGGGGCCCAACTCGCCCTTTGGAAAGAAGCCTGCACGTTGTGCCTTTCAGCTCTAGGGCAATGTAGCACACCCAGAGCAAGAGTCCTACTTCAGCCAGATCAGACCTGCAAAGAAACTGCGTTTCACAGGCCTTTGGAAGAGATGTTCCCGGTAGGCTGTAAGAGCACTGTGCAGAGCGAGTTGTTTCTTAGCTTCCCAAAGAGCTGGAAGCAAGATGCTGTGGGGCCCAACTCGCCCTTTGGAAAGAAGCCTGAACGTTGTGCCTTTCAGCTCTAGGGCAATGTAGCACACCCAGAGCAGACGTCCTACTTCAGCCAGATCAGGCCTGCAAAGAAACTGCGTTTCACAGGCCTTTGGAAGAGATGTTACCGGTAGGCTGTAAGAGCACTGTGCAGAGCGAGTTGTTTCTTAGCTTCCCAAAGAGCTGGAAGCAAGATGCTTTGGGGCCCAACTCGCCCTTTGGAAAGAAGCCTGCACCTTGTGCCTTTCAGCTCTAGGGCAATGTAGCACACCCAGACCAGAAGTCCTACTTCAGCCAGATCAGGCCTGCAAAGAAACTGCGTTTCACAGGCCTTTGGAAGAGATGTTCCCGGTAGGCTGTAAGAGCACTGTGCAGAGCGAGTTGTTTCTTAGCTTCCCAAAGAGCTGGAAGCAAGATGCTGTGGGGCCCAACTCGCCCTTTGGAAAGAAGCCTGCAAGTTGTGCCTTTCAGCTCTAGGGCAATGTAGCACACCCAGAGCAGAAGTCCTACTTCAGCCAGATCAGGCCTGCAAAGAAACTGCGTTTCACAGGCCTTTGGAAGAGATGTTCCCGGTAGGCTGTAAGAGCACTGTGCAGAGCGAGTTGTTTCTTAGCTTCCCAAAGAGCTGCAAGCAAGATGCTGTGGGGCCCAACTCGCCCTTTGGAAAGAAGCCTGCACGTTGTGCCTTTCTGCTCTAGGGCAATGTAGCACACCCAGAGCAGAAGTCCTACTTCAGCCAGATCAGGCCTGCAAAGAAACTGCGTTTCACAGACCTTTGGAAGAGATGTTCCCGGTAGGCTGTAAGAGCACTGTGCAGAGCGAGTTGTTTCTTAGCTTCCCAAAGAGCTGGAAGCAAGATGCTGTGGGGCCCAACTTGCCGTTTGGAAAGAAGCCTGCACGTTGTGCCTTTCAGCTCTAGGGCAATGTAGCACACCCAGAGCAGAAGTCCTACTTCAGCCAGATCAGGCCTGCAAAGAAAGTGCGTTTCACAGGCCTTTGGAAGAGATGTTCCCAGTAGGCTGTAAGAGCACTGTGCAGAGCGAGTTGTTTCTTAGCTTCCCAAAGAGCTGGAAGCAAGATGCTGTGGGGCCCAACTCGCCCTTTGGAAAGAAGCCTGCACGTTGTGCCTTTCAGCTCTAGGGCAATGTAGCACACCCAGAGCAGGAGTCCTACTTCAGCCAGATCAGGCCTGCAAAGAAACTGCGTTTCACAGGCCTTTGGAAGAGATGTTCCCGGTAGGCTGTAAGAGCACTGTGCAGAGCGAGTTGTTTCTTAGCTTCCCAAAGAGCTGGAAGCAAGATGCTGTGGGGCCCAACTCGCCCTTTGGAAAGAAGCCTGCACGTTGTGCCTTTCAGCTCTAGGGCAATGTAGCACACCCAGAGCAGAAGTCCTACTTCAGCCAGATCAGGCCTGCAAAGAAACTGCGTTTCACAGGCCTTTGGAACAGATGTTCCCGGTAGGCTGTAAGAGCACTGTGCAGAGCGAGTTGTTTCTTAGCTTCCCAAAGAGCTGGAAGCAAGATGCTGTGGGGCCCAACTCGCCCTTTGGAAAGAAGCCTGCACGTTGTCCCTTTCAGCTCTAGGGCAATGTAGCACACCCAGAGCAGAAGTCCTACTTCAGCCAGATCAGGCCTGCAAAGAAACTGCGTTTCACCGGCCTTTGGAAGAGATGTTCCCGGTAGGCTGTAAGAGCACTGTGCAGAGCGAGTTGTTTCTTAGCTTCCCAAAGAGCTGGAAGCAAGATGCTGTGGGGCCCAACTCGCCCTTTGGAAAGAAGCCTGCACGTTGTGCGTTTCAGCTCTAGGGCAATGTAGCACACCCAGAGCAGAAGTCCTTCTTCAGCCAGATCAGGCCTGCAAAGAAACTGCGTTTCACAGGCCTTTGGAAAAGATGTTCCCAGTAGGCTGTAAGAGCACTGTGCAGAGCGAGTTGTTTCTTAGCTTCCCAAAGAGCTGCAAGCAAGATGCTGTGGGGCCCAACCCGCCCTTTGGAAAGAAGCCTGCACGTTGTGCCTTTCAGCTCTAGGGCAATGTAGCACACCCAGAGCAGAAGTCCTACTTCAGCCAGATCAGTCCTGCAAAGAAACTGCGTTTGACAGGCCTTTGGAAGAGACGTTCCCGGTAGGCTGTAAGAGCACTGTGCAGAGCGAGTTGTTTCTTAGCTTCCCAAAGAGCTGGAAGCAAGATGCTGTGGGGCCCAACTCGCCCTTTGGAAAGAAGCCTGCACGTTGTGCCTTTCAGCTGTAGGGCAATGTAGCACACCCAGAGCAAGAGTCCTACTTCAGCCAGATCAGGCCTGCAAAGAAACTGCGTTTCACAGGCCTTTGTAAGAGATGTTCCCGGTAGGGTGTAACAGCACTGTGCAGAGCGAGTTGTTTCTTAGCTTCCCAAAGAGCTGGAAGCAAGATGCTGTGGGGCCCAACTCGCCCTTTGAAAGAAGCCTGCACGTTGTGCCTTTCAGCTCTAGGGCAAAGTAGCACACCCAGTGCAGAAGTCCTACTTCAGCCAGATCAAGCCTGCAAAGAAACTGCGTTTCACAGGCCTTTGGAAGAGATGTTCCCGGTAGGCTGTAAGAGCACTGTGCAGAGTGAGTTGTTTCTCAGCTTCCCAAAGAGCTGGAAGCAAGATGCTGTGGGGCCCAACTCGCCCTTTGGAAAGAAGCCTGCACGTTGTGCCTTTCAGCTCTAGGACAATGTAGCACACCCAGAGCAGGAGTCCTACTTCAGCCAGGTCAGGCCTGCAAAGAAACTGCGTTTCACAGACCTTTGGAAGAGATGTTCCCGGTAGGCTGTAAGAGCACTGTGCAGAGCGAGTTGTATCTTAGCTTCCCAAAGAGCTGGAAGCAAGATGCTGTGGGGCCCAACTCGCCCTTTGGAAAGAAGCCTGCACGTTGTGCCTTTCAGCTCTAGGGCAATGTAGCACACCCAGAGCAAGAGTCCTACTTCAGCCAGATCAGACCTGCAAAGAAACTGCGTTTCACAGGCCTTTGGAAGAGATGTTCCCGGTAGGCTGTAAGAGCACTGTGCAGAGCGAGTTGTTTCTTAGCTTCCCAAAGAGCTGGAAGCAAGATGCTGTGGGGCCCAACTCGCCCTTTGGAAAGAAGCCTGAACGTTGTGCCTTTCAGCTCTAGGGCAATGTAGCACACCCAGAGCAGACGTCCTACTTCAGCCAGATCAGGCCTGCAAAGAAACTGCGTTTCACAGGCCTTTGGAAGAGATGTTCCCGGTAGGCTGTAAGAGCACTGTGCAGAGCGAGTTGTTTCTTAGCTTCCCAAAGAGCTGGAAGCAAGATGCTTTGGGGCCCAACTCGCCCTTTGGAAAGAAGCCTGCACCTTGTGCCTTTCAGCTCTAGGGCAATGTAGCACACCCAGACCAGAAGTCCTACTTCAGCCAGATCAGGCCTGCAAAGAAACTGCGTTTCACAGGCCTTTGGAAGAGATGTTCCCGGTAGGCTGTAAGAGCACTGTGCAGAGCGAGTTGTTTCTTAGCTTCCCAAAGAGCTGGAAGCAAGATGCTGTGGGGCCCAACTCGCCCTTTGGAAAGAAGCCTGCAAGTTGTGCCTTTCAGCTCTAGGGCAATGTAGCACACCCAGAGCAGAAGTCCTACTTCAGCCAGATCAGGCCTGCAAAGAAACTGCGTTTCACAGGCCTTTGGAAGAGATGTTCCCGGTAGGCTGTAAGAGCACTGTGCAGAGCGAGTTGTTTCTTAGCTTCCCAAAGAGCTGCAAGCAAGATGCTGTGGGGCCCAACTCGCCCTTTGGAAAGAAGCCTGCACGTTGTGCCTTTCTGCTCTAGGGCAATGTAGCACACCCAGAGCAGAAGTCCTACTTCAGCCAGATCAGGCCTGCAAAGAAACTGCGTTTCACAGACCTTTGGAAGAGATGTTCCCGGTAGGCTGTAAGAGCACTGTGCAGAGCGAGTTGTTTCTTAGCTTCCCAAAGAGCTGGAAGCAAGATGCTGTGGGGCCCAACTTGCCGTTTGGAAAGAAGCCTGCACGTTGTGCCTTTCAGCTCTAGGGCAATGTAGCACACCCAGAGCAGAAGTCCTACTTCAGCCAGATCAGGCCTGCAAAGAAAGTGCGTTTCACAGGCCTTTGGAAGAGATGTTCCCAGTAGGCTGTAAGAGCACTGTGCAGAGCGAGTTGTTTCTTAGCTTCCCAAAGAGCTGGAAGCAAGATGCTGTGGGGCCCAACTCGCCCTTTGGAAAGAAGCCTGCACGTTGTGCCTTTCAGCTCTAGGGCAATGTAGCACACCCAGAGCAGGAGTCCTACTTCAGCCAGATCAGGCCTGCAAAGAAACTGCGTTTCACAGGCCTTTGGAAGACATGTTCCCGGTAGGCTGTAAGAGCACTGTGCAGAGCGAGTTGTTTCTTAGCTTCCCAAAGAGCTGGAAGCAAGATGCTGTGGGGCCCAACTCGCCCTTTGAAAGAAGCCTGCACGTTGTGCCTTTCAGCTCTAGGGCAAAGTAGCACACCCAGTGCAGAAGTCCTACTTCAGCCAGATCAGGCCTGCAAAGAAACTGCATTTCACAGGCCTTTGGAAGAGATGTTCCCGGTAGGCTGTAAGAGCACTGTGCAGAGCGAGTTTTTTGTTAGATTCCCAAAGAGCTGGAAGCAAGATGCTTTGGGGCGTATCTCCGTCTTTGGAAATGATTCAGCACTTTGTGCCTTTCAGCTCTAGGGCAATGTAGCACACCCAGAGCAGAAGTTCTACTTCAGCCAGATCAGGCCTGCAAGGAAAACTGCGTTTCACAGGACTGTGTAAGAGATGTTCCCAGTAGACTGTAAGAGCACTGTGCAGAGCGAGTTGTTTCTTAGCTTCCCAAAGAGCTGGAAGCAAGATGCTGTGGGGCCCAACTCGCCATTTGGAAAGAAGACTGCACGTTGTGCCTTTCAGCTCTAGGGCAATGTAGCACACCCAGAGCAGGAGTCCTACTTCAGCCAGATCAGGCCTGCAAAGAAACTGCGTTTCACAGGCCTTTGGAAGAAACGTTCCCGGTAGGCTGTAAGAGCACTGTGCGGAGCGAGTTGTTTCTTAGCTTCCCAAAGAGCTGGAAGCAAGATGCTGTGGGGCCCAACTCGCCGTTTGGAAAGTAGCCTGCACGTTGTGCCTTTCAGCTCTAGGGCAATTCATCACACCCAGAGCAGAAGTCCTACTTCAGCCAGATCAGGCCTGCAAAGAAACTGCGTTTCACAGGCCTTTGGAAGAGATGTTCCCGGTAGGCTGTAAGAGCACTGTGCAGAGCGAGTTGTTTCTTAGCTTCCCAAAGAGCTGGAAGCAAGATGCTGTGGGGCCCAACTCGCCCTTTGGAAAGAAGCCTGCACGTTGTGCCTTTCAGCTCTAGGGCTATGTAGCACACCCAGAGCAGACGTCCTACTTCAGCCAGATCAGGCCTGCAAAGAAACTGCGTTTCACATGCCTTTGGAAGAGATGTTCCCGGTAGGCTGTAAGAGCACTGTGCAGAGCGAGTTGTTTCTTAGCTTCCCAAAGATCTGGAAGCAAGATGCTGTGGGGCCCAACTCGCCCTTTGAAAGAAGCCTGCACGTTGTGCCTTTCAGCTTTAGGGCAATGTAGCACACCCAGAGCAGAAGTCCTACTTCAGCCAGATCAGGCCTGCTAAGAAACTGTGTTTCACAGGCCTTTGGAATTGATGTTCCCGGTAGGCTGTAAGAGCACTGTGCAGAGCGAGTTGTTTCTTAGCTTCCCAAAGAGCTGGAAGCAAGATGCTGTGGGGCCCAACTCGCCCTTTGGAAAGAAGCCTGCACGTTGTGCCTTTCAGCTCTAGAGCAATGTAGCACACCAAGGGGAGAAGTCCTACTTCAACCAGATCAGGCCTGCAAAGAAACTGCGTTTCACAGGCCATTGGAAGAGATGTTCCCGGTAGGCTGTAACAGCACTGTGCAGAGCGAGTTGATTCTTAGCTTCCCAAAGATCTGGAAGCATGATGCTGTGGGGCCCAACTCGCCCTTTGGAAAGAGGCCTGCACGTTGTGCCTTTCAGCTCCAGGGCAATGTAGCACACCCAGAGCAGAAGTCCTACTTCAGCCAGATCAGGCCTGCAAAGAAGCTGCGTTTCACAGGCCTTTGGAAGAAATGTTCCCGGTAGGCTGTAAGAGCACTGTGCGGAGCGAGTTGTTTCTTAGCTTCCCAAAGAGCTGGAAGCAAGATGCTGTGGGGCCCAACTCGCCGTTTGGAAAGTAGCCTGCACGTTGTGCCTTTCAGCTCTAGGGCAATGTAGCACACCCAGAGCAGGAGTCCTACTTCAGCCAGATCAGGCCTGCAAAGAAACTGCGTTTCACAGGCCATTGGAAGAGATGTTCCCGGTAGGCTGTAACAGCACTGTGCAGAGCGAGTTGATTCTTACCTTTCCAAAGAGCTGGAAGCAAGATGCTGTGGGGCCCAAGTCGCCCTTTGGAAAGAAGCCTGCACGTTGTGCCTTTCAGCTCTAGGGCAATGTAGCACACCCAGAGCAGAAGTCCTACTTCAGCCAGATAAGGCCTGCAAAGAAACTGCGTTTCACAGGCCTTTGGAAGAGATGTTCCCGGTAGGCTGTAAGAGCACTGTGCAGAGCGAGTTGTTTCTTAGCTTCCCAAAGAGCTGGAAGAAAGATGCTGTGGGGCCCAACTCGCCCTTTGGAAAGAAGACTGCACGTTGTGCTTTTCAGCTCTAGGGCAATGTAGCACACTCAGAGCAGAATTTCTACTTCAAGCACATCAGGCCTGCAAAGAAACTGCGTTTCACAGGCCTTTGGAAGAGATGTTCCCGGTATGTTGTAAGAGCTCAGTGCAGAGCGAGTTGTTTCTTAGCTTCCCAAAGAGCTGGAAGCAAGATGCTGTGGGGCCCAACTCGCCCTTTGGAAGGAAGCCTGCACGTTGTGCCTTTCAGCTCTAGGGCAATGTAGCACACCCAGAGCAGGAGTCCTACTTCAGCCAGATCAGGCCTGCAAAGAAACTGCGTTTCACAGGCCTTTGGAAGAGATGTTCCCGGTAGGCTGTAAGAGCACTGTGCAGAGCGAGTTGTTTCTTAGCTTCCCAAAGAGCTGGAAGCAAGATGCTGTGGGGCCCAACTCGCCCTTTGAAAGAAGCCTGCACGTTGTGCCTTTCAGCTCTAGGGCAAAGTAGCACACCCAGTGCAGAAGTCCTACTTCAGCCAGATCAGGCCTGCAAAGAAACTGCATTTCACAGGCCTTTGGAAGAGATGTTCCCGGTAGGCTGTAAGAGCACTGTGCAGAGCGAATTTTTTCTTAGATTCCCAAAGAGCTGGAAGCAAGATGCTTTGGGGCGTATCTCCGTCTTTGGAAATGATTCAGCACTTTGTGCCTTTCAGCTCTAGGGCAATGTAGCACACCCAGAGCAGAAGTTCTACTTCAGCCAGATCAGGCCTGCAAGGAAAACTGCGTTTCACAGGACTGTGGAAGAGATGTTCTCGGTAGGCTGTAAGAGCACTGAGCACAGCGAGTTTTTTCTTAGCTTCCCAAATCGGTGGAAGAAAGATGCTGTGGGGCCCAACTCGCCCTTTGAAAGAAGCCTGCACGTTGTGCCTTTCAGCTCTAGGGCAAAGTAGCACACCCAGTGCAGAAGTCCTACTTCAGCCAGATCAAGCCTGCAAAGAAACTGCGTTTCACAGGCCTTTGGAAGAGATGTTCCCGGTAGGTTGTAAGAGCTCAGTGCAGAGCGAGTTGTTTCTTAGCTTCCCAAAGAGCTGGAAGCAAGATGCTGTGGGGCCCAACTCGCCCTTTGAAAGAAGCCTGCACGTTGTGCCTTTCAGCTTTAGGGCAATGTAGCACACCCAGAGCAGAAGTCCTACTTCAGCCAGATCAGGCCTGCAAAGAAACTGTGTTTCACAGGCCTTTGGAATTGATGTTCCCGGTAGGCTGTAAGAGCACTGTGCAGAGCGAGTTGTTTCTTAGCTTCCCAAAGAGCTGGAAGCAAGATGCTGTGGGGCCCAACTCGCCCTTTGGAAAGAAGCCTGCACGTTGTGCCTCTAAGCTCTAGAGCAATGTAGCACACCAAGGGGAGAAGTCCTACTTCAACCAGATCAGGCGTGCAAAGAAACTGCGTTTCACAGGCCATTGGAAGAGATGTTCCCGGTAGGCTGTAACAGCACTGTGCAGAGCGAGTTGATTCTTAGCTTCCCAAAGATCTGGAAGCATGATGCTGTGGGGCCCAACTCGCCCTTTGGAAAGAGGCCTGCACGCTGTGCCTTTCAGCTCCAGGGCAATGTAGCACACCCAGAGCAGAAGTCCTACTTCAGCCAGATCAGGCCTGCAAAGAAGCTGCGTTTCACAGGCTTTTGGAAGAAATGTTCCCGGTAGGCTGTAAGAGCACTGTGCGGAGCGAGTTGTTTCTTAGCTTCCCAAAGAGCTGGAAGCAAGATGCTGTGGGGCCCAACTCGCCGTTTGGAAAGTAGCCTGCACGTTGTGCCTTTCAGCTCTAGGGCAATGTAGCACACCCAGAGCAGGAGTCCTACTTCAGCCAGATCAGGCCTGCAAAGAAACTGCGTTTCACAGGCCATTGGAAGAGATGTTCCCGGTAGGCTGTAACAGCACTGTGCAGAGCGAGTTGATTCTTACCTTTCCAAAGAGCTGGAAGCAAGATGCTGTGGGGCCCAAGTCGCCCTTTGGAAAGAAGCCTGCACGTTGTGCCTTTCAGCTCTAGGGCAATGTAGCACACCCAGAGCAGAAGTCCTACTTCAGCCAGATAAGGCCTGCAAAGAAACTGCGTTTCACAGGCCTTTGGAAGAGATGTTCCCGGTAGGCTGTAAGAGCACTGTGCAGAGCGAGTTGTTTCTTAGCTTCCCAAAGAGCTGGAAGCAAGATGCTGTGGGGCCCAACTCGCCCTTTGGAAAGAAGCCTGCACGTTGTGACTTTCAGCTCTAGAGCAATGTAGCACACCAAGGGGAGAAGTCCTACTTCAACCAGATCAGGCCTGCAAAGAAACTGCGTTTCACAGGCCTTTGGAAGAGATGTTCCCGGTAGGCTGTAAAAGCACTGTGCAGAGCGAGTTGATTCTTAGCTTCCCAAAGATCTGGAAGCATGATGCTGTGGGGCCAAACTCGCCCTTTGGAAAGAAGCCTGCACGTTGTGCCTTTCAGCTCCAGGGCAATGTAGCACACCCAGAGCAGAAGTCCTACTTCAGCCAGATCAGGCCTGCAAAGAAACTGCGTTTGACAGGCCTTTGGAAGAGATGTTCCCGGTAGGCTGTAAGAGCACTGTGCAGAGCGAGTTGTTTCTTAGCTTCCCAAAGAGCTGGAAGCAAGATGCTGTGGGGCCCAACTCGCCCTTTGGAAAGAAGCCTGCACGTTGTGCCTTTCAGCTCTAGAGCAATGTAGCACAGCCAAGGGGAGAAGTCCTACTTCAACCAGATCAGGCCTGCAAAGAAACTGCGTTTCACAGGCCTTTGGAAGAGATGTTCCCGGTAGGCTGTAAGAGCACTGTGCAGAGCGAGTTGTTTCTTAGCTTCCCAAAGAGCTGGAAGCAAGATGCTGTGGGGCCCAACTCGCCCTTTGGAAAGAAGCCTGCACGTTGTGCCTTTCAGCTCTAGGGCAATGTAGCACACCCAGAGCAGGAGTCCTACTTCAGCCAGATCAGGCCTGCAAAGAAACTGCGTTTCACAGGCCTTTGGAAGAAATGTTCCCGGTAGGCTGTAAGAGCACTGTGCGGAGTGAGTTGTTTCTTAGCTTCCCAAAGAGCTGGAAGCAAGATGCTGTTGGGCCCAACTCGCCCTTTGGAAAGTAGCCTGCACGTTGTGCCTTTCAGCTCTAGGGCAATGTAGCACACCCAGAGCAGGAGTCCTACTTCAGCCAGATCAGGCCTGCAAAGAAACTGCGTTTCACAGGCCTTTGGAAGAGATGTTCCCGGTAGGCTGTAAGAACACTGTGCAGAGCGAGTTGTTTCTTAGATTCCCAAAGAGCTGGAAGCAAGATGCTGTGGGGCCCAACTCGCCCTTTGGAAAGAAGCCTGCACGTTGTGCCTTTCAGCTCTAGGGCAATGTAGCACACCCAGAGCAGGAGTCCTACTTCAGCCAGATCAGGCCTGCAAAGAAACTGCGTTTCACAGGCCTTTGGAAGAAATGTTCCCGGTAGGCTGTAAGAGCACTGTGCGGAGTGAGTTGTTTCTTAGCTTCCCAAAGAGCTGGAAGCAAGATGCTGTGGGGCCCAACTCGCCCTTTGAAAGAAGCCTGCACGTTGTGCCTTTCAGCTCTAGGGCAAAGTAGCACACCCAGTGCAGAAGTCCTACTTCAGCCAGATCAAGCCTGCAAAGAAACTGCGTTTCACAGGCCTTTGGAAGAGATGTTCCCGGTAGGTTGTAAGAGCTCAGTGCAGAGCGAGTTGTTTCTTAGCTTCCCAAAGAGCTGGAAGCAAGATGCTGTGGGGCCCAACTCGCCCTTTGAAAGAAGCCTGCACGTTGTGCCTTTCAGCTTTAGGGCAATGTAGCACACCCAGAGCAGAAGTCCTACTTCAGCCAGATCAGGCCTGCAAAGAAACTGTGTTTCACAGGCCTTTGGAATTGATGTTCCCGGTAGGCTGTAAGAGCACTGTGCAGAGCGAGTTGTTTCTTAGCTTCCCAAAGAGCTGGAAGCAAGATGCTGTGGGGCCCAACTCGCCCTTTGGAAAGAAGCCTGCACGTTGTGCCTCTAAGCTCTAGAGCAATGTAGCACACCAAGGGGAGAAGTCCTACTTCAACCAGATCAGGCCTGCAAAGAAACTGCGTTTCACAGGCCATTGGAAGAGATGTTCCCGGTAGGCTGTAACAGCACTGTGCAGAGCGAGTTGATTCTTAGCTTCCCAAAGATCTGGAAGCATGATGCTGTGGGGCCCAACTCGCCCTTTGGAAAGAGGCCTGCACGCTGTGCCTTTCAGCTCCAGGGCAATGTAGCACACCCAGAGCAGAAGTCCTACTTCAGCCAGATCAGGCCTGCAAAGAAGCTGCGTTTCACAGGCTTTTGGAAGAAATGTTCCCGGTAGGCTGTAAGAGCACTGTGCGGAGCGAGTTGTTTCTTAGCTTCCCAAAGAGCTGGAAGCAAGATGCTGTGGGGCCCAACTCGCCGTTTGGAAAGTAGCCTGCACGTTGTGCCTTTCAGCTCTAGGGCAATGTAGCACACCCAGAGCAGGAGTCCTACTTCAGCCAGATCAGGCCTGCAAAGAAACTGCGTTTCACAGGCCATTGGAAGAGATGTTCCCGGTAGGCTGTAACAGCACTGTGCAGAGCGAGTTGATTCTTACCTTTCCAAAGAGCTGGAAGCAAGATGCTGTGGGGCCCAAGTCGCCCTTTGGAAAGAAGCCTGCACGTTGTGCCTTTCAGCTCTAGGGCAATGTAGCACACCCAGAGCAGAAGTCCTACTTCAGCCAGATAAGGCCTGCAAAGAAACTGCGTTTCACAGGCCTTTGGAAGAGATGTTCCCGGTAGGCTGTAAGAGCACTGTGCAGAGCGAGTTGTTTCTTAGCTTCCCAAAGAGCTGGAAGCAAGATGCTGTGGGGCCCAACTCGCCCTTTGGAAAGAAGCCTGCACGTTGTGACTTTCAGCTCTAGAGCAATGTAGCACACCAAGGGGAGAAGTCCTACTTCAACCAGATCAGGCCTGCAAAGAAACTGCGTTTCACAGGCCATTGGAAGAGATGTTCCCGGTAGGCTGTAAAAGCACTGTGCAGAGCGAGTTGATTCTTAGCTTCCCAAAGATCTGGAAGCATGATGCTGTGGGGCCAAACTCGCCCTTTGGAAAGAAGCCTGCACGTTGTGCCTTTCAGCTCCAGGGCAATGTAGCACACCCAGAGCAGAAGTCCTACTTCAGCCAGATCAGGCCTGCAAAGAAACTGCGTTTGACAGGCCTTTGGAAGAGATGTTCCCGGTAGGCTGTAAGAGCACTGTGCAGAGCGAGTTGTTTCTTAGCTTCCCAAAGAGCTGGAAGCAAGATGCTGTGGGGCCCAACTCGCCCTTTGGAAAGAAGCCTGCACGTTGTGCCTTTCAGCTCTAGAGCAATGTAGCACAGCCAAGGGGAGAAGTCCTACTTCAACCAGATCAGGCCTGCAAAGAAACTGCGTTTCACAGGCCTTTGGAAGAGATGTTCCCGGTAGGCTGTAAGAGCACTGTGCAGAGCGAGTTGTTTCTTAGCTTCCCAAAGAGCTGGAAGCAAGATGCTGTGGGGCCCAACTCGCCCTTTGGAAAGAAGCCTGCACGTTGTGCCTTTCAGCTCTAGGGCAATGTAGCACACCCAGAGCAGGAGTCCTACTTCAGCCAGATCAGGCCTGCAAAGAAACTGCGTTTCACAGGCCTTTGGAAGAAATGTTCCCGGTAGGCTGTAAGAGACTGTGCGGAGTGAGTTGTTTCTTAGCTTCCCAAAGAGCTGGAAGCAAGATGTTGTTGGGCCCAACTCGCCCTTTGGAAAGTAGCCTGCACGTTGTGCCTTTCAGCTCTAGGGCAATGTAGCACACCCAGAGCAGGAGTCCTACTTCAGCCAGATCAGGCCTGCAAAGAAACTGCGTTTCACAGGCCTTTGGAAGAGATGTTCCCGGTAGGCTGTAAGAACACTGTGCAGAGCGAGTTGTTTCTTAGATTCCCAAAGAGCTGGAAGCAAGATGCTGTGGGGCCCAACTCGCCCTTTGGAAAGAAGCCTGCACGTTGTGCCTTTCAGCTCTAGGGCAATGTAGCACACCCAGAGCAGGAGTCCTACTTCAGCCAGATCAGGCCTGCAAAGAAACTGCGTTTCACAGGCCTTTGGAAGAAATGTTCCCGGTAGGCTGTAAGAGCACTGTGCGGAGTGAGTTGTTTCTTAGCTTCCCAAAGAGCTGGAAGCAAGATGCTGTGGGGCCCAACTCGCCCTTTGGAAAGTAGCCTGCACGTTGTGCCTTTCAGCTCTAGGGCAATGTAGCATACCCAGAGCAGGAGTCCTACTTCAGCCAGATCAGGCCTGCAAAGAAACTGCGTTTCACAGGCCTTTGGAAGAGATGTTCCCGGTAGGCTGTAAGAGCACTGTGCAGAGCGAGTTGTTTCTTAGCTTCCCAAAGATCTGGAAGCAAGATGCTGTGGGGCCCAACTCGCCCTTTGAAAGAAGCCTGCACGTTGTGCCTTTCAGCTCTAGGGCAATGTAGCACACCCAGAGCAGAAGTCCTACTTCAGCCAGATCAGGCCTGCAAAGAAACTGTGTTTCACAGGCCTTTGGAAGAGATGTTCCCGGTAGGCTGTAAGAGCACTGTGCAGAGCGAGTTGTTTCTTAGCTTCCCAAAGAGCTGGAAGCAAGATGCTGTGGGGCCCAACTCGCCCTTTGGAAAAAAGCCTGCACGTTGTGCCTTTCAGCTCTAGAGCAATGTAGCACACCAAGGGGAGAAGTCCTACTTCAACCAGATCAGGCCTGCAAAGAAACTGCCTTTCACAGGCCATTGGAAGAGATGTTCCCGGTAGGCTGTAACAGCACTGTGCAGAGCGAGTTTATTCTTAGCTTCCCAAAGATCTGGAAGCATGATGCTGTGGGGCCCAACTCGCCCTTTGGAAAGAAGCCTGCACGTTGTGCCTTTCAGCTCCAGGGCAATGTAGCACACCCAGAGCAGAAGTCCTACTTCAGCCAATTCAGGCCTGCAAAGAAACTGCGTTTCACAGGACTTTGGAAGAGATGTTCCCGGTAGGCTGTAAGAGCACTGTGCAGAGCGAGTTGTTTCTTAGCTTCCTAAAGAGATGGAAGCAAGATGCTGTGGGGCCCAGCTCGCCCTTTGGAAAGAAGCCTGCACGTTGTGCCTTTCAGCTCTAGGTCAGTGTAGCACACCCAGAGCAGAAGTGCTACTTCAGCCAGATCAGGCCTGCAAAGAAATTGCGTTTCACAGGCCTTTGGAAGAAATGTTCCCGGTAGGCTGTAAGAGCACTGTGCAGAGTGAGTTGTTTTTTAGCTTCCCAAAGAGCTGGAAGCAAGATGCTGTGGGGCCCAACTCGCCCTTTGGAAAGAAGCCTGCACGTTGTGCCTTTCAGCTCTAGGGCAATGTAGCACACCCAGAGCAGAAGTCCTACTTCAGCCAGATCAGGCCTGCAAAGAAACTGCGTTTCACAGGCCTTTGGAAGAGATGTTCCCGGTAGGCTGTAAGAGCACTGTGCAGAGCGAGTTGTTTCTTAGCTTCCCAAAGAGCTGAAAGCAAGATGCTGTGGGGCCCAACTCGGCCTTTGGAAAGAAGCCTGCACGTTGTGCCTTTCAGCTCTAGGCAATGTTGCACACCCAGAGCAGAAGTCCTACTTCAGCCAGATCAGGCCTGCAAAGAAACTGCGTTTCACAGGCCTTTGGAAGAGATGTTCCCGGTAGGCTGTAAGAGCACTGTGCAGAGCGAGTTGTTTCTTAGCTTCCCAAAGAGCTGGAAGCAAGATGCTGTGGGGCCCAACTCGCCCTTTGGAAAGAAGCCTGCACGTTGTGCCTTTCAGCTCTAGGGCAATGTAGCACACCCTGAGCAGAAGTCCTACTTCAGCCAGATCAGGCCTGCAAAGAAACTGCGTTTCACAGGCCTTTGGAAGAGATGTTCCCGATAGGCTGTAAGAGCACTGTGCTGAGCGAGTTGTTTCTTAGCTTCCCAAAGAGCTGGAAGCAAGATGCTGTGGGGCCCAACTCGCCCTTTGGAAAGAAGCCTGCACGTTGTGCCTTTCAGCTCTAGCGCAATGTAGCACACCCAGAGCAGAAGTCCTACTTCAGCCAGATCAGGCCTGCAAAGAAACTGCGTTTCACAGGCCTTTGGAAGAGATGTTCCCGGTAGGCTGTAAGAGCACTGTGCAGAGCGAGTTGTTTCTTACCTTCCCAAAGAGCTGGAAGCAAGATGCTGTGGGGCCCAACTCACCCTTTGGAAAGAAGCCTGCACGTTGTCCCTTTCAGCTCTAGGGCAATGTAGCACACACAGAGCAGAAGTCCTACTTCAGCCAGATCAGGCCTGCAAAGAAACTGCGTTTCACAGGCCTTTGGAAGAGATGTTCCCGATAGGCTGTAAGAGCATTGTGCAGAGCGAGTTGTTTCTTAGCTTCCCAAAGAGCTGGAAGCAAGATGCTGTGGGGCCCAACTCGCCCTTTGGAAAGAAGCCTGCACGTTGTGCCTTTCAGCTGTAGGGCAATGTAGCACACCCAGAGCAGAAGTCCTTCTTCATCCAGATCAGGCCTGCAAAGAAACTGCGTTTCACAGGACTTTGGAAAAGATGTTCCCAGTAGGCTGTATGAGCACTGTGCAGAGCGAGTTGTTTCTTAGCTTCCCAAAGAGCTGGAAGCAAGATGCTGTGGGGCCCAACTCGCCCTTTGGAAAGAAGCCTGCACGTTGTGCCTTTCAGCTCTAGGGCAATGTAGCACACCCAGAGCAGAAGTCCTACTTCAGCCAGATCAGTCCTGCAAAGAAACTGCGTTTGACAGGCCTTTGGAAGAGATGTTCCCGGTAGGCTGTAAGAGCACTGTGCAGAGCGAGTTGTTTCTTAGCTTCCCAAAGAGCTGGAAGCAAGATGCTGTGGGGCCCAACTCACCCTTTGGAAAGAAGCCTGCACGTTGTGCCTTTCAGCTCAAGGGCAATGTAGCACACCCAGAGCAGAAGTCCTACTTCAGCCAGATCAGGCCTGCAAGGAAACTGCGTTTCACAGGCCTTTGGAAGTGATGTTCCCGGTAGGCTGTAAGAGCACTGTGCAGCGCGAGTTGTTTCTTAGCTTCCCAAAGAGCTGGAAGCAGGATGCTGTGGGGCCCAACTCTCCCTTTGGAAAGAAGCCTGCACGTTGTGCCTTTCAGCTCTAGGACAATGTAGCACACCCAGAGCAGGAGTCCTACTTCAGCCAGATAAGGCCTGCAAAGAAACTGCGTTTCACAGGCCTTTGGAAGAGATGTTCCCGGTAGGCTGTAAGAGCACTGTGCAGAGCGAGTTGTTTCTTAGCTTCCCAAAGAGCTGGAAGCAAGATGCTGTGGGGCCCAACTCGCCCTTTGGAAAGAAGCCTGCACGTTGTGCCTTTCGGCTCTAGGGCAATGTAGCACACCCAGAGCAGAAGTCCTACTTCAGCCAGATCAGGCCTGCAAAGAAACTGCGTTTCACAGGCCTTTGGAAGAGATGTTCCCGGTAGGCTGTAAGAGCACTGTGCATAGCGAGCTGTTTGTTAGCTTCCCAAAGAGGTGGAAGCAAGATGCTGTGGGGCCCAACTCGCCCTTTGGAAAGAAGCCTGCACGTTGTGCCTTTCAGCTCTAGGGCAATGTAGCACACCCAGAGCAGAAGTCCTACTTCAGCCAGATCAGGCCTGCAAAGAAACTGCGTTTCACAGGCCTTTGGAACAGATGTTCCCGGTAGGCTGTAAGAGCACTGTGCAGAGCGAGTTGTTTCTTAGCATCCCAAAGAGCTGGATGCAAGAAGCTCTTGGGACCAACTCGCCCTTTGGAAAGAAGCCTGCACGTTGTGCCTTTCAGCTCTAGGGCAATGTAGCACACACAGAGCAGAAGTCCTACTTCAGCCAGATCAGGCCTGCAAAGAAACTGCGTTTCACAGGCCTTTGGAAGAGATGTTCCCGATAGGCTGTAAGAGCACTGTGCTGAGCGAGTTGTTTCTTAGCTTCCCAAAGAGCTGGAAGCAAGATGCTGTGGGGCCCAACTCGCCCTTTGGAAAGAAGCCTGCATGTTGTGCCTTTCAGCTCTAGCGCAATGTAGCACACCCAGAGCAGAAGTCCTACTTCAGTCAGATCAGGCCTGCAAGGAAACTGCGTTTCACAGGCCTTTGGAAGAGATGTTCCCGGTAGGCTGTAAGAGCACTGTGCAGCGCGAGTTGTTTCTTAGCTTCCCAAAGAGCTGGAAGCAGGATGCTGTGGGTCCCAACTCTCCCTTTGGCAAGAAGCCTGCACGTTGTGCCTTTCAGCTCTAGGGCAATGTAGCACACCCAGAGCAGAAGTTCTACTTCAGCCAGATCAGGCCTGCAAGGAAAACTGCGTTTCACAGGACTGTGTAAGAGATGTTCCCAGTAGACTGTAAGAGCAGTGTGCAGAGCGAGTTGTTTCTTATCTTCCCGAAGAGCTGGAAGCAAGATTCTTTAGGGCCTCTCTCCACTTTGGATACAAGGCAGGGCCTTGTGCATGGAAGCTCTAGGGCAATGTAGCACATGCAGAGCACAAGTTCTCCTTCAGCCAGATCAGGACTGCAAAGAAACTGCGTTTCACAGGCCTTTGTAAAGATGTTCCCGGAAGGCTGTAGGAGCACTGTGCAGAGCGAGTTGATTCTTAGCTTCACAAAAAGCTTTAAGCAAGATGCTGTAGGGTGTATCTCCGTCTTTGGAAATGATTCGGCACTTTGTGCCTTGGAGCTCTAGGGCAATTTAGCACACCCAGAGCAGAGTTTCTACTCCACCCATATCAGGCCTGCAAAAAATTTCGTTTCACAGCCCCTTTTACGATATGTTCCCGGTAGGCTGTAAGAGCACTGTGCACAGCGAGTTGTTTCTTAGCTTGCCATAGAGCTGGAAGCAAGATGCTTTAGGGCCTCTCTCCAGTTTGGATACAAGACTGGGCCTTGTGCATGGAAGGTCTAGGGCAATGTAGCACACCCAGAGCAGAAGTTCTACTTCAGCCACATGACGCCTGCAAAAAAACTGCGTTTCACAGGCCTTTGTAAGAGATGTTCTCGGTAGGCTGTAAGAGCACTGTGCACAGCGAGTTTTTTATCAGCTTCCCAAATCGCTGGAAGCAGGATTCTTTAGGGCCTCTCTCCAGGTGGATACAAGGTAGGGCCTTGTGCATGGAAGTACTAGGGCAATGCAGCACACCCAGAGCAGAAGTTCTACTTCAGGCAGATCAGGCCTGCAAAGAAACTACTTTTCACGGGCCTTTGGAAGAGATGTTCCCGGTAGTCTGTAAGAGGAATGTGCAGAGCGAGTTGTTTCTTAGCTTCCCAAAGAGCTGCAAGCTAGATGCTTTGCTCCCAACTCGCCCTTTGGAAAGAAGACCGCACGTTGTGCCTTTCAGCTCTAGGGCAATGTAGCACACCCAGAGCAGAAGTTCTACTTCAGGCAGATCAGGCCTGCAAAGAAACTGCGTTTCACTGGCCTTTGTAAGAGATGTTCCGGTAGGCTGTAAGAATACTGTGCAGAGCGAGCTGTTTCTTAGCTTCCCAAGGAGCTGGAAGCAAGATGCTTTGGGGCCTCTCTCCCCCTTTTATACAAGGTTGGGCCTTGTGCGTTGAAGCTCTAGGGCAATGTACAGCACCCAGAGCAGGAGTCCTACTTCAGCCAGATCAGGACTGCAAAGAAACTGCGTTTCACAGGCCTTTGGAAGAGATGTTCCCGGTAGGCTGTAAGAGCACTGTGCAGAGCGAGTTGTTTGTTAGCTTCCCAAAGAGCTGGAAGCAAGATGCTGTGGGGCACAACTCGCCCTTTGGAAAGAAGCCTGCACGTTGTGCCTTTCAGCTCTAGGCAATGTAGCACACCTAGAGCAGAAGTCCTACTTCAGCCAGATCAGGCCTGCAAAGAGACTGCGTTTCACAGGCCTTTGGAAGAGATGTTCCCGGTAGGCTGTAAGAGAACTGTGCAGACCGAGTTGTTTCTTGGCTTCCCAAAGAGCTGCAAGCAAGATGCTGTGGGGCCCAACTCGCCCTTTGGAAAGAAGCCTGCACGTTGTGCCTTTCAGCTCTAGGGCAATGTAGCACACCCAGAGTAGAAGTCCTACTTCAGCCAGATCAGGCCTGCAAAGAAACTGCGTTTCACAGGCCTTTGGAAGAGATGTTCCCGGTAGGCTGTAAGAGCACTGTGCAGAGCGAGTTGTTTCTTAGCTTCCCAAAGAGCTGGAAGCAAGATGCTGTGGGGCCCAACTCGCCCTTTGGAAAGAAGCCTGCAAGTTGTGCCTTTCAGCTCAAGGGCAATGTAGCACACCCAGAGCAGAAGTCCTACTTCAGCCAGATCAGGCCTGCAAAGAAACTGCGTTTCACAGGCCTTTGGAAGAGATGTTCCCGGTAGGCTGTAAGAGCACTGTGCAGAGCGAGTTGTTTCCTAGCTTCCCAAAGAGCTGGAAGCAAGATGCTGTGGGGCCCAACTCGCCCTTTGGAAAGAAGCCTGCAAGTTGTGCCTTTCAGCTCAAGGGCAATGTAGCACACCCAGAGCAGGAGTCCTACTTCAGCCAGATCAGGCCTGCAAAGAAACTGCGTTTCACAGGCCTTTGGAAGAGATGTTCCCGGTAGGCTGTAAGAGCACTGTGCAGAGCGAGTTGTTTCTTAGCTTCCCAAAGAGCTGGAAGCAAGATGCTGTGGGGCCCAACTCGCCCTTTGGAAAGAAGCCTGCACGTTGTGCCTTTCAGCTCTAGGGCAATGTAGCACACCCAGAGCAGGAGTCCTACTTCAGCCAGATAAGGCCAGCAAAGAAACTTTGTTTCACAGGCCTTTGGAAGAGATGTTCCCGGTAGGCTGTAAGAGCACTGTGCAGAGCGAGTTGTTTCTTAGCTTCCCAAAGAGCTGGAAGCAAGATGCTGTGGGGCCCAACTCGCCCTTTGGAAAGAAGCCTGCACGTTGTGCCTTTCAGCTCTAGGGCAAAGTAGCACACCCAGTGCAGAAGTCCTACTTCAGCCAGATCAGGCCTGCAAAGAAACTGCGTTTCACAGGCCTTTGGAAGAGATGTTCCCGGTAGGCTGTAAGAGCACTGTGCAGAGCGAGTTGTTTCTTAGCTTCCCAAAGAGCTGGAAGCAAGATGCTGTGGGGCCCAACTCGCCCTTTGGAAAGAAGCCTGCACGTTGTGCCTTTCAGCTCTAGGGCAATGTAGCACACCCAGAGCAGGAGCCCTACTTCAGCCAGATCAGGCCTGCAAAGAAACTGCGTTTCACAGGCCTTTGGAAGAGATGTTCCCGGTAGGCTGTAAGAGCACTGTGCAGAGCGAGTTGTTTCTTAGATTCCCAAAGAGCTGAAAGCAAGATGCTTTGGGGCGTATCTCCGTCTTTGGAAATGATTCAGCACTTTGTGCCTTTCAGCTCTAGGGCAATGTAGCACACCCAGAGCAGAAGTTCTACTTCAGCCAGATCAGGCCTGCAAGGAAAAGTGCGTTTCACAGGACTGTGTAAGAGATGTTCCCAGTAGACTGTAAGAGCAGTGTGCAGAGCGAGTTGTTTCTTATCTTCCCGAAGAGCTGGAAGCAAGATTCTTTAGGGCCTCTCTCCACTTTGGATACAAGGCAGGGCCTTGTGCATGGAAGCTCTAGGGCAATGTAGCACATGCAGAGCACAAGTTCTCCTTCAGCCAGATCAGGACTGCAAAGAAACTGCGTTTCACAGGCCTTTGTAAAGATGTTCCCGGAAGGCTGTAGGAGCACTGTGCAGAGCGAGTTGATTCTTAGCTTCACAAAAAGCTTTAAGCAAGATGCTGTGGGGTGTATCTCCGTCTTTGGAAATGATTCAGCACTTTGTGCCTTGGAGCTCTAGGGCAATTTAGCACACCCAGAGCAGAGTTTCTACTCCACCCATATCAGGCCTGCAAAAAACTGCGTTTCACAGCCCCTTTTACGATATGTTCCCGGTAGGCTGTAAGAGCACTGTGCACAGCGAGTTGTTTCTTAGCTTGCCATAGAGCTGGAAGCAAGATGCTTTAGGGCCTCTCTCCAGTTTGGATACAAGACTGGGCCTTGTGCATGGAAGGTCTAGGGCAATGTAGCACACCCAGAGCAGAAGTTCTACTTCAGCCACATGACGCCTGCAAAAAAACTGCGTTTCACAGGCCTTTGTAAGAGATGTTCTCGGTAGGCTGTAAGAGCACTGTGCACAGCGAGTTTTTTATCAGCTTCCCAAATCGCTGGAAGCAGGATTCTTTAGGGCCTCTCTCCAGGTGGATACAAGGTAGGGCCTTGTGCATGGAAGTACTAGGGCAATGCAGCACACCCAGAGCAGAAGTTCTACTTCAGGCAGATCAGGCCTGCAAAGAAACTACTTTTCACGGGCCTTTGGAAGAGATGTTCCCGGTAGTCTGTAAGAGGAATGTGCAGAGCGAGTTGTTTCTTAGCTTCCCAAAGAGCTGGAAGCTAGATGCTTTGCTCCCAACTCGCCCTTTGGAAAGAAGACCGCACGTTGTGCCTTTCAGCTCTAGGGCAATGTAGCACACCCAGAGCAGAAGTTCTACTTCAGGCAGATCAGGCCTGCAAAGAAACTGCGTTTCACTGGCCTTTGTAAGAGATGTTGCGGTAGGATGTAAGAATACTGTGCAGAGCGAGCTGTTTCTTAGCTTCCCAAGGAGCTGGAAGCAAGATGCTTTGGGGCCTCTCTCCCCCTTTTATACAAGGCTGGGCCTTGTGCGTTGAAGCTCTAGGGCAATGTACAACACCCAGAGCAGGAGTCCTACTTCAGCCAGATCAGGCCTGCAAAGAAACTGCGTTTCACAGGCCTTTGGAAGAGATGTTCCCGGTAGGCTGTAACAGCACTGTGCAGAGCGAGTTGATTCTTAGCTTCCCAAAGATCTGGAAGCATGATGCTGTGGGGCCCAACTCGCCCTTTGGAAAGAAGCCTGCACGTTGTGCCTTTCAGCTCCAGGGCAATGTAGCACACCCAGAGCATAAGTCCTACTTCTGCCAGATCAGGCCTGCAAAGAAACTTCATTTCACAGGCCTTTGGAAGAGATGTTCCCGGTAGGCTGCAAGAGCACTGTGCAGAGCGAGTTGTTTCTTAGCTTCCCAAAGAGCTGGAAGCAAGATGCTGTGGGGCCCAACTCGCCCTTTGGAAAGAAGCCTGCACGTTGTGCCTTTCAGCTCTAGGGCAATGTAGCACACCCAGAGCAGGAGTCCTACTTCAGCCAGATCAGGCCTGCAAAGAAACTGCGTTTCACAGGCCTTTGGAAGAGATGTTCCCGGTAGGCTGTAAGAGCACTGTGCAGAGCGAGTTGTTTGTTAGCTTCCCAAAGAGCTGGAAGCAAGATGCTGTGGGGCCCAACTCGCCCTTTGGAAAGAAGCCTGCACGTTGTGCCTTTCAGATCTAGGCAATGTAGCACACCTAGAGCAGAAGTCCTACTTCAGCCAGATCAGGCCTGCAAAGAGACTGCGTTTCACAGGCCTTTGGAAGAGATGTTCCCGGTAGGCTGTAAGAGCACTGTGCAGAGCGAGTTGTTTCTTAGCTTCCCAAAGAGCTGGAAGCAAGATGCTGTGGGGCCCAACTCGCCCTTTGGAAAGAAGCCTGCACGTTGTGCCTTTCAGCTCTAGGGCAATGTAGCACACCCAGAGCAGAATTCCTACATCAGCCAGATCAGGCCTGCAAAGAAGCTGCGTTTGACAGGCCTTTGGAAGAGATGTTCCCGGTAGGCTGTAAGAGCACTGTGCAGAGCGAGTTGTTTCTTAGCTTCCCAAAGAGCTGGAAGCAAGATGCTGTGGGGCCCAACTCGCCCTTTGGAAAGAAGCCTGCACGTTGTGCCTTTCAGCTCTAGGGCAATGTAGCACACCCAGAGCAGGAGTCCTACTTCAGCCAGATCAGGCCAGCAAAGAAACTTTGTTTCACAGGCCTTTGGAAGAGATGTTCCCGGTAGGCTGTAAGAGCATTGTGCAGAGCGAGTTGTTTCTTAGCTTCCCAAAGAGCTGGAAGCAAGATGCTGTGGCGCCCAACTCGCCCTTTGGAAAGAAGCCTGCACGTTGTGCCTTTCAGCTCTAGGGCAAAGTAGCACACCCAGTGCAGAAGTCCTACTTCAACCAGATCAGGCCTGCAAAGAAACTGCGTTTCACAGGCCTTTGGAAGAGATGTTCCCGGTAGGCTGTAAGAGCACTGTGCAGAGCGAGTTTTTCTTAGCTTCCCAAAGAGCTGGAAGCAAGATGCTGTGGGGCCCAACTCGCCCTTTGGAAAGAAGCCTGCACGATGTGCCTTTCAGCTCTAGGGCAATGTAGCACACCCAGAGCAGGAGCCCTACTCAGCCAGATCAGGCCTGCAAAGAAACTGCGTTTCACAGGCCTTTGGAAGAGATGTTCCCGGTAGGCTGTAAGAGCACTGTGCAGAGCGAGTTTTTTCTTAGATTCCCAAAGAGCTGGAAGCAAGATGCTTTGGGGCGTATCTCCGTCTTTGGAAATGATTCAGCACTTTGTGCCTTCCAGCTCTAGGGCAATGTAGCACACCCAGAGCAGAAGTTCTACTTCAGCCAGATCAGGCCTGCAAGGAAAACTGCGTTTCACAGGACAGTGTAAGAGATGTTCCCAGTAGACTGTAAGAGCACTGTGCAGAGCGAGTTGTTTCTTATCTTCCCGAAGAGCTGGAAGCAAGATTCTTTAGGGCCTCTCTCCACTTTGGATACAAGACTGGGCCTTGTGCATGGAAGCTCTAGGGCAATGTAGCACATGCAGAGCACAAGTTCTCCTTCAGCCAGATCAGGACTGCAAAGAAACTGCGTTTCACAGGCCTTTGTAAAGATGTTCCCGGAAGGCTGTAGGAGCACTGTGCAGAGCGAGTTGATTCTTAGCTTCACAAAAAGCTTTAAGCAAGATGCTGTGTGGTGTATCTCCGTCTTTGGAAATGATTCAGCACTTTGTGCCTTGGAGCTCTAGGGCAATTTAGCACACCCAGAGCAGAGTTTCTACTCCACCCATATCAGGCCTGCAAAAAACTGCGTTTCACAGCCCCTTTTACGATATGTTCCCGGTAGGCTGTAAGAGCACTGTGCACAGCGAGTGGTTTCTTAGCTTCCCATAGAGCTGGAAGCGAGATGCTTTAGGGCCTCTCTCCAGTTTGGATACAAGACTGGGCCTTGTGCATGGAAGGTCTAGGGCAATGTAGCACACCCAGAGCAGAAGTTCTACTTCAGCCACATGACGCCTGCAAAAAAACTGCGTTTCACAGGCCTTTGTAAGAGATGTTCTTGGTAGGCTGTAAGAGCACTGTGCACAGCGAGTTTTTTATCAGCTTCCCAAATCGCTGGAAGCAGGATTCTTTAGGGCCTCTCTCCAGGTGGATACAAGGTAGGGCCTTGTGCATGGAAGTTCTAGGGCAATGTAGCACACCCAGAGCAGAAGTCCTACTTCAGCCAGATCAGGCCTGCAAAGAAACTGCGTTTCACAGGCCTTTGGAAGAGATGTTCCCGGTAGGCTGTAAGAGCACTGTGCAGAGCGAGTTGTTTCTTAGCTTCCCAAAGAGCTGGTAGCAAGATGCTGTGGGGCCCAACTCGCCCTTTGGAAAGAAGCCTGCACGTTGTTCCTTTCAGCTTTAGGGCAATGTAGCACACCCACAGCAGGAGTCCTACTTCAGCCAGATCAGGCCTGCAAAGAAACTGCGTTTCACAGGCCTTTGGAAGAGATGTTCGCGGTAGGCTGTAAGAGCACTGTGCAGAGCGAGTTGTTTCTTAGCTTCCCAAAGAGCTGGAAGCAAGATGCTGTGGGGCCCAACTCGCCCTTTGGAAAGAAGCCTGCACGTTGTGCCTTTCAGCTCTAGGGCAATGTAGCACACCCAGAGCAGAAGTCCTACTTCAGCCAGATCAGTCCTGCAAAGAAACTGCGTTTGACAGGCCTTTGGAAGAGATGTTCCCGGTAGGCTGTAAGAGCACTGTGCAGAGCGAGTTGTTTCTTAGCTTCCCAAAGAGCTGGAAGCAAGATGCTGTGGGGCCCAACTCGCCCTTTGGAAAGAAGCCTGCAAGTTGTGCCTTTCAGCTCAAAGGCAATGTAGCACACCCAGAGCAGAAGTCCTACTTCAGCCAGATCAGGCCTGCAAGGAAACTGCGTTTCACAGGCCTTTGGAAGAAATGTTCCCGGTAGGCTGTAAGAGCACTGTGCAGAGCGAGTTGTTTCTTAGCTTCCCAAAGAGCGGGAAGCAGGATGCTGTGGGCCCAACTCGCCCTTTGGAAAGAAGCCTGCACGTTGTGCCTTTCAGCTCTAGGACAATGTAGCACACCCAGAGCAGGAGTCCTACTTCAGCCAGATAAGGCCTGCAAAGAAACTGCGTTTCACAGGCCTTTGGAAGAGATGTTCCCGGTAGGCTGTAAGAGCACTGTGCAGAGCGAGTTGTTTCTTAGCTTCCCAAAGAGCTGGAAGCAAGATGCTGTGGGGCCCAACTCGCCCTTTGGAAAGAAGCCTGCACGTTGTGCCTTTCGGCTCTAGGGCAATGTAGCACACCCAGAGCAGAAGTCCTACTTCAGCCAGATCAGGCCTGCAAAGAAACTGCGTTTCACAGGCCCTTGGAAGAGATGTTCCCGGTAGGCTGTAAGAGCACTGCGCAGAGCGAGTTGTTTCTTAGCTTCCCAAAGAGCTGGAAGCAAGATGCTGTGGGGCCCAACTCGCCCTTTGGAAAGAAGCCTGCACGTTGTGCCTTTCAGCTCTAGGGCAATGAAGCACACACAGAGCAGAATTTCTACTTCAGCGAGATCAGGTCTGCGAGGAAACTTCTTTTCACAGGCCTTTGGAAGAGATGTTCCCGGTAGGCTGTAAGAGCACTGTGCAGAGCGAGTTGTTTCTTAGCTTCCCAAAGAGCTGGAAGCAAGATGCTGTGGGGCCCAACTCGCCCTTTGGAAAGAAGCCTGCACGTTGTGCCTTTCAGCTCTAGGGCAATGTAGCACACCCAGAGCAGAAGTCCTACTTCAGCCAGATCATGCCTGCAAAGAAACTGCATTTCACAGGCATTTGGAAGAGATGTTCCCGGTAGGCTGTAAGAGCACTGTGCAGAGCGAGTTGTTCCTTACCTTTCCAAAGAGCTGGAAGCAAGATGCTTGAGGCCCAACTCGCCCTTTGGAAAGAAGACTGCACGTTGTGCCTTTCAGCTCTAGGGCAATGTAGCACACCCAGAGCAGTAGTCCTACTTCAGCCAGATAAGGCCTGCATAGAAACTGCGTTTCACAGGCCTTTGGAAGAGATGTTCCCGGTAGGCTGTAAGAGCACTGTGCAGTGCGAGTTGTTTCTTAGCTTCCCAAAGAGCTGGAAGCAAGATGCTGTGGGGCCCATCTCGCCCTTTGAAAGAAGCCTGCACGTTGTGCCTTTCAGCTCTAGGGCAATGTAGCACACCCAGAGCAGAAGTCCTACTTCAGCCAGATCAGGCCAGCAAAGAAACTTTGTTTCACAGGCCTTTGGAAGAGATGTTCCCGGTAGGCTGTAAGAGCACTGTGCAGAGCGAGTTGTTTCTTAGCTACCCAAAGAGCTGGAAGCAAGATGCTGTGGGGCCCAACTCGCCCTTTGGAAAGAAGCCTGCACGTTGTGCCTTTCAGCTCTAGGGCAAAGTAGCACACCCAGTGCAGAAGTCCTACTTCAGCCAGATCAGGCCTGCAAAGAAACTGCGTTTCACAGGCCTTTGGAAGAGATGTTCCCGGTAGGCTGTAAGAGCACTGTGCAGAGCGAGTTGTTTCTTAGCTTCCCAAAGAGCTGGAAGCAAGATGCTGTGGGGCCCAACTCGCCCTTTGGAAAGAAGCCTGCACGTTGTGCCTTTCAGCTCTAGGGCAATGTAGCACACCCAGAGCAGGAGCCCTACTTCAGCCAGATCAGGCCTGCAAAGAAACTGCGTTTCACAGGCCTTTCGAAGAGATGTTCCCGGTAGGCTGTAAGAGCACTGTGCAGAGCGAGTTTTTTCTTAGATTCCCAAAGAACTGGAAGCAAGATGCTTTGGGGCGTATCTCCGTCTTTGGAAATGATTCAGCACTTTGTGCCTTTCAGCTCTAGGGCAATGTAGCACACCCAGAGCAGAAGTTCTACTTCAGCCAGATCAGGCCTGCAAGGAAAAGTGCGTTTCACAGGACTGTGTAAGAGATGTTCCCAGTAGACTGTAAGAGCAGTGTGCAGAGCGAGTTGTTTCTTATCTTCCCGAAGAGCTGGAAGCAAGATTCTTTAGGGCCTCTCTCCACTTTGGATACAAGGCAGGGCCTTGTGCATGGAAGCTCTAGGGCAATGTAGCACATGCAGAGCACAAGTTCTCCTTCAGCCAGATCAGGACTGCAAAGAAACTGCGTTTCACAGGCCTTTGTAAAGATGTTCCCGGAAGGCTGTAGGAGCACTGTGCAGAGCGAGTTGATTCTTAGCTTCACAAAAAGCTTTAAGCAAGATGCTGTGGGGTGTATCTCCGTCTTTGGAAATGATTCAGCCCTTTGTGCCTTGGAGCTCTAGGGCAATTTAGCACACCCAGAGCAGAGTTTCTACTCCACCCATATCAGGCCTGCAAAAAACTGCGTTTCACAGCCCCTTTTACGATATGTTCCCGGTAGGCTGTAAGAGCACTGTGCACAGCGAGTTGTTTCTTAGCTTGCCATAGAGCTGGAAGCAAGATGCTTTAGGGCCTCTCTCCAGTTTGGATACAAGACTGGGCCTTGTGCATGGAAGGTCTAGGGCAATGTAGCACACCCAGAGCAGAAGTTCTACTTCAGCCACATGACGCCTGCAAAAAAACTGCGTTTCACAGGCCTTTGTAAGAGATGTTCTCGGTAGGCTGTAAGAGCACTGTGCACAGCGAGTTTTTTATCAGCTTCCCAAATCGCTGGAAGCAGGATTCTTTAGGGCCTCTCTCCAGGTGGATACAAGGTAGGGCCTTGTGCATGGAAGTACTAGGGCAATGCAGCACACCCAGAGCAGAAGTTCTACTTCAGGCAGATCAGGCCTGCAAAGAAACTACTTTTCACGGGCCTTTGGAAGAGATGTTCCCGGTAGTCTGTAAGAGGAATGTGCAGAGCGAGTTGTTTCTTAGCTTCCCAAAGAGCTGGAAGCTAGATGCTTTGCTCCCAACTCGCCCTTTGGAAAGAAGACCGCACGTTGTGCCTTTCAGCTCTAGGGCAATGTAGCACACCCAGAGCAGAAGTTCTACTTCAGGCAGATCAGGCCTGCAAAGAAACTGCGTTTCACTGGCCTTTGTAAGAGATGTTCCGGTAGGCTGTAAGAATACTGTGCAGAGCGAGCTGTTTCTTAGCTTCCCAAGGAGCTGGAAGCAAGATGCTTTGGGGCCTCTCTCCCCCTTTTATACAAGGCTGGGCCTTGTGCGTTGAAGCTCTAGGGCAATGTACAACACCCAGAGCAGGAGTCCTACTTCAGCCAGATCAGGCCTGCAAAGAAACTGCGTTTGACAGGCCTTTGGAAGAGATGTTCCCGGTAGGCTGTAAGAGCACTGTGCAGAGCGAGTTGTTTCTTAGCTTCCCAAAGAGCTGGAAGCAAGATGCTGTGGGGCCCAACTCGCCCTTTGGAAAGAAGCCTGCACGTTGTGCCTTTCAGCTCTAGAGCCATGTAGCACACCAAGGGGAGAAGTCCTACTTCAAACACATCAGGCCTGCAAAGAAACTGCGTTTCACAGGCCATTGGAAGAGATGTTCCCGGTAGGCTGTAACAGCACTGTGCAGAGCAAGTTGATCCTTAGCTTCCCAAAGATCTGGAAGCATGATGCTGTGGGGCCCAACTCGCCCTTTGGAAAGAAGCCTGCACGTTGTGCCTTTCAGCTCCAGGGCAATGTAGCACACCCAGAGCAGAAGTCCTACTTCTGCCAGATCAGGCCTGCAAAGAGACTGCGTTTCACAGGCCTTTGGAAGAGATGTTCCCGGTAGGCTGTAAGAGCACTGTGCAGAGCGAGTTGTTTGTTAGCTTCCCAAAGAGCTGCAAGCAAGATGCTGTGGGGCCCAACTCGCCCTTTGGAAAGAAGCCTGCACGTTGTGCCTTTCAGCTCTAGGCAATGTAGCACACCTAGAGCAGAAGTCCTACTTCAGCCAGATCAGGCATGCAAAGAGACTGCGTTGCACAGGCCTTTGGAAGGGATGTTCCCGGTAGGCTGTAAGAGCACTGTGCAGAGCGAGTTGTTTCTTAGCTTCCCAAAGAGCTGCAAGCAAGATGCTGTGGGGCCCAACTCGCCCTTTGGAAAGAAGCCTGCACCTTGTGCCTTTCAGCTCTAGGGCAATGTAGCACACCCAGAGCAGAAGTCCTACTTCAGCCAGATCAGTCCTGCAAAGAAACTGCGTTTGACAGGCCTTTGGAAGAGATGTTCCCGGTAGGCTGTAAGAGCACTGTGCAGAGCGAGTTGTTTCTTAGCTTCCCAAAGAGCTGGAAGCAAGATGCTGTGGGGCCCAACTCGCCCTTTGGAAAGAAGCCTGCAAGTTGTGCCTTTCAGCTCAAGGGCAATGTAGCACACCCAGAGCAGAAGTCCTACTTCAGCCAGATCAGGCCTGCAAGGAAACTGCGTTTCACAGGCCTTTGGAAGAGATGTTCCCGGTAGGCTGTAAGAGCACTGTGCAGAGCGAGTTGTTTCTTAGCTTCCCAAAGAGCTGGAAGCAAGATGCTGTGGGGCCCAACTCGCCCTTTGGAAAGAAGCCTGCAGGTTGTGCCTTTCAGCTCTAGGACAATGTAGCACACCCAGAGCAGGAGTCCTACTTCAGCCAGATCAGGCCTGCAAAGAAACTGCGTTTCACAGGCCTTTGGAAGAGATGTTCCCGGTAGGCTGTAAGAGCACTGTGCAGAGCGAGTTGTTTCTTAGCTTCCCAAAGAGCTGGAAGCAAGATGCTGTGGGGCCCAACTCGCCCTTTGGAAAGAAGCCTGCACGTTGTGCCTTTCAGCTCTAGGGCAATGTAGCACACCCAGAGCAGGAGTCCTACTTCAGCCAGATCAGGCCAGCAAAGAAACTTTGTTTCACAGGCCTTTGGAAGAGATGTTCCCGGTAGGCAGTAAGAGCACTGTGCAGAGCGAGTTGTTTCTTAGCTTCCCAAAGAGCTGGAAGCAAGATGCTGTGGGGCCCAACTCGCCCTTTGAAAGAAGCCTGCACGTTGTGCCTTTCAGCTCTAGGGCAATGTAGCACACCCAGACCAGAAGTCCTACTTCAGCCAGATCAGGCCAGCAAAGAAACTTTGTTTCACAGGCCTTTGGAAGAGATGTTCCCGGTAGGCTGTAAGAGCACTGTGCAGAGCGAGTTGTTTCTTAGCTTCCCAAAGAGCTGGAAGCAAGATGCTGTGGGGCCCAACTCGCCCTTTGGAAAGAAGCCTGCACGTTGTGCCTTTCAGCTCTAGGGCAAAGTAGCACACCCAGTGCAGAAGTCCTACTTCAGCCAGATCAGGCCTGCAAAGAAACTGCGTTTCACAGGCCTTTGGAAGAGATGTTCCCGGTAGGCTGTAAGAGCACTGTGCAGAGCGAGTTGTTTCTTAGCTTCCCAAAGAGCTGGAAGCAAGATGCTGTGGGGCATAACTCGCCCTTTGGAAAGAAGCCTGCACGTTGTGCCTTTCAGCTCTAGGGCAATGTAGCACACCCAGAGCAGGAGCCCTACTTCAGCCAGATCAGGCCTGCAAAGAAACTGCGTTTCACAGGCCTTTGGAAGAGATGTTCCCCGTAGGCTGTAAGAGCACTGTGCAGAGCGAGTTTTTTCTTAGATTCCCAAAGAACTGGAAGCAAGATGCTTTGGGGCGTATCTCCGTCTTTGGAAATGATTCAGCACTTTGTGCCTTTCAGCTCTAGGGCAATGTAGCACACCCAGAGCAGAAGTTCTACTTCAGCCAGATCAGGCCTGCAAGGAAAAGTGCGTTTCACAGGACTGTGTAAGAGATGTTCCCAGTAGACTGTAAGAGCAGTGTGCAGAGCGAGTTGTTTCTTATCTTCCCGAAGAGCTGGAAGCAAGATTCTTTAGGGCCTCTCTCCACTTTGGATACAAGGCAGGGCCTTGTGCATGGAAGCTCTAGGGCAATGTAGCACATGCAGAGCACAAGTTCTCCTTCAGCCAGATCAGGACTGCAAAGAAACTGCGTTTCACAGGCCTTTGTAAAGATGTTCCCGGAAGGCTGTAGGAGCACTGTGCAGAGCGAGTTGATTCTTAGCTTCACAAAAAGCTTTAAGCAAGATGCTGTGGGGTGTATCTCCGTCTTTGGAAATGATTCAGCACTTTGTGCCTTGGAGCTCTAGGGCAATTTAGCACACCCAGAGCAGAGTTTCTACTCCACCCATATCAGGCCTGCAAAAAACTGCGTTTCACAGCCCCTTTTACGATATGTTCCCGGTAGGCTGTAAGAGCACTGTGCACAGCGAGTTGTTTCTTAGCTTGCCATAGAGCTGGAAGCAAGATGCTTTAGGGCCTCTCTCCAGTTTGGATACAAGACTGGGCCTTGTGCATGGAAGGTCTAGGGCAATGTAGCACACCCAGAGCAGAAGTTCTACTTCAGCCACATGACGCCTGCAAAAAAACTGCGTTTCACAGGCCTTTGTAAGAGATGTTCTCGGTAGGCTGTAAGAGCACTGTGCACAGCGAGTTTTTTATCAGCTTCCCAAATCGCTGGAAGCAGGATTCTTTAGGGCCTCTCTCCAGGTGGATACAAGGTAGGGCCTTGTGCATGGAAGTACTAGGGCAATGCAGCACACCCAGAGCAGAAGTTCTACTTCAGGCAGATCAGGCCTGCAAAGAAACTACTTTTCACGGGCCTTTGGAAGAGATGTTCCCGGTAGTCTGTAAGAGGAATGTGCAGAGCGAGTTGTTTCTTAGCTTCCCAAAGAGCTGGAAGCTAGATGCTTTGCTCCCAACTCGCCCTTTGGAAAGAAGACCGCACGTTGTGCCTTTCAGCTCTAGGGCAATGTAGCACACCCAGAGCAGAAGTTCTACTTCAGGCAGATCAGGCCTGCAAAGAAACTGCGTTTCACTGGCCTTTGTAAGAGATGTTCCGGTAGGCTGTAAGAATACTGTGCAGAGCGAGCTGTTTCTTAGCTTCCCAAGGAGCTGGAAGCAAGATGCTTTGGGGCCTCTCTCCCCCTTTTATACAAGGCTGGGCCTTGTGCGTTGAAGCTCTAGGGCAATGTACAACACCCAGAGCAGGAGTCCTACTTCAGCCAGATCAGGCCTGCAAAGAAACTGCGTTTCACAGGCCTTTGGAAGAGATGTACCCGGTAGGCTGTAAGAGCACTGTGCAGAGCGAGTTGTTTCTTAGCTTCCCAAAGAGCTGGAAGCAAGATGCTGTGGGGCCCAACTCGCCCTTTGGAAAGAAGCCTGCACGTTGTGCCTTTCAGCTCTAGGGCAATGTAGCACACCCAGAGCAGGAGTCCTACTTCAGCCAGATCAGGCCAGCAAAGAAACTTTGTTTCACAGGCCTTTGGAAGAGATGTTCCCGGTAGGCTGTAAGAGCACTGTGCAGAGCGACTTGTTTCTTAGCTTTCCAAAGAGCTGGAAGCAAGATGCTGTGGGGCCCAACTCGCCCTTTGAAAGAAGCCTGCACGTTGTGCCTTTCAGCTCTAGGGCAATGTAGCACACCCAGAGCAGAAGTCCTACTTCAGCCAGATCAGGCCAGCAAAGAAACTTTGTTTCACAGGCCTTTGGAAGAGATGTTCCCGGAAGGCTGTAAGAGCACTGTGCAGAGCGAGTTGTTTCTTAGCTTCCCAAAGAGCTGGAAGGAGGATGCTGTGGGGCCCAACTCGCCCTTTGGAAAGAAGCCTGCACGTTGTGCCTTTCAGCTCTAGGGCAAAGTAGCACACCCAGTGCAGAAGTCCTACTTCAGCCAGATCAGGCCAGCAAAGAAACTTTGTTTCACAGGCCTTTGGAAGAGATGTTCCCGGTAGGCTGTAAGAGCACTGTGCAGAGCGAGTTGTTTCTTAGCTTCCCAAAGAGCTGGAAGCAAGATGCTGTGGGGCCCAACTCGCCCTTTGAAAGAAGCCTGCACGTTGTGCCTTTCAGCTCTAGGGCAATGTAGCACACCCAGAGCAGAAGTCCTACTTCAGCCAGATCAGGCCAGCAAAGAAACTTTGTTTCACAGGCCTTTGGAAGAGATGTTCCCGGTAGGCTGTAAGAGCACTGTGCAGAGCGAGTTGTTTCTTAGCTTCCCAAAGAGCTGGAAGCAAGATGCCGTGGCGCCCAACTCGCCCTTTGGAAAGAAGCCTGCACGTTGTGCCTTTCAGCTCTAGGGCAAAGTAGCACACCCAGTGCAGAAGTCCTACTTCAGCCAGATCAGGCCTGCAAAGAAACTGCGTTTCACAGGCCTTTGGAAGAGATGTTCCCGGTAGGCTGTAAGAGCACTGTGCAGAGCGAGTTTTTCTTAGCTTCCCAAAGAGCTTGAAGCAAGATGCTGTGGGGCCCAACTCGCCCTTTGGAAAGAAGCCTGCACGTTGTGCCTTTCAGCTCTAGGGCAATGTAGCACACCCAGAGCAGGAGCCCGACTCAGCCAGATCAGGCCTGCAAAGAAACTGCGTTTCACAGGCCTTTGGAAGAGATGTTCCCGGTAGGCTGTAAGAGCACTGTGCAGAGCGAGTTTTTTCTTAGATTCCCAAAGAGCTGGAAGCAAGATGCTTTGGGGCGTATCTCCGTCTTTGGAAATGATTCAGCACTTTGTGCCTTTCAGCTCTAGGGCAATGTAGCACACCCAGAGCAGAAGTTCTACTTCAGCCAGATCAGGCCTGCAAGGAAAACTGCGTTTCACAGGACTGTGTAAGAGATGTTCCCAGTAGACTGTAAGAGCACTGTGCAGAGCGAGTTGTTTCTTATCTTCCCGAAGAGCTGGAAGCAAGATGCTTTAGGGCCTCTCTCCACTTTGGATACAAGACTGGGCCTTGTGCATGGAAGCTCTAGGGCACTGTAGCACATGCAGAGCACAAGTTCTCCTTCAGCCAGATCAGGACTGCAAAGAAACTGCGTTTCACAGGCCTTTGTAAAGATGTTCCCGGAAGGCTGTAGGAGCACTGTGCAGAGCGAGTTGATTCTTAGCTTCACAAAAAGCTTTAAGCAAGATGCTGTGGGGTGTATCTCCGTCTTTGGAAATGATTCAGCACTTTGTGCCTTGGAGCTCTAGGGCAATTTAGCACACCCAGAGCAGAGTTTCTACTCCACCCATATCAGGCCTGCAAAAAACTGCGTTTCACAGCCCCTTTTACGATATGTTCCCGGTAGGCTGTAAGAGCACTGTGCACAGCGAGTGGTTTCTTAGATTCCCATAGAGCTGGAAGCAAGATGCTTTAGGGCCTCTCTCCAGTTTGGATACAAGACTGGGCCTTGTGCATGGAAGGTCTAGGGCAATGTAGCACACCCAGAGCAGAAGTTCTACTTCAGCCACATGACGCCTGCAAAAAAACTGCGTTTCACAGGCCTTTGTAAGAGATGTTCTCGGTAGGCTGTAAGAGCACTGTGCACAGCGAGTTTTTTATCAGCTTCCCAAATCGCTGGAAGCAGGATTCTTTAGGGCCTCTCTCCAGGTGGATACAAGGTAGGGCCTTGTGCATGGAAGTTCTAGGGCAATGTAGCACACCCAGAGCAGAAGTCCTACTTCAGCCAGATCAGGCCTGCAAAGAAACTGCGTTTCACAGGCCTTTGGAAGAGATGTTCCCGGTAGGCTGTAAGAGCACTGTGCAGAGCGAGTTGTTTCTTAGCTTCCCAAAGAGCTGGTAGCAAGATGCTGTGGGGCCCAACTCGCCCTTTGGAAAGAAGCCTGCACGTTGTGCCTTTCAGCTATAGGGCAATGTAGCACACCCACAGCAGGAGTCCTACTTCAGCCAGATCAGGCCTGCAAAGAAACTGCGTTTCACAGGCCTTTGGAAGAGATGTTCCCGGTAGGCTGTAAGAGCACTGTGCAGAGCGAGTTGTTTCTTAGCTTCCCAAAGAGCTGGAAGCAAGATGCTGTGGGGCCCAACTCGCCCTTTGGAAAGAAGCCTGCACGTTGTGCCTTTCAGCTCTAGGGCAATGTAGCACACCCAGAGCAGAAGTCCTACTTCAGCCAGATCAGTCCTGCAAAGAAACTGCATTTGACAGGCCTTTGGAAGAGATGTTCCCGGTAGGCAGTAAGAGCACTGTGCAGAGCGAGTTGTTTCTTAGCTTCCCAAAGAGCTGGAAGCAAGATGCTGTGGGGCCCAACTCGCCCTTTGGAAAGAAGCCTGCAAGTTGAGCCTTTCAGCTCAAAGGCAATGTAGCACACCCAGAGCAGAATTCCTACTTCAGCCAGATCAGGCCTGCAAGGAAACTGCGTTTCACAGGCCTTTGGAAGAGATGTTCCCGGTAGGCTGTAAGAGCACTGTGCAGAGCGAGTTGTTTCTTAGCTTCCCAAAGAGCTGGAAGCAGGATGCTGTTGGGCCCAACTCGCCCTTTGGAAAGAAGCCTGCACGTTGTGCCTTTCAGCTCTAGGACAATGTAGCACACCCAGAGCAGGAGTCCTACTTCAGCCAGATAAGGCCTGCAAAGAAACTGCGTTTCACAGGCCTTTGGAAGAGATGTTCCCGGTAGGCTGTAAGAGCACTGTGCAGAGCGAGTTGTTTCTTAGCTTCCCAAAGAGCTGGAAGCAAGATGCTGTGGGGCCCAACTCGCCCTTTGGAAAGAAGCCTGCACGTTGTGCCTTTCAGCTCTAGGGCAATGTAGCACACCCAGAGCAGAAGTCCTACTTCAGCCAGATCAGTCCTGCAAAGAAACTGCGTTTGACAGGCCTTTGGAAGAGATGTTCCCGGTAGGCTGTAAGAGCACTGTGCAGAGCGAGTTTTTTCTTAGCTTCCCAAAGAGCTGGAAGCAAGATGCTTTGGGGCGTATCTCCGTCTTTGGAAATGATTCAGCACTTTGTGCCTTTCAGCTCTAGGGCAATGTAGCACACCCAGAGCAGAAGTTCTACTTCAGCCAGATCAGGCCTGCAAGGAAAAGTGCGTTTCACAGGACTGTGTAAGAGATGTTCCCAGTAGACTGTAAGAGCAGTGTGCAGAGCGAGTTGTTTCTTATCTTCCCGAAGAGCTGGAAGCAAGATTCTTTAGGGCCTCTCTCCACTTTGGATACAAGGCAGGGCCTTGTGCATGGAAGCTCTAGGGCAATGTAGCACATGCAGAGCACAAGTTCTCCTTCAGCCAGATCAGGACTGCAAAGAAACTGCGTTTCACAGGCCTTTGTAAAGATGTTCCCGGAAGGCTGTAGGAGCACTGTGCAGAGCGAGTTGATTCTTAGCTTCACAAAAAGCTTTAAGCAAGATGCTGTGGGGTGTATCTCCGTCTTTGGAAATGATTCAGCCCTTTGTGCCTTGGAGCTCTAGGGCAATTTAGCACACCCAGAGCAGAGTTTCTACTCCACCCATATCAGGCCTGCAAAAAACTGCGTTTCACAGCCCCTTTTACGATATGTTCCCGGTAGGCTGTAAGAGCACTGTGCACAGCGAGTTGTTTCTTAGCTTGCCATAGAGCTGGAAGCAAGATGCTTTAGGGCCTCTCTCCAGTTTGGATACAAGACTGGGCCTTGTGCATGGAAGGTCTAGGGCAATGTAGCACACCCAGAGCAGAAGTTCTACTTCAGCCACATGACGCCTGCAAAAAAACTGCGTTTCACAGGCCTTTGTAAGAGATGTTCTCGGTAGGCTGTAAGAGCACTGTGCACAGCGAGTTTTTTATCAGCTTCCCAAATCGCTGGAAGCAGGATTCTTTAGGGCCTCTCTCCAGGTGGATACAAGGTAGGGCCTTGTGCATGGAAGTACTAGGGCAATGCAGCACACCCAGAGCAGAAGTTCTACTTCAGGCAGATCAGGCCTGCAAAGAAACTACTTTTCACGGGCCTTTGGAAGAGATGTTCCCGGTAGTCTGTAAGAGGAATGTGCAGAGCGAGTTGTTTCTTAGCTTCCCAAAGAGCTGGAAGCTAGATGCTTTGCTCCCAACTCGCCCTTTGGAAAGAAGACCGCACGTTGTGCCTTTCAGCTCTAGGGCAATGTAGCACACCCAGAGCAGAAGTTCTACTTCAGGCAGATCAGGCCTGCAAAGAAACTGCGTTTCACTGGCCTTTGTAAGAGATGTTCCGGTAGGCTGTAAGAATACTGTGCAGAGCGAGCTGTTTCTTAGCTTCCCAAGGAGCTGGAAGCAAGATGCTTTGGGGCCTCTCTCCCCCTTTTATACAAGGCTGGGCCTTGTGCGTTGAAGCTCTAGGGCAATGTACAACACCCAGAGCAGGAGTCCTACTTCAGCCAGATCAGGCCTGCAAAGAAACTGCGTTTCACAGGCCTTTGGAAGAGATGTTCCCGGTAGGCTGTAAGAGCACTGTGCAGAGCGAGTTGTTTCTTAGCTTCCCAAAGAGCTGGAAGCAAGATGCTGTGGGGCCCAACTCGCCCTTTGGAAAGAAGCCTGCACGTTGTGCCTTTCAGCTCTAGGGCAATGTAGCACACCCAGAGCAGAAGTCCTACTTCAGCCAGATCAGTCCTGCAAAGAAACTGCGTTTGACAGGCCTTTGGAAGAGATGTTCCCGGTAGGCTGTAAGAGCACTGTGCAGAGCGAGTTGTTTCTTAGCTTCCCAAAGAGCTGGAAGCAAGATGCTGTGGGGCCCAACTCGCCCTTTGGAAAGAAGCCTGCAAGTTGTGCCTTTCAGCTCAAGGGCAATGTAGCACACCCAGAGCAGAAGTCCTACTTCAGCCAGATCAGGCCAGCAAAGAAACTTTGTTTCACAGGCCTTTGGAAGAGATGTTCCCGGTAGGCTGTAAGAACACTGTGCAGAGCGAGTTGTTTCTTAGCTTCCCAAAGAGCTGGAAGCAAGATGCTGTGGGGCCCAACTCGCCCTTTGGAAAGAAGCCTGCACGTTGTGCCTTTCAGCTCTAGGGCAAAGTAGCACACCCAGTGCAGAAGTCCTACTTCAGCCAGATCAGGCCTGCAAAGAAACTGCGTTTCACAGGCCTTTGGAAGAGATGTTCCCGGTAGGCTGTAAGAGCACTGTGCAGAGCGAGTTGTTTCTTAGCTTCCCAAAGAGCTGGAAGCAAGATGCTGTGGGGCCCAACTCGCCCTTTGGAAAGAAGCCTGCACGTTGTGCCTTTCAGCTCTAGGGCAATGTAGCACACCCAGAGCAGGAGCCCTACTTCAGCCAGATCAGGCCTGCAAAGAAACTGCGTTTCACAGGCCTTTGGAAGAGATGTTCCCGGTAGGCTGTAAGAGCACTGTGCAGAGCGAGTTGTTTCTTAGCTTCCCAAAGAGCTGGAAGCAAGATGCTGTGGGGCCCAACTCGCCCTTTGGAAAGAAGCCTGCACGTTGTGCCTTTCAGCTCTAGAGCCATGTAGCACACCAAGGGGAGAAGTCCTACTTCAACCAGATCAGGCCTGCAAAGAAACTGCGTTTCACAGGCCATTGGAAGAGATGTTCCCGGTAGGCTGTAACAGCACTGTGCAGAGCGAGTTGATTCTTAGCTTCCCAAAGATCTGGAAGCATGATGCTGTGGGGCCCAACTCGCCCTTTGGAAAGAAGCCTGCACGTTGTGACTTTCAGCTCTAGGGCAATGTAGCACACCCAGATCAGAAGTCCTACTTCTGCCAGATCAGGCCTGCAAAGAAACTGCATTTCACAGGCCTTTGGAAGAGATGTTGCCGGTATGCTGCAAGAGCACTGTGCAGAGCGAGTTGTTTCTTAGCTTCCCAAAGAGCTGGAAGCAAGATGCTGTGGGGCCCAACTCGCCCTTTGGAAAGAAGCCTGCACGTTGTGCCTTTCAGCTCTAGGGCAATGTAGCACACCCAGAGCAGGAGTCCTACTTCAGCCAGATCAGGCCTGCAAAGAAACTGCGTTTCACAGGCCTTTGGAAGAGATGTTCCCGGTAGGCTGTAAGAGCACTGTGCAGAGCGAGTTGTTTGTTAGCTTCCCAAACAGCTGGAAGCAAGATGCTGTGGGGCCCAACTCGCCCTTTGGAAAGAAGCCTGCACGTTGTGCCTTTCAGCTCTAGGCAATGTAGCACACCTAGAGCAGAAGTCCTACTTCAGCCAGATCAGGCCTGCAAAGAGACTGCGTTTCACAGGCCTTTGGAAGGGATGTTCCCGGTAGGCTGTAAGAGCACTGTACAGAGCGAGTTGTTTCTTAGCTTCCCAAAGAGCTGCAAGCAAGATGCTGTGGGGCCCAACTCGCCCTTTGGAAAGAAGCCTGCACGTTGTGCCTTTCAGCTCTAGGGCAATGTAGCACACCCAGAGCAGAAGTCCTACTTCAGCCAGATCAGTCCTGCAAAGAAACTGCATTTGACAGGCCTTTGGAAGAGATGTTCCCGGTAGGCTGTAAGAGCACTGTGCAGAGCGAGTTGTTTCTTAGCTTCCCAAAGAGCTGGAAGCAAGATGCTGTGGGGCCTAACTCGCCCTTTGGAAAGAAGCCTGCAAGTTGTGCCTTTCAGCTCAAGGGCAATGTAGCACACCCAGAGCAGAAGTCCTACTTCAGCCAGATCAGGCCTGCAAGGAAACTGCGTTTCACAGGCCTTTGGAAGAGATGTTCCCGGTAGGCTGTAAGAGCACTGTGCAGAGCGAGTTGTTTCTTAGCTTCCCAAAGAGCTGGAAGCAAGATGCTGTGGGGCCCAACTCGCCCTTTGGAAAGAAGCCTGCACGTTGTGCCTTTCAGCTCTAGGACAATGTAGCACACCCAGAGCAGGAGTCCTACTTCAGCCAGATCAGGCCTGCAAGGAAACTGCGTTTCACAGGCCTTTGGAAGAGATGTTCCCGGTAGGCTGTAAGAGCACTGTGCAGAGCGAGTTGTTTCTTAGCTTCCCAAAGAGCTGGAAGCAAGATGCTGTGGGGCCCAACTCGCCCTTTGGAGAGAAGCCTGCACGTTGTGCCTTTCAGCTCTAGGGCAATGTAGCACACCCAGAGCAGGAGTCCTACTTCAGCCAGATCAGGCCAGCAAAGAAACTTTGTTTCACAGGCCTTTGGAAGAGATGTTCCCGGTAGGCAGTAAGAGCACTGTGCAGAGCGAGTTGTTTCTTAGCTTCCCAAAGAGCTGGAAGCAAGATGCTGTGGGGCCCAACTCGCCCTTTGAAAGAAGCCTGCACGTTGTGCCTTTCAGCTCTAGGGCAATGTAGCACACCCAGAGCAGAAGTCCTACTTCAGCCAGATCAGGCCAGCAAAGAAACTTTGTTTCACAGGCCTTTGGAAGAGATGTTCCCGGTAGGCTGTAAGAGCACTGTGCAGAGCGAGTTGTTTCTTAGCTTCCCAAAGAGCTGGAAGCAAGATGCTGTGGGGCCCAACTCGCCCTTTGGAAAGAAGCCTGCACGTTGTGCCTTTCAGCTCTAGGGCAAAGTAGCACACCCAGTGCAGAAGTCCTACTTCAGCCAGATCAGGCCTGCAAAGAAACTGCATTTCACAGGCCTTTGGAAGAGATGTTCCCGGTAGGCTGTAAGAGCACTGTGCAGAGCGAGTTGTTTCTTAGCTTCCCAAAGAGCTGGAAGCAAGATGCTGTGGGGCATAACTCGCCCTTTGGAAAGAAGCCTGCACGTTGTGCCTTTCAGCTCTAGGGCAATGTAGCACACCCAGAGCAGGAGCCCTACTTCAGCCAGATCAGGCCTGCAAAGAAACTGCGTTTCACAGGACTTTGGAAGAGATGTTCCCGGTAGGCTGTAAGAGCACTGTGCAGAGCGAGTTTTTTCTTAGATTCCCAAAGAACTGGAAGCAAGATGCTTTGGGGCGTATCTCCGTCTTTGGAAATGATTCAGCACTTTGTGCCTTTCAGCTCTAGGGCAATGTAGCACACCCAGAGCAGAAGTTCTACTTCAGCCAGATCCGGCCTGCAAGGAAAAGTGCGTTTCACAGGACTGTGTAAGAGATGTTCCCAGTAGACTGTAAGAGCAGTGTGCAGAGCGAGTTGTTTCTTATCTTCCCGAAGAGCTGGAAGCAAGATTCTTTAGGGCCTCTCTCCACTTTGGATACAAGGCAGGGCCTTGTGCATGGAAGCTCTAGGGCAATGTAGCACATGCAGAGCACAAGTTCTCCTTCAGCCAGATCAGGACTGCAAAGAAACTGCGTTTCACAGGCCTTTGTAAAGATGTTCCCGGAAGGCTGTAGGAGCACTGTGCAGAGCGAGTTGATTCTTAGCTTCACAAAAAGCTTTAAGCAAGATGCTGTGGGGTGTATCTCCGTCTTTGGAAATGATTCAGCCCTTTGTGCCTTGGAGCTCTAGGGCAATTTAGCACACCCAGAGCAGAGTTTCTACTCCACCCATATCAGGCCTGCAAAAAACTGCGTTTCACAGCCCCTTTTACGATATGTTCCCGGTAGGCTGTAAGAGCACTGTGCACAGCGAGTTGTTTCTTAGCTTGCCATAGAGCTGGAAGCAAGATGCTTTAGGGCCTCTCTCCAGTTTGGATACAAGACTGGGCCTTGTGCATGGAAGGTCTAGGGCAATGTAGCACACCCAGAGCAGAAGTTCTACTTCAGCCACATGACGCCTGCAAAAAAACTGCGTTTCACAGGCCTTTGTAAGAGATGTTCTCGGTAGGCTGTAAGAGCACTGTGCACAGCGAGTTTTTTATCAGCTTCCCAAATCGCTGGAAGCAGGATTCTTTAGGGCCTCTCTCCAGGTGGATACAAGGTAGGGCCTTGTGCATGGAAGTACTAGGGCAATGCAGCACACCCAGAGCAGAAGTTCTACTTCAGGCAGATCAGGCCTGCAAAGAAACTACTTTTCACGGGCCTTTGGAAGAGATGTTCCCGGTAGTCTGTAAGAGGAATGTGCAGAGCGAGTTGTTTCTTAGCTTCCCAAAGAGCTGGAAGCTAGATGCTTTGCTCCCAACTCGCCCTTTGGAAAGAAGACCGCACGTTGTGCCTTTCAGCTCTAGGGCAATGTAGCACACCCAGAGCAGAAGTTCTACTTCAGGCAGATCAGGCCTGCAAAGAAACTGCGTTTCACTGGCCTTTGTAAGAGATGTTCCGGTAGGCTGTAAGAATACTGTGCAGAGCGAGCTGTTTCTTAGCTTCCCAAGGAGCTGGAAGCAAGATGCTTTGGGGCCTCTCTCCCCCTTTTATACAAGGCTGGGCCTTGTGCGTTGAAGCTCTAGGGCAATGTACAACAACCAGAGCAGGAGTCCTACTTCAGCCAGATCAGGCCTGCAAAGAAACTGCGTTTCACAGGCCTTTGGAAGAGATGTTCCCGGTAGGCTGTAAGAGCACTGTGCAGAGCGAGTTGTTTCTTAGCTTCCCAAAGAGCTGGAAGCAAGATGCTGTGGGGCCCAACTCGCCCTTTGGAAAGAAGCCTGCACGTTGTGCCTTTCAGCTCTAGAGCCATGTAGCACACCAAGGGGAGAAGTCCTACTTCAACCAGATCAGGCCTGCAAAGAAACTGCGTTTCACAGGCCATTGGAAGAGATGTTCCCGGTAGGCTGTAACAGCACTGTGCAGAGCGAGTTGATTCTTAGCTTCCCAAAGATCTGGAAGCATGATGCTGTGGGGCCCAGCTCGCCCTTTGGAAAGAAGCCTGCACGTTGTGCCTTTCAACTCCAGGGCAATGTAGCACACCCAGATCAGAAGTCCTACTTCTGCCAGATCAGGTCTGCAAAGAAACTGCATTTCACAGGCCTTTGGAAGAGATGTTCCCGGTAGGCTGTAAGAGCACTGTGCAGAGCGAGTTGTTTCTTAGCTTCCCAAAGAGCTGGAAGCAAGATGCTGTGGGGCCCAACTCGCCCTTTGGAAAGAAGCCTGCACGTTGTGCCTTTCAGCTCTAGGGCAATGTAGCACACCCAGAGCAGGAGTCCTACTTCAGCCAGATCAGGCCAGCAAAGAAACTTTGTTTCACAGGCCTTTGGAAGAGATGTTCCCGGTAGGCAGTAAGAGCACTGTGCAGAGCGAGTTGTTTCTTAGCTTCCCAAAGAGCTGGAAGCAAGATGCTCTGGGGCCCAACTCGCCCTTTGAAAGAAGCCTGCACGTTGTGCCTTTCAGCTCTAGGGCAAAGTAGCACACCCAGTGCAGAAGTCCTACTTCAGCCAGATCAGGCCTGCAAAGAAACTGCATTTCACAGGCCTTTGGAAGAGATGTTCCCGGTAGGCTGTAAGAGCACTGTGCAGAGCGAGTTGTTTCTTAGCTTCCCAAAGAGCTGGAAGCAAGATGCTGTGGGGCATAACTCGCCCTTTGGAAAGAAGCCTGCACGTTGTGCCTTTCAGCTCTAGGGCAATGTAGCACACCCAGAGCAGGAGCCCTACTTCAGCCAGATCAGGCCTGCAAAGAAACTGCGTTTCACAGGACTTTGGAAGAGATGTTCCCGGTAGGCTGTAAGAGCACTGTGCAGAGCGAGTTTTTTCTTAGATTCCCAAAGAGCTGGAAGCAAGATGCTTTGGGGCGTATCTCCGTCTTTGGAAATGATTCAGCACTTTGTGCCTTTCAGCTCTAGGGCAATGTAGCACACCCAGAGCAGAAGTTCTACTTCAGCCAGATCAGGCCTGCAAGGAAAAGTGCGTTTCACAGGACTGTGTAAGAGATGTTCCCAGTAGACTGTAAGAGCAGTGTGCAGAGCGAGTTGTTTCTTATCTTCCCGAAGAGCTGGAAGCAAGATTCTTTAGGGCCTCTCTCCACTTTGGATACAAGGCAGGGCCTTGTGCATGGAAGCTCTAGGGCAATGTAGCACATGCAGAGCACAAGTTCTCCTTCAGCCAGATCAGGACTGCAAAGAAACTGCGTTTCACAGGCCTTTGTAAAGATGTTCCCGGAAGGCTGTAGGAGCACTGTGCAGAGCGAGTTGATTCTTAGCTTCACAAAAAGCTTTAAGCAAGATGCTGTGGGGTGTATCTCCGTCTTTGGAAATGATTCAGCACTTTGTGCCTTGGAGCTCTAGGGCAATTTAGCACACCCAGAGCAGAGTTTCTACTCCACCCATATCAGGCCTGCAAAAAACTGCGTTTCACAGCCCCTTTTACGATATGTTCCCGGTAGGCTGTAAGAGCACTGTGCACAGCGAGTTGTTTCTTAGCTTGCCATAGAGCTGGAAGCAAGATGCTTTAGGGCCTCTCTCCAGTTTGGATACAAGACTGGGCCTTGTGCATGGAAGGTCTAGGGCAATGTAGCACACCCAGAGCAGAAGTTCTACTTCAGCCACATGACGCCTGCAAAAAAACTGCGTTTCACAGGCCTTTGTAAGAGATGTTCTCGGTAGGCTGTAAGAGCACTGTGCACAGCGAGTTTTTTATCAGCTTCCCAAATCGCTGGAAGCAGGATTCTTTAGGGCCTCTCTCCAGGTGGATACAAGGTAGGGCCTTGTGCATGGAAGTACTAGGGCAATGCAGCACACCCAGAGCAGAAGTTCTACTTCAGGCAGATCAGGCCTGCAAAGAAACTACTTTTCACGGGCCTTTGGAAGAGATGTTCCCGGTAGTCTGTAAGAGGAATGTGCAGAGCGAGTTGTTTCTTAGCTTCCCAAAGAGCTGGAAGCTAGATGCTTTGCTCCCAACTCGCCCTTTGGAAAGAAGACCGCACGTTGTGCCTTTCAGCTCTAGGGCAATGTAGCACACCCAGAGCAGAAGTTCTACTTCAGGCAGATCAGGCCTGCAAAGAAACTGCGTTTCACTGGCCTTTGTAAGAGATGTTCCGGTAGGCTGTAAGAATACTGTGCAGAGCGAGCTGTTTCTTAGCTTCCCAAGGAGCTGGAAGCAAGATGCTTTGGGGCCTCTCTCCCCCTTTTATACAAGGCTGGGCCTTGTGCGTTGAAGCTCTAGGGCAATGTACAACACCCAGAGCAGGAGTCCTACTTCAGCCAGATCAGGCCTGCAAAGAAACTGCGTTTCACAGGCCTTTGGAAGAGATGTTCCCGGTAGGCTGTAAGAGCACTGTGCAGAGCGAGTTGTTTCTTAGCTTCCCAAAGAGCTGCAAGCAAGATGCTGTGGGGCCCAACTCGCCCTTTGGAAAGAAGCCTGCACGTTGTGCCTTTCAGCTCTAGGGCAATGTAGCACACCCAGAGCAGAAGTCCTACTTCAGCCAGATCAGTCCTGCAAAGAAACTGCGTTTGACAGGCCTTTGGAAGAGATGTTCCCGGTAGGCTGTAAGAGCAGTGTGCAGAGCGAGTTGTTTCTTAGCTTCCCAAAGAGCTGGAAGCAAGATGCTGTGGGGCCCAACTCGCCCTTTGGAAAGAAGCCTGCAAGTTGTGCCTTTCAGCTCAAGGGCAATGTAGCACACCCAGAGCAGAAGTCCTACTTCAGCCAGATCAGGCCTGCAAGGAAACTGCGTTTCACAGGCCTTTGGAAGAGATGTTCCCGGTAGGCTGTAAGAGCACTGTGCAGAGCGAGTTGTTTCTTAGCTTCCCAAAGAGCTGGAAGCAAGATGCTGTGGGGCCCAACTCGCCCTTTGGAAAGAAGCCTGCACGTTGTGCCTTTCAGCTCTAGGGCAATGTAGCACACCCAGAGCAGGAGTCCTACTTCAGCCAGATCAGGCCAGCAAAGAAACTTTGTTTCACAGGCCTTTGGAAGAGATGTTCCCGGTAGGCAGTAAGAGCACTGTGCAGAGCGAGTTGTTTCTTAGCTTCCCAAAGAGCTGGAAGCAAGATGCTCTGGGGCCCAACTCGCCCTTTGAAAGAAGCCTGCACGTTGTGCCTTTCAGCTCTAGGGCAATGTAGCACACCCAGAGCAGAAGTCCTACTTCAGCCAGATCAGGCCAGCAAAGAAACTTTGTTTCACAGGCCTTTGGAAGAGATGTTCCCGGTAGGCTGTAAGAGCACTGTGCAGAGCGAGTTGTTTCTTAGCTTCCCAAAGAGCTGGAAGGAGGATGCTGTGGGGCCCAACTCGCCCTTTGGAAAGAAGCCTGCACGTTGTGCCTTTCAGCTCTAGGGCAAAGTAGCACACCCAGTGCAGAAGTCCTACTTCAGCCAGATCATGCCTGCAAAGAAACTGCGTTTCACAGGCCTTTGGAAGAGATGTTCCCGGTAGGCTGTAAGAGCACTGTGCAGAGCGAGTTGTTTCTTAGCTTCCCAAAGAGCTGGAAGCAAGATGCTGTGGGGCCCAACTCGCCCTTTGGAAAGAAGCCTGCACGTTGTGCCTTTCAGCTCTAGGGCAATGTAGCACACCCAGAGCAGGAGCCCTACTTCAGCCAGTTCAGGCCTGCAAAGAAACTGCGTTTCACAGGCCTTTGGAAGAGATGTTCCCGGTAGGCTGTAAGAGCACTGTGCAGAGCGAGTTTTTTCTTAGATTCCCAAAGAACTGGAAGCAAGATGCTTTGGGGCGTATCTCCGTCTTTGGAAATGATTCAGCACTTTGTGCCTTTCAGCTCTAGGACACTGTAGCACACCCAGAGCAGAAGTTCTACTTCAGCCAGATCAGGCCTGCAAGGAAAAGTGCGTTTCACAGGACTGTGTAAGAGATGTTCCCAGTAGACTGTAAGAGCAGTGTGCAGAGCGAGTTGTTTCTTATCTTCCCGAAGAGCTGGAAGCAAGATTCTTTAGGGCCTCTCTCCACTTTGGATACAAGGCAGGGCCTTGTGCATGGAAGCTCTAGGGCAATGTAGCACATGCAGAGCACAAGTTCTCCTTCAGCCAGATCAGGACTGCAAAGAAACTGCGTTTCACAGGCCTTTGTAAAGATGTTCCCGGAAGGCTGTAGGAGCACTGTGCAGAGCGAGTTGATTCTTAGCTTCACAAAAAGCTTTAAGCAAGATGCTGTGGGGTGTATCTCCGTCTTTGGAAATGATTCAGCACTTTGTGCCATGAGCTCTAGGGCAATTTAGCACACCCAGAGCAGTGTTTCTACTCCACCCATATCAGGCCTGCAAAAAACTGCGTTTCACAGCCCCTTTTACGATATGTTCCCGGTAGGCTGTAAGAGCACTGTGCACAGCGAGTTCTTTCTTAGCTTGCCATAGAGCTGGAAGCAAGATGCTTTAGGGCCTCTCTCCAGTTTGGATACAAGACTGGGCCTTGTGCATGGAAGGTCTAGGGCAATGTAGCACACCCAGAGCAGAAGTTCTACTTCAGCCACATGACGCCTGCAAAAAAACTGCGTTTCACAGGCCTTTGGAAGAGATGTTCTCGGTAGGCTGTAAGAGCACTGTGCACAGCGAGTTTTTTATCAGCTTCCCAAATCGCTGGAAGCAGGATTCTTTAGGGCCTCTCTCCAGGTGGATACAAGGTAGGGCCTTGTGCATGGAAGTACTAGGGCAATGCAGCACACCCAGAGCAGAAGCTCTACTTCAGGCAGATCAGGCCTGCAAAGAAACTACTTTTCACGGGCCTTTGGAAGAGATGTTCCCGGTAGTCTGTAAGAGGAATGTGCAGAGCGAGTTGTTTCTTAGCTTCCCAAAGAGCTGGAAGCTAGATGCTTTGCTCCCAACTCGCCCTTTGGAAAGAAGACCGCACGTTGTGCCTTTCAGCTCTAGGGCAATGTAGCACACCCAGAGCAGAAGTTCTACTTCATGCAGATCAGTCCTGCAAAGAAACTGCGTTTGACAGGCCTTTGGAAGAGATGTTCCCGGTAGGCTGTAAGAGCACTGTGCAGAGCGAGTTGTTTCTTAGCTTCCCAAAGAGCTGGAAGCAAGATGCTGTGGGGCCCAACTCGCCCTTTGGAAAGAAGCCTGCAAGTTGTGCCTTTCAGCTCAAGGGCAATGTAGCACACCCAGAGCAGAAGTCCTACTTCAGCCAGATCAGGCCAGCAAGGAAACTGCGTTTCACAGGCCTTTGGAAGAGATGTTCCCGGTAGGCTGTAAGAGCACTGTGCAGAGCGAGTTGTTTCTTAGCTTCCCAAAGAGCTGGAAGCAAGATGCTGTGGGGCCCAACTCGCCCTTTGGAAAGAAGCCTGCAGGTTGTGCCTTTCAGCTCTAGGACAATGTAGCACACCCAGAGCAGGAGTCCTACTTCAGCCAGATCAGGCCTGCAAATTAACTGCGTTTCACAGGCCTTTGGAAGAGATGTTGCCGGTAGGCTGTAAGAGCACTGTGCAGAGCGAGTTGTTTCTTAGCTTCCCAAAGAGCTGGAAGCAAGATGCTGTGGGGCCCAACTCGCCCTTTGGAAAGAAGCCTGCACGTTGTGCCTTTCAGCTCTAGGGCAATGTAGCACACCCAGAGCAGGAGTCCTACTTCAGCCAGATCAGGCCAGCAAAGAAACTTTGTTTCACAGGCCTTTGGAAGAGATGTTCCCGGTAGGCTGTAAGAGCACTGTGCAGAGCGAGTTGTTTCTTAGCTTCCCAAAGAGCTGGAAGCAAGATGCTGTGGGGCCCAACTCGCCCTTTGAAAGAAGCCTGCACGTTGTGCCTTTCAGCTCTAGGGCAATGTAGCACACCCAGAGCAGAAGTCCTACTTCAGCCAGATCAGGCCAGCAAAGAAACTTTGTTTCACAGGCCTTTGGAAGAGATGTTCCCGGTAGGCTGTAAGAGCACTGTGCAGAGCGAGTTGTTTCTTAGCTTCCCAAAGAGCTGGAAGCAAGATGCTGTGGGGCCCAACTCGCCCTTTGGAAAGAGCCTGCACGTTGTGCCTTTCAGCTCTAGGGCAAAGTAGCACACCCAGTGCAGAAGTCCTACTTCAGCCAGATCAGGCCTGCAAAGAAACTGCGTTTCACAGGCCTTTGGAAGAGATCTTCCCGGTAGGCTGTAAGAGCACTGTGCAGAGCGAGTTGTTTCTTAGCTTCCCAAAGAGCTGGAAGCAAGATGCTGTGGGGCCCAACTCGCCCTTTGGAAAGAAGCCTGCACGTTGTGCCTTTCAGCTCTAGGGCAATGTAGCACACCCAGAGCAGGAGCCCTACTCAGCCAGATCAGGCCTGCAAAGAAACTGAGTTTCACAGGCCTTTGGAAGAGATGTTCCCGGTAGGCTGTAAGAGCACTGTGCAGAGCGAGTTTTTTATTAGATTCCCAAAGAGCTGGAAGCAAGATGCTTTGGGGCATATCTCCGTCTTTGGAAATGATTCTGCACTTTGTGTCTTTCAGCTCTAGGGCAATGTAGCACACCCAGAGCAGAAGTTCTACTTCAGCCAGATCAGGCCTGCAAGGAAAACTGCGTTTCACACGACTGTGTAAGAGATGTTCCCAGTAGACTGTAAGAGCACTGTGCAGAGCGAGTTGTTTCTTATCTTTCCGAAGAGCTGGAAGCAAGATTCTTTAGGGCCTCTCTCCACTTTGGATACAAGACTGGGCCTTGTGCATGGAAGCTCTAGGGCAATGTAGCACATGCAGAGCACAAGTTCTCCTTCAGCCAGATCAGGACTGCAAAGAAACTGCGTTTAACAGGCCTTTGTAAAGATGTTCCCGGAAGGCTGTAGGAGCACTGTGCAGAGCGAGTTGATTCTTAGCTTCACAAAAAGCTTTAAGCAAGATGCTGTGGGGTGTATCTCCGTCTTTGGAAATGATTCAGCCCTTTGTGCCTTGGAGCTCTAGGGCAATTTACACACCCAGAGCAGAGTTTCTACTCCACCCATATCAGGCCTGCAAAAAACTGCGTTTCACAGCCCCTTTTACGATATGTTCCCGGTAGGCTGTAAGAGCACTGTGCACAGCGAGTGGTTTCTTAGCTTCCCATAGAGCTGGAAGCAAGATGCTTTAGGGCCTCTCTCCAGTTTGGATACAAGACTGGGCCTTGTGCATGGAAGCTCTAGGGCAATGTAGCACACCCAGAGCAGAAGTTCTACTTCAGCCACATGACGCCTGCAAAAAAACTGCGTTTCACAGGCCTTTGGAAGAGATGTTCTCGGTAGGCTGTAAGAGCACTGTGCACAGCGAGTTTTTTATCAGCTTCCCAAATCGCTGGAAGCAAGATTCTTTAGGGCCTCTCTCCAGGTGGATACAAGGTAGGGCCTTGTGCATGGAAGTTCTAGGGCAATGCAGCACACCCAGAGCAGAAGTTCTACTTCAGGCAGATCAGGCCTGCAAAGAAAGTACTTTTCACGGGCCTTTGGAAGAGATGTTCCCGGTAGTCTGTAAGAGGAATGTGCAGAGCGAGTTTTTTCTTAGCTTCGCAAAGAGCTGGAAGCTAGATGCTTTGCTCCCAACTCGCCCTTTGGAAAGAAGACCGCACGTTGTGCCTTTCAGGTCTAGGGCAATGTAGCACACCCAGAGCAGAAGTTCTACTTCAGGCAGATCAGGCCTGCAAAGAAACTGCGTTTCACTGGCCTTTGTAAGAGATGTTCCGGTAGGCTGTAAGAATACTGTGCAGAGAGAGCTGTTTCTTAGCTTCCCAAGGAGCAGGAAGCAAGATGCTTTGGGGCCTCTCTCCCCCTTTTATACAAGGCTGGGCCTTGTGTGTTGAAGCTCTAGGGCAATGTACAACACCCAGAGCAGGAGTCCTACTTCAGCCAGATCAGGCCTGCAAAGAAACTGCGTTTCACAGGCCTTTGGAAGAGATGTTCCCGGTAGGCTGTAAGAGCACTGTGCAGAGCGAGTTGTTTCTTAGCTTCCCAAAGAGCTGGAAGCAAGATGCTGTGGGGCCCAACTCGCCCTTTGGAAAGAAGCCTGTTCGTTGTGCCTTTCAGCTCTAGGGCAATGTAGCACACCCAGAGCAGGAGTCCTACTACAGCCAGGTCAGGCCAGCAAAGAAACTGCGTTTCACAGGCCTTTGGAAGAGATGTTCCCGGTAGGCTGTAAGAGCACTGTGCAGAGCGAGTTGTTTCTTAGCTTCCCAAAGAGCTGGAAGCAAGATGCTGTGGGGCCAAACTCGCCCTTTGGAAAGAAGCCTGCACGTTGTGCCTTTCAGCTCTAGGGCAATGTAGCACACACAGAGCAGGAGTCCTACTTCAGCCAGATCAGGCCTGCAAAGAAACTGCATTTCACAGGCCTTTGGACGAGATGTTCCCGGTAGGCTGTAAGAGCACTGTGCAGAGCGAGTTGTTTCTTAGCTTCCCAAAGAGCTGGAAGCAAGATGCTGTGGGGCCCAACTCGCCCTTTGCAAAGAAGCCTGCACGTTGTGCCTTTCAGCTCTAGGGCAATGTAGCACACCCAGAGCAGAAGTCCTACTTCAGCCAGATCAGGCCTGCAAAGAAACTGCGTTTCACAGGCCTTTGGAAGAGATGTTCCCGGTAGGCTGTAAGAGCACTGTGCAGAGCGAGTTGTTTCTTAGCTTCCCAAAGAGCTGGAAGCAAGATGCTGTGGGGCCCAACTCGCCCTTTGGAAAGAAGCCTGCACGTTGTGCCTTTCAGCTCTAGGGCAATGTAGCACACCCAGAGCAGGAGTCCTACTTCAGCCAGGTCAGGCCTGCAAAGAAACTGCGTTTCACAGGCCTTTGGAAGAGATGTTCCCGGTAGGCTGTAAGAGCACTGTGCAGAGCGAGTTGATTCTTAGCTTCCCAAAGAGCTGCAAGCAATATGCTGTGGGGCCCAACTCGCCCTTTGGAAAGAAGCCTGCACGTTGCGCCTTTCAGCTCTAGGGCAATGTAGCACACCCAGAGCAGAAGTCCTACTTCAGCCAGATCAGGCCTGCAAAGAAACTACGTTTCAGAGGCCTTTGGAAGAGATGTTCCCGGTAGGCTGTAAGAGCACTGTGCAGAGCGAGTTGTTTGTTAGCTTCACAAAGAGCTGGAAGCAAGATGCTGTGGGGCCCAACTCGCCCTTTGGAAAGAAGCCTGCACGCTGTGCCTTTCAGCTCTAGGGCAATGTAGCACACCCAGAGCAGGAGTCCTACTTCAGCCAGATCAGGCCTGCAAAGAAACTGCGTTTCACAGGCCTTTGGAAGAGATGTTCCCGGTAGGCTGTAAGAGCACTGTGCAGAGCGAGTTGTTTCTTAGCTTCCCAAAGAGCTGGAAGCAAGATGCTGTGGTTCCCAACTCGCCCTTTGGAAAGAAGCCTGCACGTTGCGCCTTTCAGCTCTAGGGCAATGCAGCACACCCGTAGCAGAAGTCCTACTTCAGCCAGAACAGGCATGCAAAGAAGCTGCATTTCACAGGCCTTTGTAAGAGATGTTCCCGGTAGGCTGTAAGAGCACTGTGCAGAGCGAGTTGTTTCTTAGCTTTCCAAAGAGATGGAAGCAAGATGCTGTGGGGCCCAACTCGCCCTTTGGAAAGAAGCCTGCACGTTGTGCCTTTCAGCTCTAGGGCAATGTAGCACACACAGAGCAGGACTCCTACTTCAGCCAGGTCAGGCCTGCAAAGAAACTGCGTTTCACAGGCCTTTGGAAGAGATATTCCCGGTAGGCTGTAAGAGCACTGTGCAGAGCGAGTTGTTTCTTAGCTTCCCAAAGAGCTGGAAGCAAGATGCCGTGGGGCCCAACTCGCCCTTTGGAAAGAAGCCTGCACGTTGTGCCTTTCAGCTTTAGGGCAATGTAGCACACCCAGAGCAGAAGTTCTACTTCAGCGAGTCAGGCCTACAAAGAAACTGCTTTTCACGGGCCTTTGGAAGAGATGTTCCCGGTAGGCTGTAAGAGCACTGTGCAGAGCGAGTTGTTTCTTAGCTTCCCAAAGAGCTGGAAGCAAGATGCTGTGGGGCCCATCTCGCCCTTTGGAAAGAAGCCTGCACGTTGTGCTTTTCAGCTCTAGGGCAATGTAGCACACCCAGAGCAGAAGTTCTACTTCAGCGAGATCAGGCCTGCAAAGAAACTGCTTTTCACGGGCCTTTGGAAGATATGTTCCCGGTAGGCTGTAAGAGCACTGTGCAGAGCGAGTTGTTTCTTAGCTTTCCAAAGAGCTGGAAGCAAGATGCTGTGGCGCCCAACTCGCCCTTTGGAAAGAAGCCTGCATGTTGTGCCTTTCAGCTCTGGGGCAATGTAGCACACCCAGAGCAGAAGTCCTACTTCAGCCAGATCAGGCCTGCAAGGAAACTGCGTTTCACAGGCCTTTGGAAGAGATGTTCCCGGTAGGCTGTAAGAGCACTGTGCAGAGCGAGTTGTTTCTTAGCTTCCCAAAGAGCTGGAAGCAAGATGCTGTGGGGCCCAACTCGCCCTTTGGAAAGAAGCCTGCACGTTGTGCCTTTCAGCTCTAGCCAATGTAGCACACCCAGAGCAGAGGTCCTACTTCAGCCAGACCAGGCCTGCAAAGAAACTGCGTTTCACAGGCCTTTGGAAGAGATGTTCCCGGTAGGCTGTAAGAGCACTGTGCAGAGCGAGTTGTTTCTTAGCTTCCCAAAGAGCTGGAAGCAAGATGCTGTGGGGCCCAACTCGCCCTTTGGAAAGAAGCCTGCAAGTTGTGCCTTTCAGCTCTAGGGCAATGTAGCACACCCAGAGCAGAAGTTCTACTTCAGCCAGATCAGGCCTGCAAAGAAACTGCTTTTCACGGGCCTTTGGAAGAGATGTTCCCGGTAGGCTGTAAGAGCACTGTGCAGAGCGAGTTGTTTCTTAGCTTCCCAAAGAGCTGGAAGCAAGATGCTGTGGGGCCCAACTCGCCCTTTGGAAAGAAGCCTGCACGTTGTGCCTTTCAGCTCTAGGGCAATGTAGCACACCCAGAGCAGAAGTCCTACTTCAGCCAGATCAGGCCTGCAAAGAAACTGCGTTTCACAGGCCTTTGGAAGAGATGTTCCCGGTAGGCTGTAAGAGCACTGTGCAGAGCGAGTTGTTTCTTAGCTTCCCAAAGAGCTGGAAGCAAGATGCTGTGGGGCCCAACTCGCCCTTTGGAAAGAAGCCTGCACGTTGTGCCTTTCAGCTCTAGGGCAATGTAGCACACCCAGAGCAGAAGTTCTACTTCAGCGAGATCAGGCCTGCAAAGAAACTGCTTTTCACGGGCCTTTGGAAGAGATGTTCCCGGTAGGCTGTAAGAGCACTGTGCAGAGCGAGTTCTTTCTTAGCTTTCCAAAGAGCTGGAAGCAAGATGCTGTGGGGCCCAACTCGCCCTTTGGAAAGAAGCCTGCACGTTGTGACTTTCACCTCTAGGGCAATGTAGCACACCCAGAGCAGAAGTCCTACTTCAGCCAGATCAGGCCTGCAAAGAAACTGCGTTTCACAGGCCTTTGGAAGAGATGTTCCCGGTAGGCTGTAAGAGCACTGTGCAGAGCGAGTTGTTTCTTAGCTTCCCAAAGAGCTGGAAGCAAGATGCTGCGGGGCCCAACTCGCCCTTTGGAAAGAAGCCTGCACGTTGTGCCTTTCAGCTCTAGGGCAATGTAGCACACACAGAGCAGAAGTCCTACTTCAGCCAGATCAGGCCTGCAAAGAAACTGCGTTTCACAGGCCTTTGGAAGAGATGTTCCCGGTAGGCTGTAAGAGCACTGTGCAGAGCGAGTTGTTTCTTAGCTTCCTAAAGAGCTGGAAGCAAGATGCTGTGGGGCCAGCTCGCCCTTTGGAAAGAAGCCTGCACGTTGTGCCTTTCAGCTCTAGGGCAATGTAGCACACCCAGAGCAGAAGTGCTACTTCAGCAAGATCAGGCCTGCAAAGAAACTGCGTTTCACAGGCCTTTGGAAGAGATGTTCCCGGTAGGCTGTAAGAGCACTGTGCAGAGCGAGTTGTTTCTTAGCTTCCCAAAGAGCTGGAAGCAAGATGCTGTGGGGCATAACTCGCCCTTTGGAAAGAAGCCTGCACGTTGTGCCTTTCAGCTCTAGGGCAATGTAGCACACCCAGAGCAGGAGCCCTACTTCAGCCAGATCAGGCCTGCAAAGAAACTGCGTTTCACAGGCCTTTGGAAGAGATGTTCCCGGTAGGCTGTAAGAGCACTGTGCAGAGCGAGTTTTTTCTTAGATTCCCAAAGAACTGGAAGCAAGATGCTTTGGGGCGTATCTCCGTCTTTGGAAATGATTCAGCACTTTGTGCCTTTCAGCTCTAGGGCAATGTAGCACACCCAGAGCAGAAGTTCTACTTCAGCCAGATCCGGCCTGCAAGGAAAAGTGCGTTTCACAGGACTGTGTAAGAGATGTTCCCAGTAGACTGTAAGAGCAGTGTGCAGAGCGAGTTGTTTCTTATCTTCCCGAAGAGCTGGAAGCAAGATTCTTTAGGGCCTCTCTCCACTTTGGATACAAGGCAGGGCCTTGTGCATGGAAGCTCTAGGGCAATGTAGCACATGCAGAGCACAAGTTCTCCTTCAGCCAGATCAGGACTGCAAAGAAACTGCGTTTCACAGGCCTTTGTAAAGATGTTCCCGGAAGGCTGTAGGAGCACTGTGCAGAGCGAGTTGATTCTTAGCTTCACAAAAAGCTTTAAGCAAGATGCTGTGGGGTGTATCTCCGTCTTTGGAAATGATTCAGCACTTTGTGCCTTGGAGCTCTAGGGCAATTTAGCACACCCAGAGCAGAGTTTCTACTCCACCCATATCAGGCCTGCAAAAAACTGCGTTTCACAGCCCCTTTTATGATATGTTCCCGGTAGGCTGTAAGAGCACTGTGCACAGCGAGTTGTTTCTTAGCTTGCCATAGAGCTGGAAGCAAGATGCTTTAGGGCCTCTCTCCAGTTTGGATACAAGACTGGGCCTTGTGCATGGAAGGTCTAGGGCAATGTAGCACACCCAGAGCAGAAGTTCTACTTCAGCCACATGACGCCTGCAAAATAACTGCGTTTCACAGGCCTTTGTAAGAGATGTTCTCGGTAGGCTGTAAGAGCACTGTGCACAGCGAGTTTTTTATCAGCTTCCCAAATCGCTGGAAGCAGGATTCTTTAGGGCCTCTCTCCAGGTGGATACAAGGTAGGGCCTTGTGCATGGAAGTACTAGGGCAATGCAGCACACCCAGAGCAGAAGTTCTACTTCAGGCAGATCAGGCCTGCAAAGAAACTACTTTTCACGGGCCTTTGGAAGAGATGTTCCCGGTAGTCTGTAAGAGGAATGTGCAGAGCGAGTTGTTTCTTAGCTTCCCAAAGAGCTGGAAGCTAGATGCTTTGCTCCCAACTCGCCCTTTGGAAAGAAGACCGCACGTTGTGCCTTTCAGCTCTAGGGCAATGTAGCACACCCAGAGCAGAAGTTCTACTTCAGGCAGATCAGGCCTGCAAAGAAACTGCGTTTCACTGGCCTTTGTAAGAGATGTTCCGGTAGGCTGTAAGAATACTGTGCAGAGCGAGCTGTTTCTTAGCTTCCCAAGGAGCTGGAAGCAAGATGCTTTGGGGCCTCTCTCCCCCTTTTATACAAGGCTGGGCCTTGTGCGTTGAAGCTCTAGGGCAATGTACAACACCCAGAGCAGGAGTCCTACTTCAGCCAGATCAGGCCTGCAAAGAAACTGCGTTTCACAGGCCTTTGGAAGAGATGTTCCCGGTAGGCTGTAAGAGCACTGTGCAGAGCGAGTTGTTTCTTAGCTTCCCAAAGAGCTGGAAGCAAGATGCTGTGGGGCCCAACTCGCCCTTTGGAAAGAAGCCTGCACGTTGTGCCTTTCAGCTCTAGGGCAATGTAGCACACACAGAGCAGAAGTCCTACTTCAGCCAGATCAGGCCTGCAAAGAAACTGCGTTTCACAGGCCTTTGGAAGAGATGTTCCCGGTAGGCTGTAAGAGCACTGTGCAGAGCGAGTTGTTTCTTAGCTTCCTAAAGAGCTGGAAGCAAGATGCTGTGGGGCCCAACTCGCCCTTTGGAAAGAAGCCTGCACGTTGTGCCTTTCAGCTCTAGGCAATGTAGCACACCTAGAGCAGAAGTCCTACTTCAGCCAGATCAGGCCTGCAAAGAGACTGCGTTTCACAGGCCTTTGGAAGAGATGTTCCCGGTAGGCTGTAAGAGCACTGTGCAGAGCGAGTTGTTTCTTAGCTTCCCAAAGAGCTGGAAGCAAGCTGCTGTGGGGCCCAACTCGCCCTTTGGAAAGAAGCCTGCACGTTGTGCCTTTCAGCTCTAGGGCAATGTAGCACACACAGAGCAGAAGTCCTACTTCAGCCAGATCAGTCCTGCAAAGAAACTGCGTTTGACAGGCCTTTGGAAGAGATGTTCCCGGTAGGCTGTAAGAGCACTGTGCAGAGCGAGTGGTTTCTTAGCTTCCCAAAGAGCTGGAAGCAAGATGCTGTGGGGCCCAACTCGCCCTTTGGAAAGAAGCCTGCAAGTTGTCCCTTTCAGCTCAAGGGCAATGTAGCACACCCAGAGCAGAAGTCCTACTTCAGCCAGATCAGGCCTGCAAGGAAACTGCGTTTCACAGGCCTTTGGAAGAGATGTTCCCGGTAGGCTGTAAGAGCACTGTGCAGAGCGAGTTGTTTCTTAGCTTCCCAAAGAGCTGGAAGCAAGATGCTGTGGGGCCCAACTCGCCCTTTTGAAAGAAGCCTGCACGTTGTGCCTTTCAGCTCTAGGGCAATGTAGCACACCCAGAGCAGGAGTCCTACTTCAGCCAGATCAGGCCAGCAAAGAAACTTTGTTTCACAGGCCTTTGGAAGAGATGTTCCCGGTAGGCAGTAAGAGCACTGTGCAGAGCGAGTTGTTTCTTAGCTTCCCAAAGAGCTGGAAGCAAGATGCTCTGGGGCCCAACTCGCCCTTTGAAAGAAGCCTGCACGTTGTGCCTTTCAGCTCTAGGGCAATGTAGCACACCCAGAGCAGAAGTCCTACTTCAGCCAGATCAGGCCAGCAAAGAAACTTTGTTTCACAGGCCTTTGGAAGAGATGTTCCCGGTAGGCTGTAAGAGCACTGTGCAGAGCGAGTTGTTTCTTAGCTTCCCAAAGAGCTGGAAGGAGGATGCTGTGGGACCCAACTCGCCCTTTGGAAAGAAGCCTGCACGTTGTGCCTTTCAGCTCTAGGGCAAAGTAGCACACCCAGTGCAGAAGTCCTACTTCAGCCAGATCAGGCCTGCAAAGAAACTGCGTTTCACAGGCCTTTGGAAGAGATGTTCCCGGTAGGCTGTAAGAGCACTGTGCAGAGCGAGTTGTTTCTTAGCTTCCCAAAGAGCTGGAAGCAAGATGCTGTGGGGCCCAACTCGCCCTTTGGAAAGAAGCCTGCACGTTGTGCCTTTCAGCTCTAGGGCAATGTAGCACACCCAGAGCAGGAGCCCTACTTCAGCCAGATCAGGCCTGCAAAGAAACTGCGTTTCACAGGCCTTTGGAAGAGATGTTCCCGGTAGGCTGTAAGAGCACTGTGCAGAGCGAGTTTTTTCTTAGATTCCCAAAGAACTGGAAGCAAGATGCTTTGGGGCGTATCTCCGTCTTTGGAAATGATTCAGCACTTTGTGCCTTTCAGCTCTAGGGCAATGTAGCACACCCAGAGCAGAAGTTCTACTTCAGCCAGATCAGGCCTGCAAGGAAAACTGCGTTTCACAGGACAGTGTAAGAGATGTTCCCAGTAGACTGTAAGAGCAGTGTGCAGAGCGAGTTGTTTCTTATCTTCCCGAAGAGCTGGAAGCAAGATTCTTTAGGGCCTCTCTCCACTTTGGATACAAGGCAGGGCCTTGTGCATGGAAGCTCTAGGGCAATGTAGCACATGCAGAGCACAAGTTCTCCTTCAGCCAGATCAGGACTGCAAAGAAACTGCGTTTCACAGGCCTTTGTAAAGATGTTCCCGGAAGGCTGTAGGAGCACTGTGCAGAGCGAGTTGATTCTTAGCTTCACAAAAAGCTTTAAGCAAGATGCTGTGGGGTGTATCTCCGTCTTTGGAAATGATTCAGCACTTTGTGCCTTGGAGCTCTAGGGCAATTTAGCACACCCAGAGCAGTGTTTCTACTCCACCCATATCAGGCCTGCAAAAAACTGCGTTTCACAGCCCCTTTTACGATATGTTCCCGGTAGGCTGTAAGAGCACTGTGCACAGCGAGTTGTTTCTTAGCTTGCCATAGAGCTGGAAGCAAGATGCTTTAGGGCCTCTCTCCAGTTTGGATACAAGACTGGGCCTTGTGCATGGAAGGTCTAGGGCAATGTAGCACACCCAGAGCAGAAGTTCTACTTCAGCCACATGACGCCTGCAAAAAAACTGCGTTTCACAGGCCTTTGTAAGAGATGTTCTCGGTAGGCTGTAAGAGCACTGTGCACAGCGAGTTTTTTATCAGCTTCCCAAATCGCTGGAAGCAGGATTCTTTAGGGCCTCTCTCCAGGTGGATACAAGGTAGGGCCTTGTGCATGGAAGTACTAGGGCAATGCAGCACACCCAGAGCAGAAGTTCTACTTCAGGCAGATCAGGCCTGCAAAGAAAGTACTTTTCACGGGCCTTTGGAAGAGATGTTCCCGGTAGTCTGTAAGAGGAATGTGCAGAGCGAGTTGTTTCTTAGCTTCCCAAAGAGCTGGAAGCTAGATGCTTTGCTCCCAACTCGCCCTTTGGAAAGAAGACCGCACGTTGTGCCTTTCAGCTCTAGGGCAATGTAGCACACCCAGAGCAGAAGTTCTACTTCATGCAGATCAGTCCTGCAAAGAAACTGCGTTTGACAGGCCTTTGGAAGAGATGTTCCCGGTAGGCTGTAAGAGCACTGTGCAGAGCGAGTTGTTTCTTAGCTTCCCAAAGAGCTGGAAGCAAGATGCTGTGGGGCCCAACTCGCCCTTTGGAAAGAAGCCTGCAAGTTGTGCCTTTCAGCTCAAGGGCAATGTAGCACACCCAGAGCAGAAGTCCTACTTCAGCCAGATCAGGCCAGCAAGGAAACTGCGTTTCACAGGCCTTTGGAAGAGATGTTCCCGGTAGGCTGTAAGAGCACTGTGCAGAGCGAGTTGTTTCTTAGCTTCCCAAAGAGCTGGAAGCAAGATGCTGTGGGGCCCAACTCGCCCTTTGGAAAGAAGCCTGCAGGTTGTGCCTTTCAGCTCTAGGACAATGTAGCACACCCAGAGCAGGAGTCCTACTTCAGCCAGATCAGGCCTGCAAATTAACTGCGTTTCACAGGCCTTTGGAAGAGATGTTGCCGGTAGGCTGTAAGAGCACTGTGCAGAGATAGTTGTTTCTTAGCTTCCCAAAGAGCTGGAAGCAAGATGCTGTGGGGCCCGACTCGCCCTTTGGAAAGAAGCCTGCACGTTGTGCCTTTCAGCTCTAGGGCAATGTAGCACACCCAGAGCAGGAGTCCTACTTCAGCCAAATCAGGCCAGCAAAGAAACTTTGTTTCACAGGCCTTTGGAAGAGATGTTCCCGGTAGGCTGTAAGAGCACTGTGCAGAGCGAGTTGTTTCTTAGCTTCCCAAAGAGCTGGAAGCAAGATGCTGTGGGGCCCAACTCGCCCTTTGAAAGAAGCCTGCACGTTGTGCCTTTCAGCTCTAGGGAAATGTAGCACACCCAGAGCAGAAGTCCTTCTTCAGCCAGATCAGGCCTGCAAAGAAACTGTGTTTCACAGGCCTTTGGAAGAGATGTTCCCGGTAGGCTGTAAGAGCACTGTGCAGAGCGAGTTGTTTCTTAGCTTCCCAAAGAGCTGGAAGCAAGATGCTGTGGGGCCCAACTCGCCCTTTGGAAAGAAGCCTGCACGTTGTGCCTTTCAGCTCTAGGGCAAAGTAGCACACCCAGTGCAGAAGTCCTACTTCAGCCAGATCAGGCCTGCAAAGAAACTGCGTTTCACAGGCCTTTGGAAGAGATGTTCCCGGTAGGCTGTAAGAGCACTGTGCAGAGCGAGTTGTTTCTTAGCTTCCCAAAGAGCTGGAAGCAAGATGCTGTGGGGCCCAACTCGCCCTTTGGAAAGAAGCCTGCACGTTGTGCCTTTCAGCTCTAGGGCAATGTAGCACACCCAGAGCAGGAGCCCTACTCAGCCAGATCAGGCCTGCAAAGAAACTGCATTTCACAGGCCTTTGGAAGAGATGTTCCCGGTAGGCTGTAAGAGCACTGTGCAGAGCGAGTTGTTTCTTAGCTTCCCAAAGAGCTGGAAGCAAGATGCTTTGGGGCATATCTCCGTCTTTGGAAATGATTCAGCACTTTGTGCCTTTCAGCTCTAGGGCAATGTAGCACACCCAGAGCAGAAGTTCTACTTCAGCCAGATCAGGCCTGCAAGGAAAACTGCGTTTCACACGACTGTGTAAGAGATGTTCCCAGTAGACTGTAAGAGCACTGTGCAGAGCGAGTTGTTTCTTATCTTCCCGAAGAGCTGGAAGCAAGATTCTTTAGGGCCTCTCTCCACTTTGGATACAAGACTGGGCCTTGTGCATGGAAGCTCTAGGGCAATGTAGCACATGCAGAGCACAAGTTCTCCTTCAGCCAGATCAGGACTGCAAAGAAACTGCGTTTCACAGGCCTTTGTAAAGATGTTCCCGGAAGGCTGTAGGAGCACTGTGCAGAGCGAGTTGATTCTTAGCTTCACAAAAAGCTTTAAGCAAGATGCTGTGGGGTGTATCTCCGTCTTTGGAAATGATTCAGCACTTTGTGCCTTGGAGCTCTAGGGCAATTTACACACCCAGAGCAGAGTTTCTACTCCACCCATATCAGGCCTGCAAAATACTGCGTTTCACAGCCCCTTTTACGATATGTTCCCGGTAGGCTGTAAGAGCACTGTGCACAGCGAGTGGTTTCTTAGCTTCCCATAGAGCTGGAAGCAAGATGCTTTAGGGCCTCTCTCCAGTTTGGATACAAGACTGGGCCTTGTGCATGGAAGCTCTAGGGCAATGTAGCACACCCAGAGCAGAAGTTCTACTTCAGCCACATGACGCCTGCAAAAAAACTGCGTTTCACAGGCCTTTGTAAGAGATGTTCTCGGTAGGCTGTAAGAGCACTGTGCACAGCGAGTTTTTTATCAGCTTCCCAAACTGCTGGAAGCAAGATTCTTTAGGGCCTCTCTCCAGGTGGATACAAGGTAGGGCCTTGTGCATGGAAGTTCTAGGGCAATGCAGCACACCCAGAGCAGAAGTTCTACTTCAGGCAGATCAGGCCTGCAAAGAAAGTACTTTTCACGGGCCTTTGGAAGAGATGTTCCCGGTAGTCTGTAAGAGAAATGTGCAGAGCGAGTTTTTTCTTAGCTTCGCAAAGAGCTGGAAGCTAGATGCTTTGCTCCCAACTCGCCCTTTGGAAAGAAGACCGCACGTTGTGCCTTTCAGGTCTAGGGCAATGTAGCACACCCAGAGCAGAAGTTCTACTTCAGGCAGATCAGGCCTGCAAAGAAACTGCGTTTCACTGGCCTTTGTAAGAGATGTTCCGGTAGGCTGTAAGAATACTGTGCAGAGAGAGCTGTTTCTTAGCTTCCCAAGGAGCAGGAAGCAAGATGCTGTGGGGCCTCTCTCCCCCTTTTATACAAGGCTGGGCCTTGTGTGTTGAAGCTCTAGGGCAATGTACAACACCCAGAGCAGGAGTCCTACTTCAGCCAGATCAGGCCTGCAAAGAAACTGCGTTTCACAGGCCTTTGGAAGAGATGTTCCCGGTAGGCTGTAAGAGCACTGTGCAGAGCGAGTTGTTTCTTAGCTTCCCAAAGAGCTGGAAGCAAGATGCTGTGGGGCCCAACTCGCCCTTTGGAAAGAAGCCTGTTCGTTGTGCCTTTCAGCTCTAGGGCAATGTAGCACACCCAGAGCAGGAGTCCTACTACAGCCAGGTCAGGCCAGCAAAGAAACTGCGTTTCACAGGCCTTTGGAAGAGATGTTCCCGGTAGGCTGTAAGAGCACTGTGCAGAGCGAGTTGTTTCTTAGCTTCCCAAAGAGCTGGAAGCAAGATGCTGTGGGGCCAAACTCGCCCTTTGGAAAGAAGCCTGCACGTTGTGCCTTTCAGCTCTAGGGCAATGTAGCACACACAGAGCAGGAGTCCTACTTCAGCCAGATCAGGCCTGCAAAGAAACTGCATTTCACAGGCCTTTGGAAGAGATGTTCCCGGTAGGCTGTAAGAGCACTGTGCAGAGCGAGTTGTTTCTTAGCTTCCCAAAGAGCTGGAAGCAAGATGCTGTGGGGCCCAACTCGCCCTTTGCAAAGAAGCCTGCACGTTGTGCCTTTCAGCTCTAGGGCAATGTAGCACACCCAGAGCAGAAGTCCTACTTCAGCCAGATCAGGCCTGCAAAGAAACTGCGTTTCACAGGCCTTTGGAAGAGATGTTCCCGGTAGGCTGTAAGAGCACTGTGCAGAGCGAGTTGTTTCTTAGCTTCCCAAAGAGCTGGAAGCAAGATGCTGTGGGGCCCAACTCGCCCTTTGGAAAGAAGCCTGCACGTTGTGCCTTTCAGCTCTAGGGCAATGTAGCACACCCAGAGCAGGAGTCCTACTTCAGCCAGGTCAGGCCTGCAAAGAAACTGCGTTTCACAGGCCTTTGGAAGAGATGTTCCCGGTAGGCTGTAAGAGCACTGTGCAGAGCGAGTTGATTCTTAGCTTCCCAAAGAGCTGCAAGCAAGATGCTGTGGGGCCCAACTCGCCCTTTGGAAAGAAGCCTGCACGTTGCGCCTTTCAGCTCTAGGGCAATGTAGCACACCCAGAGCAGAAGTCCTACTTCAGCCAGATCAGGCCTGCAAAGAAACTACGTTTCACAGGCCTTTGGAAGAGATGTTCCCGGTAGGCTGTAAGAGCACTGTGCAGAGCGAGTTGTTTGTTAGCTTCACAAAGAGCTGGAAGCAAGATGCTGTGGGGCCCAACTCGCCCTTTGGAAAGAAGCCTGCACGCTGTGCCTTTCAGCTCTAGGGCAATGTAGCACACCCAGAGCAGGAGTCCTACTTCAGCCAGATCAGGCCTGCAAAGAAACTGCGTTTCACAGGCCTTTGGAAGAGATGTTCCCGGTAGGCTGTAAGAGCACTGTGCAGAGCGAGTTGTTTCTTAGCTTCCCAAAGAGCTGGAAGCAAGATGCTGTGGGGCCCAACTCGCCCTTTGGAAAGAAGCCTGCATGTTGCGCCTTTCAGCTCTAGGGCAATGCAGCACACCCGTAGCAGAAGTCCTACTTCAGCCAGAACAGGCATGCAAAGAAGCTGCATTTCACAGGCCTTTGTAAGAGATGTTCCCGGTAGGCTGTAAGAGCACTGTGCAGAGCGAGTTGTTTCTTAGCTTTCCAAAGAGATGGAAGCAAGATGCTGTGGGGCCCAACTCGCCCTTTGGAAAGAAGCCTGCACGTTGTGCCTTTCAGCTCTAGGGCAATGTAGCACACACAGAGCAGGACTCCTACTTCAGCCAGGTCAGGCCTGCAAAGAAACTGCGTTTCACAGGCCTTTGGAAGAGATATTCCCGGTAGGCTGTAAGAGCACTGTGCAGAGCGAGTTGTTTCTTAGCTTCCCAAAGAGCTGGAAGCAAGATGCCGTGGGGCCCAACTCGCCCTTTGGAAAGAAGCCTGCACGTTGTGCCTTTCAGCTTTAGGGCAATGTAGCACACCCAGAGCAGAAGTTCTACTTCAGCGAGTCAGGCCTACAAAGAAACTGCTTTTCACGGGCCTTTGGAAGAGATGTTCCCGGTAGGCTGTAAGAGCACTGTGCAGAGCGAGTTGTTTCTTAGCTTCCCAAAGAGCTGGAAGCAAGATGCTGTGGGGCCCATCTCGCCCTTTGGAAAGAAGCCTGCACGTTGTGCTTTTCAGCTCTAGGGCAATGTAGCACACCCAGAGCAGAAGTTCTACTTCAGCGAGATCAGGCCTGGAAAGAAACTGCTTTTCACGGGCCTTTGGAAGATATGTTCCCGGTAGGCTGTAAGAGCACTGTGCAGAGCGAGTTGTTTCTTAGCTTTCCAAAGAGCTGGAAGCAAGATGCTGTGGCGCCCAACTCGCCCTTTGGAAAGAAGCCTGCATGTTGTGCCTTTCAGCTCTGGGGCAATGTAGCACACCCAGAGCAGAAGTCCTACTTCAGCCAGATCAGGCCTGCAAAGAAACTGCGTTTCACAGGCCTTTGGAAGAGATGTTCCCGGTAGGCTGTAAGAGCACTGTGCAGAGCGAGTTGTTTCTTAGCTTTCCAAAGAGCTGGAAGCAAGATGCTGTGGGGCCCAACTCGCCCTTTGGAAAGAAGCCTGCACGTTGTGCCTTTCAGCTCTACGGCAATGTAGCACACCCAGAGCAGAGGTCCTACTTCAGCCAGACCAGGCCTGCAAAGAAACTGCGTTTCACAGGCCTTTGGAAGAGATGTTCCCGGTAGGCTGTAAGAGCACTGTGCAGAGCGAGTTGTTTCTTAGCTTCCCAAAGAGCTGGAAGCAAGATGCTGTGGGGCCCAACTCGCCCTTTGGAAAGAAGCCTGCACGTTGTGCCTTTCAGCTCTAGGGCAATGTAGCACACCCAGAGCAGAAGTTCTACTTCAGCCAGATCAGGCCTGCAAAGAAACTGCTTTTCACGGGCCTTTGGAAGAGATGTTCCCGGTAGGCTGTAAGAGCACTGTGCAGAGCGAGTTGTTTCTTAGCTTCCCAAAGAGCTGGAAGCAAGATGCTGTGGGGCCCAACTCGCCCTTTGGAAAGAAGCCTGCACGTTGTGCCTTTCAGCTCTAGGACAATGTAGCACACCCAGAGCAGAAGTCCTACTTCAGCCAGATCAGGCCTGCAAAGAAACTGCGTTTCACAGGCCTTTGGAAGAGATGTTCCCGGTAGGCTGTAAGAGCACTGTGCAGAGCGAGTTGTTTCTTAGCTTCCCAAAGAGCTGGAAGCAAGATGCTGTGGGGCCCAACTCGCCCTTTGGTAAGAAGCCTGCACGTTGTGCCTTTCAGCTCTAGGGCAATGTAGCACACCCAGAGCAGAAGTTCTACTTCAGCGAGATCAGGCCTGCAAAGAAACTGCTTTTCACGGGCCTTTGGAAGAGATGTTCCCGGTAGGCTGTAAGAGCACTGTGCAGAGCGATTTCTTTCTTAGCTTTCCAAAGAGCTGGAAGCAAGATGCTGTGGGGCCCAACTCGCCCTTTGGAAAGAAGCCTGCACGTTGTGACTTTCAGCTCTAGGGCAATGTAGCACACCCAGAGCAGAAGTCCTACTTCAGCCAGATCAGGCCTGCAAAGAAACTGCGTTTCACAGGCCTTTGGAAGAGATGTTCCCGGTAGGCTGTAAGAGCACTGTGCAGAGCGAGTTGTTTCTTAGCCTCCCAAAGAGCTGGTAGCAAGATGCTGTGGGGCCCAACTCGCCCTTTGGAAAGAAGCCTGCACGTTGTTCCTTTCAGCTCTACGGCAATGTAGCACACCCACAGCAGGAGTCCTACTTCAGCCAGATCAGGCCTGCAAAGAAACTGCGTTTCACAGGCCTTTGGAAGAGATGTTCCCGGTAGGCTGTAAGAGTACTGTGCAGAGCGAGTTGTTTCTTAGCTTCCCAAAGAGCTGGAAGCAAGATGCTGCGGGGCCCAACTCGCCCTTTGGAAAGAAGCCTGCACGTTGTGCCTTTCAGCTCTAGGGCAATGTAGCACACACAGAGCAGAAGTCCTACTTCAGCCAGATCAGGCCTGCAAAGAAACTGCGTTTCACAGGCCTTTGGAAGAGATGTCCCGGTAGGCTGTAAGAGCACTGTGCAGAGCGAGTTGTTTCTTAGCTTCCTAAAGAGCTGGAAGCAAGATGCTGTGGGGCCCAGCTCGCCCTTTGGAAAGAAGCCTGCACGTTGTGCCTTTCAGCTCTAGGGCAATGTAGCACACCCAGAGCAGAAGTGCTACTTCAGCAAGATCAGGCCTGCAAAGAAACTGCGTTTCACAGGCCTTTGGAAGAGATGTTCCCGGTAGGCTGTAAGAGCACTGTGCAGAGCGAGTTGTTTCTTAGCTTCCCAAAGAGCTGGAAGCCAGATGCTGTGGGGCCCAACTCGCCCTTTGGAAAGAGGCCTGCACGTTGTGCCTTTCAGCTCTAGGGCAATGTAGCACACCCAGAGCAGAAGTCCTTCTTCAGCCAGATCAGGCCTGCAAAGAAACTGCGTTTCACAGGCCTTTGGAAGAGATGTTGCCGGTAGGCTGTAAGAGCACTGTGCAGAGCGAGTTGTTTCTTAGCTTCCCAAAGAGCTGGAAGCAAGATGCTGTGGGGCCCAACTCGCCCTTTGGAAAGAAGCCTGCACGTTGTGCCTTTCAGCTCTAGGCAATGTGGCACACCCAGAGCAGAAGTCCTACTTCAGCCAGATCAGGCCTGCAAAGAAACTGCGTTTCACAGGCCTTTGGAAGAGATGTTCCCGGTAGGCTGTAATTGCGCTGTGCAGAGCGAGTTGATTCTTCGCTTCCCAAAGAGCTGGAAGCAAGATGCTGTGGGGCCCAACTCGCCCTTGGAAAGAAGCCTGCACGTTGTGCCTTTCAGCTCTAGGGCAATGTAGCACACCCAGAGCAGAAGTCCTACTTCAGCCAGATCAGGCCTGCAAAGAAACTGCGTTTCACAGGCGTTTGGAAGAGATGTTCCCGGTAGGCTGTAAGAGCACTGTGCAGAGCGAGTTTTTTCTTAGATTCCCAAAGAGCTGGAATCAACATGCTTTGGGGCGTATCTCCGTCTTTGCAAATGATTCAGCACTTTGTGCCTTTCAGCTCTAGGACACTGTAGCACACCCAGAGCAGAAGTTCTACTTGAGCCAGATCAGGCCTGCAAGGAAAACTGCGTTTCACAGGACTGTGTACGAGACGTTCCCAGTAGACTGTAAGAGCAGTGTGCAGAGCGAGTTGTTTCTTATCTTCCCGAAGAGCTGGAAGCAAGATTCTTTAGGGCCTCTCTCCACTTTGGATACAAGGCAGGGCCTTGTGCATGGAAGCTCTAGGGCAATGTAGCACATGCAGAGCACAAGTTCTCCTTCAGCCAGATCAGGACTGCAAAGAAACTGCGTTTCACAGGCCTTTGTAAAGATGTTCCCGGAAGGCTGTAGGAGCACTGTGCAGAGCGAGTTGATTCTTAGCTTCACAAAAAGCTTTAAGCAAGATGCTGTGGGGTGTATCTCCGTCTTTGGAAATGATTCAGCCCTTTGTGCCTTGGAGCTCTAGGGCAATTTAGCACACCCAGAGCAGAGTTTCTACTCCACCCATATCAGGCCTGCAAAAAACTGCGTTTCACAGCCCCTTTTACGATATGTTCCCGGTAGGCTGTAAGAGCACTGTGCACAGCGAGTTGTTTCTTAGCTTGCCATAGAGCTGGAAGCAAGATGCTTTAGGGCCTCTCTCCAGTTTGGATACAAGACTGGGCCTTGTGCATGGAAGGTCTAGGGCAATGTAGCACACCCAGAGCAGAAGTTCTACTTCAGCCACATGACGCCTGCCAAAAAACTGCGTTTCACAGGCCTTTGTAAGAGATGTTCTCGGTAGGCTGTAAGAGCACTGTGCACAGCGAGTTTTTTATCAGCTTCCCAAATCGCTGGAAGCAAGATTCTTTAGGGCCTCTCCAGGTGGATACAAGGTAGGGCCTTGTGCATGGAAGTTCTAGGGCAATGTAGCACACCCAGAGCAGAAGTCCTACTTCAGCCAGATCAGGCCTGCAAAGAAACTGCGTTTCACAGGCCTTTGGAAGAGATGTTCCCGGTAGGCTGTAAGAGCACTGTGCAGAGCGAGTTGTTTCTTAGCTTCCCAAAGAGCTGGAAGCAAGATGCTGTGGGGCCCAACTCGCCCTTTGGAAAGAAGCCTGCACGTTGTGCCTTTCAGCTCTAGGGCAATGTAGCACACCCAGAGCAGAAGTTCTACTTCAGCGAGATCAGGCCTGCAAAGAAACTGCTTTTCACGGGCCTTTGGAAGAGATGTTCCCGGTAGGCTGTAAGAGCACTGTGCAGAGCGAGTTCTTTCTTAGCTTTCCAAAGAGCTGGAAGCAAGATGCTGTGGGGCCCAACTCGCCCTTTGGAAAGAAGCCTGCACGTTGTGACTTTCAGCTCTAGGGCAATGTAGCACACCCAGAGCAGAAGTCCTACTTCAGCCAGATCAGGCCTGCAAAGAAACTGCGTTTCACAGGCCTTTGGAAGAGATGTTCCCGGTAGGCTGTAAGAGCACTGTGCAGAGCGAGTTGTTTCTTAGCCTCCCAAAGAGCTGGTAGCAAGATGCTGTGGGGCCCAACTCGCCCTTTGGAAAGAAGCCTGCACGTTGTTCCTTTCAGCTCTAGGGCAATGTAGCACACCCACAGCAGGAGTCCTACTTCAGCCAGATCAGGCCTGCAAAGAAACTGCGTTTCACAGGCCTTTGGAAGAGATGTTCCCGGTAGGCTGTAAGAGTACTGTGCAGAGCGAGTTGTTTCTTAGCTTCCCAAAGAGCTGGAAGCAAGATGCTGCGGGGCCCAACTCGCCCTTTGGAAAGAAGCCTGCACGGTGTGCCTTTCAGCTCTAGGGCAATGTAGCACACACAGAGCAGAAGTCCTACTTCAGCCAGATCAGGCCTGCAAAGAAACTGCGTTTCACAGGCCTTTGGAAGAGATGTTCCCGGTAGGCTGTAAGAGCACTGTGCAGAGCGAGTTGTTTCTTAGCTTCCTAAAGAGCTGGAAGCAAGATGCTGTGGGGCCCAGCTCGCCCTTTGGAAAGAAGCCTGCACGTTGTGCCTTTCAGCTCTAGGGCAATGTAGCACACCCAGAGCAGAAGTGCTACTTCAGCAAGATCAGGCCTGCAAAGAAACTGCGTTTCACAGGCCTTTGGAAGAGATGTTCCCGGTAGGCTGTAAGAGCACTGTGCAGAGCGAGTTGTTTCTTAGCTTCCCAAAGAGCTGGAAGCCAGATGCTGTGGGGCCCAACTCGCCCTTTGGAAAGAGGCCTGCACGTTGTGCCTTTCAGCTCTAGGGCAATGTAGCACACCCAGAGCAGAAGTCCTACTTCAGCCAGATCAGGCCTGCAAAGAAACTGCGTTTCACAGGCGTTTGGAAGAGATGTTCCCGGTAGGCTGTAAGAGCACTGTGCAGAGCGAGTTTTTTCTTAGATTCCCAAAGAGCTGGAATCAACATGCTTTGGGGCGTATCTCCGTCTTTGCAAATGATTCAGCACTTTGTGCCTTTCAGCTCTAGGACACTGTAGCACACCCAGAGCAGAAGTTCTACTTGAGCCAGATCAGGCCTGCAAGGAAAACTGCGTTTCACAGGACTGTGTACGAGACGTTCCCAGTAGACTGTAAGAGCACTGTGCAGAGCGAGTTGTTTCTTATCTTCCCGAAGAGCTGGAAGCAAGATTCTTTAGGGCCTCTCTCCACTTTGGATACCTGGCAGGGCCTTGTGCATGGAAGCTCTAGGGCAATGTAGCACATGCAGAGCACAAGTTCTCCTTCAGCCAGATCAGGACTGCAAAGAAACTGCGTTTCACAGGCCTTTGTAAAGATGTTCCCGGAAGGCTGTAGGAGCACTGTGCAGAGCGAGTTGATTCTTAGCTTCACAAAAAGCTTTAAGCAAGATGCTGTGGGGTGTATCTCCGTCTTTGGAAATGATTCAGCACTTTGTGCCTTGGAGCTCTAGGGCAATTTAGCACACCCAGAGCAGAGTTTCTACTCCACCCATATCAGGCCTGCAAAAAACTGCGTTTCACAGCCCCTTTTACGATATGTTCCCGGTAGGCTGTAAGAGCACTGTGCACAGCGAGTTGTTTCTTAGCTTGCCATAGAGCTGGAAGCAAGATGCTTTAGGGCCTCTCTCCAGTTTGGATACAAGACTGGGCCTTGTGCATGGAAGGTCTAGGGCAATGTAGCACACCCAGAGCAGAAGTTCTACTTCAGCCACATGACGCCTGCAAAAAAACTGCGTTTCACAGGCCTTTGTAAGAGATGTTCTCGGTAGGCTGTAAGAGCACTGTGCACAGCGAGTTTTTTATCAGCTTCCCAAATCGCTGGAAGCAAGATTCTTTAGGGCCTCTCCAGGTGGATACAAGGTAGGGCCTTGTGCATGGAAGTTCTAGGGCAATGCAACACACCCAGAGCAGAAGTTCTACTTCAGGCAGATCAGGCATGCAAAGAAACTACTTTTCACGGGCCTTTGGAAGAGATGTTGCCGGTAGTCTGTAAGAGGAATGTGCAGAGCGAGTTGTTTCTTAGCTTCCCAAAGAGCCGGAAGCTAGATGCTTTGCTCCCAACTCGCCCTTTGGAAAGAAGACCGCACGTTGTGCCTTTCAGCTCTAGGGCAATGTAGCACACCCAGAGCAGAAGTTCTACTTCAGGCAGATCAGGCCTGCAAAGAAACTGCGTTTCACTGGCCTTTGTAAGAGATGTTCCAGAAGGCTGTAAGAATACTGTGCAGAGCGAGCTGTTTCTTAGCTTCCCAAGGAGCTGGAAGCAAGATGCATTGGGGCCTCTCTCCCCCTTTTATACAAGGCTGGGCCTTGTGCGTTGAAGCTCTAGGGCAATGTACAACACCCAGAGCAGGAGTCCTACTTCAGCCAGATCAGGCCTGCAAAGAAACTGCGTTTCACAGGCCTTTGGAAGAGATGTTCCCGGTAGGCTGTAAGAGCACTGTGCAGAGCGAGTTGTTTCTTAGCTTCCCAAAGAGCTGCAAGCAAGATGCTGTGGGGCCCAACTCGCCCTTTGGAAAAAAGCCTGCACGTTGTGCCTTTCAGCTCTAGAGCAATGTAGCACACCAAGGGGAGAAGTCCTACTTCAACCAGATAAGGCCTGCAAAGAAACTGCGTTTCACAGGCCATTGGAAGAGATGTTCCCGGTAGGCTGTAACAGCACTGTGCAGAGCGAGTTGATTCTTAGCTTCCCAAAGATCTGGAAGCATGATGCTGTGCGGCCCAACTCGCCCATTGGAAAGAAGCCTGCACGTTGTGCCTTTCAGCTCCAGGGCAATGTAGCACACCCAGAGCAGAAGCCCTACTTCAGCCAGATCAGGCCTGCAAAGAAACTGCGTTTCACAGGCCTTTGGAAGTGATGTTCCCGGTAGGCTGCAAGAGCACTGTGCAGAGCGAGTTGTTTCTTAGCTTCCCAAAGAGCTGGAAGCAAGATGCTGTGGGGCCCAACTCGCCCTTTTTAAAGAACCTGCACGTTCTGCCTTTCAGCTCTAGGGCAATGTAGCACACCCAGAGCAGAAGTCCTACTTCAGCCAGATCAGGCCTGCAAAGAAACTGCGTTTCACAGGCCTTTGGAAGAGATGTTCCCGGTAGGCTGTAAGAGCACTGTGCAGAGCGAGTTGTTTCTTAGCTTCCCAAAGAGCTGGAAGCAAGATGCTGTGGGGCCCAACTCGCCCTTTGCAAAGAAGCCTGCACGTTGTGCCTTTCAGCTCTAGGGCAATGTAGCACACCCAGAGCAGAAGTCCTACTTCAGCCAGATCAGGCCTGCAAAGAAACTGCGTTTCACAGGCCTTTGGAAGAGATGTTCCCGGTAGGCTGTAAGAGCACTGTGCAGAGCGAGTTGTTTCTTAGCTTCCCAAAGAGCTGGAAGCAAGATGCTGTGGGGCCCAACTCGCCCTTTGGAAAGAAGCCTGCACGTTGTGCCTTTCAGCTCTAGGGCAATGTAGCACACCCAGAGCAGGAGTCCTACTTCAGCCAGGTCAGGCCTGCAAAGAAACTGCGTTTCACAGGCCTTTGGAAGAGATGTTCCCGGTAGGCTGTAAGAGCACTGTGCAGAGCGAGTTGTTTCTTAGCTTCCTAAAGAGCTGGAAGCAAGATGCTGTGGGGCCCAGCTCGCCCTTGGGAAAGAAGCCTGCACGTTGTGCCTTTCAGCTCTAGGGCAATGTAGCACACCCAGAGCAGAAGTGCTACTTCAGCAAGATCAGGCCTGCAAAGAAACTGCGTTTCACAGGCCTTTGGAAGAGATGTTCCCGGTAGGCTGTAAGAGCACTGTGCAGAGCGAGTTGTTTCTTAGCTTCCCAAAGAGCTGGAAGCAAGATGCTGTGGGGCCCAACTCGCCCTTTGGAAAGAAGCCTGCACGTTGTGCCTTTCAGCTCTAGGCCAATGTAGAACACCCAGAGCAGAAGTCCTACTTCAGCCAGATCAGGCCTGCAAAGAAACTGCGTTTCACAGGCCTTTGGAAGAGATGTTCCCGGTAGGCTGTAAGAGCACTGTGCAGAGCGAGTTGTTTCTTAGCTTCCCAAAGAGCTGGAAGCAAGATGCTGTGGGGCCCAAATCGCCCTTTGGAAAGAAGCCTGCACGTTGTGCATTTCAGCTCTAGGGCAATGTAGCACACCCAGAGCAGGAGTCCTACTTCAGCCAGGTCAGGCCTGCAAAGAAACTGCGTTTCACAGGCCTTTGCAAGAGATGTTCCCGGTAGGCTGTAAGAGCACTGTGCAGAGCGAGTTGTTTCTTAGCTTCCCAAAGAGCTGGAAGCAAGATGCTGTGGGGCCCAACTCGCCCTTTGGAAAGAAGCCTGCACGTTGTGCCTTTCAGATCTAGGGCAATGTAGCACACCCAGAGCAGAAGTTCTACTTCAGCGAGATCAGGCCTGCAAAGAAACTGCTTTTCACGGGCCTTTGGAAGAGATGTTCCCGGTAGGCTGTAAGAGCACTGTGCAGAGCGAGTTGTTTCTTAGCTTCCCAAAGAGCTGGAAGCAAGATGCTGTGGGGCCCAACTCGCCCTTTGGAAAGAAGCCTGCACGTTGCGCCTTTCAGCTCTAGGGCAATGTAGCACACCCATAGCAGAAGTCTTACTTCAGCCAGATCAGGCCTGCCAAGAAATTGCATTTCACAGGCCTTTGGAAGAGATGTTTCCGGTAGGCTGTAAGAGCACTGTGCAGAGCGAGTTGTTTCTTAGCTTCCCAAAGAGCTACAAGCAAGATGCTGTGGGGCCCAACTTGCCCTTTGGAAAGAAGCCTGCACGTTGTGCCTTTCAGCTCTAGGGCAAGGTAGCACACCCAGAGCAGGAGTCCTACTTCAGCCAGATCAGGCCTGCAAAGAAACTGCGTTTCACAGGCCTTTGTAAGAGATGTTCACGGTAGGCTGCAAGAGCACTGTGCAGAGCGAGTTGTTTCTTAGCTTTCCAAGGAGCTGGAAGCAAGATGCTGTGGGGCACAACTCACCATTTGGAAAGAAGACTGCACGTTGCGCCTTTCAGCTCTAGGGCAAGGTAGCACACCCAGAGCAGGAGTCCTACTTCAGCCAGATCAGGCCTGCAAAGAAACTGCGTTTCACAGGCCTTTGGAAGAGATGTTCCCGGTAGGCTGCAAGAGCACTGTGCAGAGCGAGTTGTTTCTTAGCTTCCCAAAGAGCTGGAAGCAAGATGCTGTGGGGCCCAACTCGCCCTTTGGAAAGAAGCCTGCTTGTTGTGCCTTTCATCTCTAGGGCAATGTAGAACACCCAGAGCAGAAGTCCTACTTCAGACAGATCAGGCCTGCAAAGAAACTGCGTTTCACAGGCCTTTGGAAGAGATGTTCCCGGTGGGCTGTAAGAGCACTGTGCAGAGCGAGTTGTTTCTTAGCTTTCCAAAGAGCTGGAAGCAAGATGCTGTGGGGCCCAACTCGCCCTTTGGAAATAAGCCTGCACGTTGTGCCTTTCAGCTCTAGGGCAATGTAGCACACCCAGAGCAGAAGTCCTATTTCAGCCAGATCAGGCCTGCAAAGAAACTGCGTTTCACAGGCCTTTGGAAGAGATGTTCCCGGTAGGCTGTAAGAGCACTGTGCAGAGCGAGTTGTTTCTTAGCTTCCCAAAGAGCTGGAAGCAAGATGCTGTGGGGACCAACTCGCCCTTTGGAAAGAAGCCTGCATGTTGTGCCTTTCAGCTCTAGGGCAATGTAGCACACCCAGAGCAGAAGTCCTACTTCAGCCATATCAGGCCTGCAAACAAACTGCGTTTCACAGGCCTTTGGAAGAGATGTTCCCGGTAGGCTGTAAGAGCACTGTGCAGAGCGAGTTGTTTCTTAGCTTCCCAAAGAGCTGGAATCAAGAGGCTGTGGGGTCCAACTCGCCCTTTGGAAAGAAGCCTGCACGTTGTGCCTTTCAGCTCTGGGGCAATGTAGCACACCCAGAGCAGAAGTCCTACTTCAGCCAGATCAGGCCTGCAAAGAAACTGCGTTTCACAGGCCTTTGGAAGAGATGTTCCCGGTAGGCTGTAAGAGCACTGTGCAGAGAGAGTTGTTTCTTAGCTTCCCAAAGAGCTGGAAGCAAGATGCTGTGGGGCCCAACTCGCCCTTTGGAAAGAAGCCTGCACGTTGCGCCTTTCAGCTCTAGGGCAATGTAGCACACCCAGAGCAGAAGTCCTACTTCAGCCAGATCAGGCCTGCAAAGAAACTGCGTTTCACAGGCCTGTGGAAGAGATGTTCCCGGTAGGCTGTAAGAGCACTGTGCAGAGCGAGTTGTTTCTTAGCTTCCCAAAGAGCTGGAAGCAAGATGCTGTGGGGACCAACTCGCCCTTTGGAAAGAAGCCTGCACGTTGTGCCTTTCAGCTCTAGGGCAATGTAGCACACCCAGAGCAGAAGTCCTACTTCAGCCAGATCAGGCCTGCATAGAAACTGCGTTTCACAGACCTTGGGAAGAGATATTCCCGGTACGCTGTAGGAGCACTGTGCAGAGCGAGTTGTTTCTTAGCTTCCCAAAGAGCTGGAAGCAAGATGCTGTGGGGCCCAACTCGCCCTTTCGAAGGAAGCCTGCACGTTGTGCCTTTCAGCTCTAGGGCAATGTAGCACACCCAGAGCAGAAGTCCTACTTGAGCCAGATCAGGCCTGCAAAGAAACTGCGTTTCACAGGCCTTTGGAAAAGATGTTCCCGGTAGGCTGTAAGAGCACTGTGCAGAGCGAGTTGTTTCTTAGCTTCCCAAAGAGCTGGAAGCAAGATGCTGTGGGGCCTAACTCACCCTTAGGAAAGAAGCCTGCACGTTGTGCCTTTCAGCTCTAGGGCAATGTAGCACACCCAGAGCAGAAGTCCTACTTCAGCCAGATGAGGCCTGCAAAGAAACTGCGTTTCACAGGCTTTTGGAAGAGATGTTCCCGGTAGGCTGTAAGAGCACAGTGCAGAGCGAGTTGTTTCTTAGCTTCCCAAAGAGATGGAAGAAAGATGCTGTGGGGCCCAAATCGTCCTTTCGAAAGAAGCTTGCACGTTGTGCCTTTCAGCTCTAGGGCAATGTAGCACACCCAGAGCAGAAGTCCTACTTCAGCCACATCAGGCCTGCAAAGAAACTGCGTTTCACAGGCCTTTGGAAGAGATGTTCCCGGTAGGCTGTAAGAGCACTGTGCAGAGCGAGTTGTTTCTTAGCTTCCCAAAGAGCTGGAAGCAAGATGCTGTTGGGTCCAACTCACCATTAGGATACGAGCCTGCACGTTGTGCCTTTCAGCTCTAGGGCAATGTAGCACACCCAGAGCAGGAGTCCTACTTCAGCCAGATCAGGCCTGCAAAGAAACTGCGTTTCACAGGCCTTTGGAAGAGATGTTCCCGGTAGGCTGTAAGAGCACTGTGCAGAGCGAGTTGTTTCTTAGCTTCCCAAAGAGCTGGAAGCAAGATGCTGTGGGGCCCAACTCGCCCTTTCGAAGGAAGCCTGCACGTTGTGCCTTTCAGCTCTAGGGCAATGTAGCACACCCAGAGCAGAAGTCCTACTTCAGCCAGATCAGGCCTGCAAACAAACTGCGTTTCACAGGCCTTTGGAAGAGATGTTCCCGGTAGGCTGTAAGAGCACTGTGCAGAGCGACTTGTTTCTTAGCTTCCCAAAGAGCTGGAAGCAAGATGCTTTGGGGCCCAACTCGCCCTTTGGAAAGAAGCCTGCACGTTGTGCCTTTCAGCTCTAGGGCAATGTAGCACACTCAGAGCAGAAGTCTTACTTCAGCCAGATCAGGCCTTCAAAGAAACTGCGTTTCTCAGGCCTTTGGAAGAGATGTTCCCGGTAGGCTGTAAGAGCACTGTGCAGAGCGAGTTGTTTCTTAGCTTCGCAAAGAGCTGGAAGCAAGATGCTGTGGGGCCCAACTCGCCCTTTGGAAAGAAGCCTGCACGTTGTGCCTTTCAGCTCTAGGACAATGTAGCACACCCAGAGCAGAAGTCCTACTTCAGCCAGATCAGGCCTGCAAAGAAACTGCATTTCACAGGCCTTTGGAAGAGATGTTCCCGGTAGGCTGTAAGAGCACTGTGCAGAGAGAGTTGTTTCTTAGCTTCCCAAAGAGCTGGAAGCAAGATGCTGTGGGGTCCAAATCGCCCTTTGGAAAGAAGCCTGCACGTTGTGCCTTTCAGCTCTAGGGCAATGTAGCACACCCAGAGCAGAAGTTCTACTTCAGCGAGATCAGGCCTGCAAAGAAACAGCTTTTCACAGGCCTTTGGAAGAGATGTTCCCGGTAGGCAGTAAGAGCACTGTGCAGTGCGAGTTGTTTCTTAGCTTTCCAAAGAGCTGGAAGCAAGATGCTGTGGGGCCCAACTCGCCCTTTGGAAAGAAGCCTGCACGTTTGGCCTTTCAGCTCGAGGGCAATGTAGCACACCCAGAGCAGAAGTCCTACTTCAGCCAGATCAGGCCTGCAAAGAAACTGCGTTTCACAGGCCTTTCGAAGAGATGTTCCCTGTTGGCATTAAGAGCACTGTGCAGAGCGAGTTGTTTCTTAGCTTCCCAAAGAGCTGGAAGCAAGATGCTGTTGGGCCCAACTCACCATTAGGATACGAGCCTGCACGTTGTGCCTTTCAGCTCTAGGGCAATGTAGCACACCCAGAGCAGAAGTCCTACTTCAGCCAGATCAGGCCTGCAAAGAAACTGCGTTTCACAGGCCTTTCGAAGAGATGTTCCCGGTAGGCTGTAAGAGCACTGTGCAGAGCGAGTTGTTTCTTAGCTTCCCAAAGAGCTGGAAGCAAGATGCTGTTGGGCCCAACTCACCATTAGGATACGAGCCTGCACGTTGTGCCTTTCAGCTCTAGGGCAATGTAGCACACCCAGAGCAGAAGTCCTACTTCAGCCAGATCAGGCCTGCAAAGAAACTGCGTTTCACAGGCCTTTGGAAGAGATGTTCCCGGTAGGCTGTAAGAGCACAGTGCAGAGCGAGTTGTTTCTTAGCTTCCCAAAGAGCTGGAAGCAAGATGCTGTGGGGCCCAACTCGCCCTTTCGAAGGAAGCCTGCACGTTGTGCCTTTCAGCTCTAGGGCAATGTAGCACACCCAGAGCAGAAGTCCTACTTCAGCCAGATCAGGCCTGCAAACAAACTGCGTTTCACAGGCCTTTGGAAGAGATGTTCCCGGTAGGCTGTAAGAGCACTGTGCAGAGCGACTTGTTTCTTAGCTTCCCAAAGAGCTGGAAGCAAGATGCTTTGGGGCCCAACTCGCCCTTTGGAAAGAAGCCTGCACGTTGTGCCTTTCAGCTCTAGGGCAATGTAGCACACCCAGAGCAGAAGTCCTACTTCAGCCAGATCAGGCCTGCAAACAAACTGCGTTTCACAGGCCTTTGGAAGAGATGTTCCCGGTAGGCTGTAAGAGCACTGTGCAGAGAGACTTGTTTCTTAGCTTCCCAAAGAGCTGGAAGCAAGATGCTTTGGGGCCCAACTCGCCCTTTGGAAAGAAGCCTGCACGTTGTGCCTTTCAGCTCTAGGACAATGTTGCACACCCAGAGCAGAAGTCCTACTTCAGCCAGATCAGGCCTGCAAAGAAACTGCATTTCACAGGCCTTTGGAAGAGATGTTCCCGGTAGGCTGTAAGAGCACTGTGCAGAGAGAGTTGTTTCTTAGCTTCCCAAAGAGCTGGAAGCAAGATGCTGTGGGGCCCAAATCGCCCTTTGGAAAGAAGCCTGCACGTTGTGCCTTTCAGCTCTAGGGCAATGTAGCACACCCAGAGCAGAAGTTCTACTTCAGCGAGATCAGGCCTGCAAAGAAACAGCTTTACACAGGCCTTTGGAAGAGATGTTCCCGGTAGGCAGTAAGAGCACTGTGCAGAGCGAGTTGTTTCTTAGCTTTCCAAAGAGCTGGAAGCAAGATGCTGTGGGGCCCAACTCGCCCTTTGGAAAGAAGCCTGCACGTTGGTCCTTTCAGCTCGAGGGCAATGTAGCACACCCAGAGCAGAAGTCCTACTTCAGCCAGATCAGGCCTGCAAAGAAACTGCGGTTCACAGGCCTTTCGAAGAGATGTTCCCTGTTGGCATTAAGAGCACTGTGCAGAGCGAGTTGTTTCTTAGCTTCCCAAAGGGCTGGAAGCAAGATGCTGTGGGGCCCAACTCGCCCTTTGGAAAGAGGCCTGCACGTTGTGCCTTTCAGCTGTAGGGCAATGTAGCACACCCAGAGAAGAAGTCCTACTTCAGCCAGATCAGGCATGCAAAGAAACCTCGTTTCACAGGCCTTTGGAAGAGATGTTCCCGGTAGGCTGTAAGAGCACTGTGCAGAGCGAGTTGTTTCTTAGCTTCCCAAAGAGCTGGAAGCAAGATGCTGTGGGACCCAACTCACCCTTAAGAAAGAAGCCTGCACGTTGTGCCTTTCAGCTCTAGGGCAATGTATCACACCCAGAGCAGAAGTCCTACTTCAGCCAGATCAGGCCTGCAAAGAAACTGCGTTTCACATGCCTTTGGAAGAGATGTTCCCGGTAGGCTGTAAGAGCACTGTGCAGAGCGAGTTGTTTCTTAGCTTTCCAAAAAGCTGGAAGCAAGATGCTGTGGGGCGCAACTCGCCCTTTGGAAAGAAGTCTGCACGTTGTGCCTTTCAGCTCTAGGGCAATGTAGCACACCCAGAGTATAAGTCCTACTTCAGCCAGATCAGGCCTGCAAAGAAACTGCGTTTCACAGGCCTTTGGAAGAGATGTTCCCGGTAGGGTGTAAGAGCACTGTGCAGAGCGAGTTGTTTCTTAGCTTCCCAAAGAGCTGGAAGCAAGATGCTGTGGGGCCGAACTCGCCCTTTGGAAAGAAGCCTGTACGTTGTGCCTTTCTGCTCTTGGGCAATGTAGCACACACAGAGCAGGAGTCCTACTTCAGCCAGATCTGGCCTGCAAAGAAACTGCGTTTCACAGGCCTTTGGAAGAGATGATCCCGGGAGGCGGTAAGAGCACTGTGCAGAGCGAGTTGTTTCTTAGCTTCCCAAAGAGCTGGAAGGAAGATGCTGTGGGGCCCAACTCGCCCTTTTTAAAGAAGCCTGTACGTTGTGCCTTTCAGCTCTAGGGCAATGTAGCACACCCAGAGCAGAAGTCCTACTTCAGCCAGATCAGGCCTGCAAAGATAGTGCGTTTCACAAGCCTTTGGAAGAGATGCTCCCGGTAGGCTGTAAGAGAACTGTGCACAACGAGTGGTTTCTTAGCTTCCCAAAGAGCTGGAAGCAAGATGCTGTGGGGCCCAACTCCACCTTTGGAAAGGAGCCTGCACGTTGTGCCTTTCAGCTCTATGGCAGTGTAGCACACCCAGAGCAGGAGTCCTACTTGAGCCAGATCAGGCCTGCAAAGAAACTGCGTTTCACAGGCCTTTGGAGGAGATGTTCCCGGTAGGCTGTAAGAGCACTGTGCAGAGCGAGTTGTTTCTTAGCTTCCCAAAGAGCTTCAAGCATGATGCTGTGGGGCCGAACTCGCCCTTTGGAAAGAAGCCTGCACGTTGTGCCTTTCAGCTCTAGGGCAATGTAGCACACCCAGAGCAGGAGTCCTACTTCAGCCAGATCAGGCCTGCAAAGAAACTGCGTTTCACAGGCCTTTGGAAGAGATGTTCCCGGTAGGCTGTAAGAGCACTGTGCAGAGCGAGTTGTTTCTTAGCTTTCCAAAGAGCTGGAAGCAAGATGCTGTGGGGCCCAACTCGCCCTTTGGAAAGAAGCCTGCACGTTGTGCCTTCAGCTCAAGGACAAAGTAGCACACCCAGAGCAGGAGTCCTACTTCAGCCAGATCAGGCCTGCAAAGAAACTGCGTTTCACAGGCCTTTGGAAGAGATGTTCCCGGTAGGCTGTAAGAGCACTGTGCAGAGCGAGTTGTTTCTTAGCTTCCTAAAGAGCTGGAAGCAAGATGCTGTGGGGCCCAACTCGCCCTTTGGAAAGAAGCCTGCACATTGTGCCTTTCAGCTCTAGGGCAATGTAGCACAACCAGAGCAGAAGTCCTACTTCAGCCAGATCAGGCCTGCAAAGAAACTGCGTTTCACAGGTCTTTGGAAGAGATGTTCCCGGTAGGCTGTAAGAGCACTGTGCAGAGCGAGTTGTTTCTTACCTTCCCGAAGAGCTGGAAGCAAGATGCTGTGGGGCCCAACTCGCACTTTGGAAAGAAGCCTGCACGTTGTGCCTTTCAGCTCTAGGGCAATGTAGCACACCCAGAGCAGAAGTCCTACTTCAGCCAGATCAGGCCTGCAAAGAAACTGCGTTTCACAGGCCTTTGGAAGAGATGTTCCCGGTAGGCTGTAAGAGCACTGTGCAGAGCGAGTTGTTTCTTAGCTTCCCAAAGAGCTGGAAGCAAGATGCTGTGGGGCCCAACTCGCCCTTTGGAAAGAAGCCTGCACGTTGTGCCTTTCTGCTCTAGGGCAATGTAGCACAAACAGAGCAGGATTCCTACTTCAGCCAGATCAGGCCTGCAAAGAAACTGCGTTTCACAGGCCTTTGGAAGAGATGTTCCCGGTAGGCTGTAAGAGCACTGTGCAGAGCGAGTTGTTTCTTAGCTTCACAAAGAGCTGGAAGCAAGATGCTGTGGGGCCCAACTCGCCCTTCGGAAAGAAGCCTGCACGTTGTGCCTTTCAGCTCTAGGGCAATGTAGCACACCCAGAGCAGAAGTCCTACTTCAGCCAGATAAGGCCTGCAAAGAAACTGCGTTTCACAAGCCTTTGGAAGAGATGTTCCCGGTAGGCTGTAAGAGCACTGTGCACAGCGAGTTGTTTCTTAGCTTCCCAAAGAGCTGGAAGCAAGATGCTGTGGGGCCCAACTCCCCCTTTTGAAAGAAGCCTGCACGTTGTGCCTTTCAGCTCTATGGCAATGTAGCACACCCAGAGCAGAAGTCCACTTCAGCCAGATCAGGCCTGCAAAGAAACTGAGTTTCACAGGCCTTTGGAGGAGATGTTCCCGGAAGGCTGTAAGAGCACTGTGCAGAGCGAGTTGTTTCTTATCTTCCCGAAGAGCTGGAAGCAAGATGCTGTGGGGCCCAACTCGCCCTTTGGAAAGAAGCCTGCACGTTGTGCCTTTCAGCTCTAGGGAAATGTAGCACACCCAAGGAGAAGTTCTACTTCAGCGAGATGAGTCCTGCAAAGAAACTGCTGTTCACAGGCCTTTGGAAGAGATGTTCCCGGTAGGCTGTAAGAGCACTGTGCAGAGCGAGTTGTTTCTTAGCTTTCCAAAGAGCTGGAAGCAAGATGCTGTGGGGCCCAACTCGCCCTTTGGAAAGAAGCCTGCACGTTGTGCCTTTCAGCTCTAGGGCAATGTAGCACACCCAGAGCAGAAGTCCTACTTCAGCCAGATCAGGCCTGCAAAGAAACCGCGTTTCACAGGCCTTTGGAAGAGATGTTCCCGGTAGGCTGTAAGAGCACTGTGCAGAGCGAGTTGTTTCTTAGCTTCCCTAAGAGCTGGAAGCAAGATGCTGTGGGGCCCAACTCGCCCTTTGGAAAGAAGCCTGCACGTTGTGCCTTTCAGCTCTAGGGCAATGTAGCACACCCAGAGTAGAAGTCCTACTTCAGCCATATCAGGCCTGCAAAGAAACTGCGTTTCACCGGCCTTTGAAAGAGAAGTTCCCGGTAGGCTGTAAGAGCACTGTGCAGAGCGAGTTGTTTCTTAGCTTCCCAAAGAGCTGGAAGCAAGATGCTGTGAGGCCTTACTCACCCTTAGGAAAGAAGCCTGCACGTTGTGCCTTTCAGCTCTAGGGCAATGTAGCACACCCAGAGCAGAAGTCCTACTTCAGCCAGATCAGGCCTGCAAAGAAACTGCGTTTCACAGGCCTTTGGAAGAGATTTTCCCAGTAGGCTGTAAGAGCACTGTGCAGAGCGAGTTGTTTCTTAGCTTCCCAAAGAGCTGGAAGCAAGATGCAGTGGGGCCCAACTCGCCCTTTGGAAAGAAGTCTCAACGTTGTGCCTTTCAGCTCTAGGGCAATGTAGCACAGCCAAGGAGAAGTTCTACTTCAGCGAGATGAGTCCTGCAAAGAAACTGCTGTTCACAGGCCTTTGGAAGAGATGTTCCCTGTAGGCTGTAAGAGCACTGTGCAGAGCGAGTTGTTTCTTAGCTTCCCAAAGAGCTGGAAGCAAGATGCAGTGGGGCCCAACTCGCCCTTTGGAAAGAAGTCTCAACGTTGTGCCTTTCAGCTCTAGGGCAATGTAGCACAGCCAAGGAGAAGTTCTACTTCAGCGAGATGAGTCCTGCAAAGAAACTGCTGTTCACAGGCCTTTGGAAGAGATGTTCCCTGTAGGCTGTAAGAGCACTGTGCAGAGCGAGTTGTTTCTTAGCTTTCCAAAGAGCTGGAAGCAAGATGCTGTGGGGCCCAACTCGCCCTTTGGAAAGAAGCCTGCACGTTGTGCCTTTCAGCTCTAGGGCAAAGTAGCACACCCAGAGCAGAAGTCCTACTTCAGCCAGATCAGGCCTGCAAAGAAACTGCGTTTCACAGGCCTTTGGAAGAGATGTTCCCGGTAGGCTGTAAGAGCAGTGTGCAGAGCGAGTTGTTTCTTAGCTTCCCTAAGAGCTTGAAGCAAGATGCTGTGGGGCCCAACTCGCCCTTTGGAAAGAAGCCTGCACGTTGTGCCTTTGAGCTCTAGGGCAATGTAGCACACCCAGAGTAGAAGTCCTACTTCAGCCATATCAGGTCTGCAAAGAAACTGCGTTTCACCGGCCTTTGAAAGAGAAGTTCCCGGTAGGCTGTAAGAGCACTGTGCAGAGCGAGTTGTTTCTTAGCTTCCCAAAGAGCTGGAAGCAAGATGCTGTGAGGCCTAACTCACCCTTAGGAAAGAAGCCTGCACGTTGTGCCTTTCAGCTCTAGGGCAATGTAGCACGCCCAGAGCAGAAGTCCTACTTCAGCCAGATCAGTCCTGCAAAGAAACTGCGTTTCACAGGCTTTTGGAAGAGATGTTCCCGGTAGGCTGTAAGAGCACTGTGCAGAGCGAGTTGTTTCTTAGCTTCCCAAAGAGCTAGAAGAAAGATGCTGTGGGGCCCAACTCGCCCTTTCGAAAGAAGCCTGCACGTTGTGCCTTTCAGCTCTAGGGCAATGTAGCACACCCAGAGCAGAAGTCCTACTTCAGCCAGATCAGGCCTGCAAAGAAACTGCGTTTCACAGGCCTTTGGAAGAGATGTTCCCGGTAGGCTGTGAGAGCACTGTGCAGAGCGAGTTGTTTCTTAGCCTCCCAAAGAGCTGGAAGCAAGATGCTGTTGGGCCCAACTCACCATTAGGAAAGGAGCCTGCACGTTGTGCCTTTCAGCTCTAGGGCAATGTAGCACACCCAGAGCAGAAGTCCTACTTCAGCCAGATCAGGCCTGAAAAGAAACTGCGTTTCACAGGCCTTTGGAAGAGATGTTCCCAGTAGGCTGTAAGAGCACTGTGCAGAGCGAGTTGTTTCTTAGCTTCCCAAAGAGCTGGAAGCAAGATGCTGTGGGGCCCAACTCGCCCTTTGGAAAGAAGCCGGCACGATGGGCCTTTCAGCTCGAGGGCAATGTAGCACACCCAGAGCAGAAGTCCTACTTCAGCCAGATCAGGCCTGCAAAGAAACTGCGTTTCACAGGCCTTTCGAAGAGATGTTCCCTGTTGGCATTAAGAGCACTGTGCAGAGCGAGTTGTTTCTTAGCTTCCCAAAGGGCTGGAAGCAAGATGCTGTGGGGCCCAACTCGCCCTTTGGAAAGAGGCCTGCACGTTGTGCCTTTCAGCTGTAGGGCAATGTAGCACACCCAGAGAAGAAGTCCTACTTCAGCCAGATGAGGCATGCAAAGAAACCGCGTTTCACAGGCCTTTGGAAGAGATGTTCCCGGTAGGCTGTAAGAGCACTGTGCAGAGCGAGTTGTTTCTTAGCTTCCCAAAGAGCTGGAAGCAAGATGCTGTTGGGCCCAACTCACCATTAGGAAAGGAGCCTGCACGTTGTGCCTTTCAGCTCTAGGGCAATGTAGCACACCCAGAGCAGAAGTCCTACTTCAGCCAGATCAGGCCTGCAAAGAAACTGTGTTTCACAGGCCTTTGGAAGAGATGTTCCCGGTAGGCTGTAAGAGCACTGTGCAGAGCGAGTTGTTTCTTAGCTTCCCAAAGAGCTGGAAGCAAGATGCTGTGGGGCCCAACTCGCCCTTTGGAAAGAAGACTGCATGTTGTGCCTTTCAGCTATAGGGCAATGTAGCACACCCAGAGCAGAAGTCCTACTTCAGCCAGATCAGGCCTGCAAAGAAACTGCGTTTCACAGGCCTTTGGAAGAGATGTTCCCGGTAGGCTGTAAGAGCACTGTGCAGAGCGAGTTGTTTCTTAGCTTCCCAAAGACCTGGAAGCAAGATGCTGTGGGGCCCAACTCGCCCTTTGGAAAGAAGCCTGCACGTTGTGCCTTTCAGCTCGAGGGCAATGTAGCACACCCAGAGCAGAAGTCCTACTTCAGCCAGATCAGGCCTGCAAAGAAACTGCGTTTCACAGGCTTTTGGAAGAGATGTTCCCGGTAGGCTGTAAGAGCACTGTGCAGAGCGAGTTGTTTCTTAGCTTCCCAAAGAGCTGGAAGCAAGATGCTGTGGGGCCCAACTCGCCCTTTGGAAAGAAGCCTGCACGTTGTGCCTTTCAGCTCTAGGGCAATGTAGCACACCCAGAGCAGAAGTCCTACTTCAGCCAGATCAGGCCTGCAAAGAAACTGCGTTTCACAGGCCTTTGGAAGAGAAGTTCCCGGTAGGCTGTAAGAGCACTGTGCAGAGCGAGTTGTTTCTTAGATTCCCAAAGAGCTGGAAGCAAGATGCAGTGGGGCATAACTCACCCTTAGGAAAGAAGACTGCACGTTGTGCCTTTCAGCTCTAGGGCAATGTAGCACACCCAGAGCAGAAGTCCTACTTCAGACAGATCAGGCCTGCAAAGAAACTGCGTTTCACAGGCCTTTGGATGAGATGTTCCCAGTAGGCTGTAAGAGCACTGTGCAGAGCGAGTTGTTTCTTAGCTTCCCAAAGAGCTGGAAGCAAGATGCTGTGGTTCCCAAATCGCCCTTTGGAAAGAAGCCTGCACGTTGTGCCTTCCAGCTCTAGGGCAATGTAGCACATCCAGAGCAGAAGTCCTACTTCAGCCAGATCAGGCCTGCAAAGAATCTGCGTCACACAGGCCTTTGGAAGAGATGTTCCCGGTAGGCTGTAAGAGCACTGTGCAGAGCGACTTGTTTCTTAGCTTCCCAAAGAGCTGGAAGCAAGATGCTGTGGGGCCAAACTCGCCCTTTGGAAAGAAGCCTGCACGTTGTGACTTTCTGCTCTAGGGCAATGTAGCACACCCAGAGCAGAAGTCCTACTTCAGCCAGATCAGGCCTGCAAAGAAACTGCGTTTCACAGGCCTTTGGAAGAGATGTTCCCGGTAGGCTGTAAGAGCACTGTGCAGAGCAAGTTGTTTCTTAGCTTCACAAAGAGCTGGAAGCAAGATGCTGTGGGGCCCAACTCGCCCTTTGGAAAGAAGCCTGCACGTTGTGCCGTTCAGCTCTAGGGCAATGTAGCACACCCAGAGCAGAAGTCCTACTTCAGCCACATCAGGCCTGCAAAGAAACTGCATTTCACAGGCCTTTGGAAGAGATGTTCCCGGTAGGCTGTAAGAGCACTGTGCAGAGCGAGTTGTTTCTTAGCTTCCCAAAGAGCTGGAAGCAAGATGCTGTGGGGCCCAACTCGCCCTTCGGAAAGAAGCCTGCACGTTGTGCCTTTCAGCTCTAGGGCAGTGCCGCACACTCAGAGCAGAAGTTCTACTTCAAGAAGATCACGCCTGCAAATAAACTGCGTTTCACAGGCCTTTGGAAGAGATGTTCCCGGTAGGCTGTAAGAGCGCTGTGCAGAGCAAGTTGTTTCTTAGCTTCCCAAAGAGCTGGAAGCAAGATGCTGTGGGGCCCAACTCGCCCTTTGGAAAGAAGCCTGCACGTTGTGCCTTTCAGCTCTAGGGCAATGTAGCACACCCAGAGCAAAAGTCCTACTTCAGCCAGATCAGGCCTGCAAAGAAACTGCGTTTCACAGGCCTTTGGAAGAGATGTTCCCGGTAGGCTGTAAGAGCACTGTGCAGAGCGAGTTGTTTCTTAGCTTCCCAAAGAGCTGGAAGGAGGATGCTGCGGGCCCAACTCGCCCTTTGGAAAGAAGCCTGCACGTTGTGCCTTTCAGCTCTAGGGCAAGGTAGCACACCCAGAGCAGACGTCCTACTTCACTCAGATCAGGCCTGCAAAGAAACTGCGTTTCACAGGCCTTTGGAAGAGATGTTCCCGGTAGGCTGTAAGAGCACTGTGCAGAGCGAGTTGTTTCTTAGCTTCCCAAAGAGCTGTAAGGAGGATGCTGTGGGGCCCAACTCGCCCTTTGGAAAGAAGCCTGCACGTTGTGGCTTTCAGCTCTAGGGCAACGTAGCACACCCAGAGCAGAAGTCCTACTTCAGCCAGATCAGGCCTGCAAAGAAACTGCGTTTCACAGGCCTTTGGAAGAGATGTTCCCAGTAGGCTGTAAGAGCACTGTGCAGAGCGAGTTGTTTCTTAGCTTCCCAAAGAGCTGGAAGCAAGATGCTGTGGTTCCCAAATCGCCCTTTGGAAAGAAGCCTGCACGTTGTGCCTTTTAGCTCTAAGGCAATGTAGCACATCCAGAGCAGAAGTCCTACTTCAGCCAGATCAGGCCTGCAAAGAATCTGCGTCACACAGGCCTTTGGAAGAGATGTTCCCGGTAGGCTGTAAGAGCACTGTGCAGAGCGACTTGTTTCTTAGCTTCCCAAAGAGCTGGAAGCAAGATGCTGTGGGGCCAAACTCGCCCTTTGGAAAGAAGCCTGCACGTTGTGACTTTCTGCTCTAGGGCAATGTAGCACACCCAGAGCAGAAGTCCTACTTCAGCCAGATCAGGCCTGCAAAGAAACTGCGTTTCACAGGCCTTTGGAAGAGATTTTCCCGGTAGGCTGTAAGAGCACTGTGCAGAGCGAGTTGTTTCTTAGCTTCCCAAAGAGCTGGAAGCAAGATGCTGTGGGGCCCAACTCGCCCTTTGGAAAGAAGCCTGCACGTTGTGCCTTTCAGCTCTAGGGCAGTTCCACACACTCAGAGCAGAAGTTCTACTTCGAGAAGATCACGCCTGCAAATAAACTGCGTTTCACAGGCCTTTGGAAGAGATGTTCCCGGTAGGCTGTAAGAGCACTGTGCAGAGCAAGTTGTTTCTTAGCTTCACAAAGAGCTGGAAGCAAGATGCTGTGGGGCCCAACTCGCCCTTTGGAAAGAAGCCTGCACGTTGTGCCTTTCAGCTCTAGGGCAATGTAGCACACCCAGAGCAGAAGTCCTACTTCAGCCACATCAGGCCTGCAAAGAAACTGCGTTTCACAGGCCTTTGGAAGAGATGTTCCCGGTAGGCTGTAAGAGCACTGTGCAGAGCGAGTTGTTTCTTAGCTTCCCAAAGAGCTGGAAGCAAGATGCTGTGGGGCCCAACTCGCCCTTCGGAAAGAAGCCTGCACGTTGTGCCTTTCAGCTCTAGGGCAGTGCCGCACACTCAGAGCAGAAGTTCTACTTCAAGAAGATCACGCCTGCAAATAAACTGCGTTTCACAGGCCTTTGGAAGAGATGTTCCCGGTAGGCTGTAAGAGCGCTGTGCAGAGCAAGTTGTTTCTTAGCTTCCCAAAGAGCTGGAAGCAAGATGCTGTGGGGCCCAACTCGCCCTTTGGAAAGAAGCCTGCACGTTGTGCCTTTCAGCTCTAGGGCAATGTAGCACACCCAGAGCAAAAGTCCTACTTCAGCCAGATCAGGCCTGCAAAGAAACTGCGTTTCACAGGCCTTTGGAAGAGATGTTCCCGGTAGGCTGTAAGAGCACTGTGCAGAGCGAGTTGTTTCTTAGCTTCCCAAAGAGCTGGAAGCAAGATGCTGTGGGGCCCAACTCGCCCTTTGGAAAGAAGCCTGCACGTTGTGCCTTTCAGCTCTAGGGCAATGTAGCACACCCAGAGCAAAAGTCCTACTTCAGCCAGATCAGGCCTGCAAAGAAACTGCGTTTCACAGGCCTTTGGAAGAGATGTTCCCGGTAGGCTGTAAGAGCACTGTGCAGAGCGAGTTGTTTCTTAGCTTCCCAGAGAGCTGGAAGGAGGATGCTGTGGGGCCCAACTCGCCCTTTGGAAAGAAGCCTGCACGTTGTGCCTTTCAGCTCTAGGGCAAGGTAGCACACCCAGAGCAGACGTCCTACTTCACTCAGATCAGGCCTGCAAAGAAACTGCGTTTCACAGGCCTTTGGAAGAGATGTTCCCGGTAGGCTGTAACAGCACTGTGCAGAGCGAGTTGTTTCTTACCATCTCAAAGAGATGGAAGCAAGATGCTGTGGGTCCCAACTCGCCCTTTGGAAAGAAGCCTGCACGTTGTGCCTTTCAGCTCTAGGGCAATGTAGCACACCCAGAGCAGAAGTCCTACTTCAGCCAGATCAGGCCTGCAAAGAAACTGCGTTTCACAGGCCTTTGGAAGAGATGTTCCTGGTAGGCTGTAAGAGCACTGTGCAGAGCGAGTTGTTTCTTAGCTTCCCAAAGAGCTGGAAGCAAGATGCTTTGGGGAAAAACTCGCCCTTTGGAAAGAAGCCTGCACGTTGTGCCTTTCTGCTCTAGGGCAATGTAGCACACCCAGAGCAGAAGTCCTACTTCAGCCAGATCAGGCCTGCAAAGAAACTGCGGTTCACAGGCCTTTGGAAGAGATGTTCCCGGTAGGCTGTAAGAGCACTGTGCAGAGCGAGTTGTTTCTTAGCTTCCCAAAGAGCTGGAAGCAAGATGCTGTGGGGCCCAAATCGCCCTTTGGAAAGAAGCCTGCACGTTGTGCCTTTCAGCTCTAGGGCAATGCCGCACACTCAGAGCAGAAGTTTTACTTCAAGCAGATCACACATGCAAAGAAGCTGCGTTTCACATGCCTTTGGAAGAGATGTTCCCGGTAGGCTGTAAGAGCACTGTGCAGAGCGAGTTGTTTATTAGCTTCCCAAAGAGCTGGAAGCAAGATGCTGTGGGGCCCAACTCGCCCTTTGGAAAGAAGCCTGCACGTTGTGCCTTTCAGCTCTAGGGCAATGTAGCACACCCAGAGCAAAAGTCCTACTTCAGCCAGATCAGGCCTGCAAAGAAACTGCGTTTCACAGGCCTTTGGAAGAGATGTTCCCGGTAGGCTGTAAGAGCACTGTGCAGAGCGAGTTGTTTCTTAGCTTCCCAAAGAGCTGGAAGGAGGATGCTGTGGGGCCCAACTCGCCCTTTGGAAAGAAGCCTGCACGTTGTGCCTTTCAGCTCTAGGGCAATGTAGCACACCCCGAGCAGAAGTCCTACTTCAGCCAGATCAGGCCTGCAAAGAAACTGCGTTTCACATGCCTTTGGAAGAGATGTTCCCGGGAGGCTGTGAGAGCACTGTGCAGAGCGAGTTGTTTCTTAGCTTCCCAAAGAGCTGGAAGCAAGATGCTGTGGGGCCCAACTCGCCCTTTGGAAAGAAGCCTGCACGTTGTGCCTTTCAGCTCTAGGGCAATGTAGCACACCCAGAGCAGAAGTCCTACTTCAGCCAGATCAGGCCTGCAAAGAAATTGCGTTTCACAGGCCTTTGGAAGAGATGTTCCCGGTAGGCTGTAAGAGCACTGTCCAGAGCGAGTTGATTCTTAGCTTCCCAAAGAGCTGGAAGCAAGATGCTGTGGGGCCCAACTCGTCCTTTGGAAAGAAGCCTGCACGTTGTGCCTTTCAGCTCTAGGGCAATGCCGCACACTCAGAGCAGAAGTTCTACTTCAAGCAGATCGCACCTGCAAAGAAGCTGCGTTTCACATGCCTTTGGAAGAGATGTTCCCGGTAGGCTGTAAGAGCACTGTGCAGAGCGAGTTGTTTCTTAGCTTCCCAAAGAGCTGGAAGCAAGATGCTGTGGGTCCCAACTCGCCCTTTGGAAAGAAGCCTGCACGTTGTGCCTTTCAGCTCTAGGGCAATTTAGCACACCCAGAGCAGAAGTCCTACTTCAGCCAGATCAGGCCTGAAAAGAAACTGCGTTTCACCGGCCTTTGGAAGAGATGTTCCCGGTAGGCTGTAAGAGCACTGTGCAGAGCGACTTGTTTCTTAGCTTCCCAAAGAGCTGGAAGCAAGATGCTTTCGGGCCCAACTCGCCCTTTGGAAAGAAGCCTGCACGTTGTGCCTTTCAGCTCTAGGGCAATGTAGCACACCCAGAGCAGAAGTCGTACTTCAGCCAGATCAGGCCTGCAAAGAAACTGCTTTTCACAGGCCTTTGGAAGAGATGTTCCCGGTAGGCTGTAAGAGCACTGTGCAGAGCGAGTTGTTTCTTAGCTTCCCAAAGACCTGGAAGCAAGATGCTGTGGGGCCCAACTCGCCCTTTGGAAAGAAGCCTGCACGTTGTGCCTTCAGCTCAAGGACAAAGTAGCACACCCAGAGCAGGAGTCCTACTTCAGCCAGATCAGGCCTGCAAAGAAACTGCATTTCACAGGCCTTTGGAAGAGATGTTCCCGGTAGGCTGTAAGAGCACTGTGCAGAGCGAGTTGTTTCTTAGCTTCCCAAAGAGCTGGAAGCAAGAACCTGTGGGGCCCAACTCACCCTTAGGAAAGAAGCCTGCACGTTGTGCCTTTCAGCTCTAGGGCAATGTAGCACACCCAGAGCAGAAGTCCTACTACAGCCAGATCAGGCCTGCAAAGAAACTGCGTTTCACATGCCTTTGGAAGAGATGTTCCCGGGAGGCTGTAAGAGCACTGTGCAGAGCGAGTTGTTTCTTAGCTTCCCAAAGAGCTGGAAGCAAGATGCTGTGGGGCCCAACTCGCCCTTCGGAAAGAAGCCTGCACGTTGTGCCTTTCAGCTCTAGGGCAATGTAGCACACCCAGAGCAGAAGTCCTACTTCAGCCAGATCAGGCCTGCAAAGAAACTGCGTTTCACAGGCCTTTGGAAGAGATGATCACGGTAGGCTGTAAGAGCACTGTGCAGAGCGAGTTGTTTCTTAGCTTCCCAAAGATCTGGAAGCAAGATGCTGTTGGGCCCAACTCACCATTAGGAAAGGAGCCTGCACGTTGTGCCTTTCAGCTCTAGGGCAATGTAGCACACCCAGAGCAGAAGTCCTACTTCAGCCAGATCAGGCCTGCAAAGAAACTGCGTTTCACAGGCCTTTGGAAGACATGTTCCCGGTAGGCTGTAAGAGCACTGTGCAGAGCGAGTTGTTTCTTAGCTTCCGAAAGAGCTGGAAGCAAGATGCTGTGGGGCCCAACTCGCCCTTTGGAAAGAAGCCTGCACGTTGTGCCTTTCAGCTCTAGGGCAATGTAGCACACCCAGAGCAGAAGTCCTACTTCAGCCAGATCAGGCCTGCAAAGAAACTGCGTTTCACAGGCCTTTGCAAGAGATGTTCCCGGTAGGCTGTAAGAGCACTGTGCAGAGCGAGTTGTTTCTTAGCTTCCCAAACAGCTGGAAGCAAGATGCTGTGGGGCCCAACTCGCCCTTTGGAAAGAAGCCTGCACGTTGTGCCTTTCAGCTCTAGGGCAATGTAGCACACCCAGAGCAGAAGTCCTACTTCAGCCAAATCAGGCCTGCAAAGAAACAGCGTTTCACAGGCCTTTGGAAGAGATGTTCCCGGTAGGCTTTAAGAGCACTGTGCAGAGCGAGTTGTTTCTTAGCTTCCCAAAGAGCTGGAAGCAAGATGCTGTGGGGCCCAACTCGCCCTTTGGAAAGAAGCCTGCACGTTGTGCCTTTCAGCCTTAGGGCAGTGCCGCACACTCAGAGCGGAAGTTCTACTTCAAGAAGATCACGCCTGCAAAGAAAGTGCGTTTCACAGGCCTTTGGAAGAGATGTTCCCGGTAGGCTATAAGAGCACTGTGGAGAGCAAGTTGTTTCTTAGCTTCACAAAGAGCCGGAAGCAAGATGCTGTGGGGCCCAACTCGCCCTTTGGAAAGAAGCCTGCACGTTGTGCCTTTCAGCTCTAGGGCAATGTAGCACACCCAGAGCAGAAGTCCTACTTCAGCCAGATCAGGCCTGCAAAGAAACTGCGTTGCACAGGCCTTTGGAAGAGATGTTCCCGGTAGGCTGTAAGAGCACTGTGCAGAGCGAGTTGTTTCTTAGCTTCCCAAAGAGCTGGAAGGAGGATGCTGTGGGGCCCAACTCGCCCTTTGGAAAGAAGCCTGCACGTTGTGCCTTTCAGCTCTAGGGCAGTGCCGCACACTCAGAGCAGAAGTTCTACTTCAAGAAGATCACGCCTGCAAAGAAACTGCGTTTCACAGGCCTTTGGAAGAGATGTTCCCGGTAGGCTGTAAGAGCACTGTGCAGAGCGACTTGTTTCTTATCTTCCCAAAGAGCTGGAAGCAAGATGCTTGGGTGCCCAACTCGCCCTTTGGAAAGAAGCCTGCACGTTGTGCCTTTCAGCTCTAGGGCAATGTAGCACACCCAGAGAAGAAGTCTTACTTCAGCCAGATCAGGCCTGCAAAGAAACTGCGTTTCTCAGGCCTTTGGAAGAGATGTTCCCGGTAGGCTGTAAGAGCACTGTGCCGAGCGAGTTGTTTCTTAGCTTCCCAAAGAGCTGGAAGCAAGATGCTGTGGGGCCTAACTCACCCTTAGGAAAGAAGCCTGCACGTTGTGCCTTTCAGCTCTAGGGCAATGTAGCACACCCAGAGCAGAAGTCCTACTTCAGCCAGATCAGGCCTGCAAAGAAACTGCTTTTCACAGGCCTTTGGAAGAGATGTTCCCGGTAGGCAGTAAGAGCACTGTGCAGAGCGAGTTGTTTCTCAGCTTTCCAAAGAGCTGGAAGCAAGATGCTGTGTGGCCCAACTCGCCCTTTGGAAAGAAGCCTGCACGTTGTGCTTTTCAGCTCTAGGGCAATGTAGCACACCCAGAGCAGAAGTCCTACTTCAGCCAGTTCAGGCCTGCAAAGAAACTGCGTTTCACAGGCCTTTGGAAGAGATGTTCCCGGTAGGCTGTAAGAGCACTGTGCAGAGCGAGTTGATTCTTAGCTTCCCAAAGAGCTGTAAGCAAGATGCTGTGGGTCCCAACTCGCCCTTTGGAAAGAAGCCTGCACGTTGTGCCTTTCAGCTCTAGGGCAATATATCACACCCAGAGCAGAAGTCCTACTTCAGCCAGATCAGGCCTGCAAAGAAACTGCGTTTCACAGGCCTTTGGAAGAGATGTTCCCGGTAGGCTGTAAGAGCACTGTGCAGAGCGAGTTGTTTCTTAGCTTCCCAAAGAGCTGGAAGCAAGATGCTGTGGGGCCCAAATCGCCCTTTGGAAAGAAGCCTGCACGTTGTGACTTTCAGCTCTGGGGCAATGTAGCACACCCAGAGCAGAAATCCTACTTCAGCCAGATCAGTCCTGCAAAGAAACTGCGTTTCACAGGTCTTTGGAAGAGATGTTCCCGGTAGGGTGTAAGAGCACTGTGCAGAGCGAGTTGTTTCTTGTCTTCCGGAAGAGCTGGAAGCAAGATGCTGTGGGGCCCAACTCGCCCTTTGGAAAGAAGCCTGCACGTTGTGCCTTTCAGCTCTAGGGCAGTGTAGCACACCCAAGGAGAAGTTCAACTTCAGCGAGATGAGTCCTGCAAAGAAATTGCTGTTCACAGGCCTTTGGAAGAGATGTTCCCTGTAGGCTGTAAGAGCACTGTGCAGAGCGAGTTGTTTCTTAGCTTCCCAAAGAGCTGGAAGCAAGATGCTGTGGGGCCCAACTCGCCATTTGGAAAGAAGCCTGCACGTTGTGCCTTTCAGCTCTAGGGCAATGTAGCACACCCAGAGCAGGAGTCCTACTTCAGCCAGATCAGGCCTGCAAGGAAACTGCGTTTCACAGGCCTTTGGAAGAGATCTTCCCGGTAGGCTGTAAGAGCACTGTGCAGAGCGAGTCGTTTCTTAGCTTCCCAAAGAGCTGGAAGCAAGATGCTGTGGGGCCCAACTCGCCCTTTGGAAAGAAGCCTGCACGTTGTGCCTTTCAGCTCTAGGGCAATATAGCACACCCAGAGTAGAAGTCCTTCTTCAGCCAGATCAGGCCTGCAAAGAAACTGCGTTTCACCGGCCTTTGGAAGAGAATTTCCCGGTAGGCTGTAAGAGCACTGTGCAGAGCGAGTTGTTTCTTAGATTCACAAAGAGCTGGAAGCAAGATGCTGTGGGCCCTAACTCACCCTTAGGAAAGAAGCCTGCACGTTGTGCCTTCAGCTCTAGGACAATGTAGCACACCCAGAGCAGGAGTCCTACTTCAGCCAGATCAGGCCAGCAAAGAAACCGCGTTTCACAGGCATTTGGAAGAGATGTTCCCAGCAGGATGTAAGAGCACTGTGCAGAGCGAGTTGTTTCTTAGCGTTCCAAAGAGCTGGAAGCAAGATGCTGTGGGGCCCAACTCGCCCTTTGGAAAGAATCCTGCACGTTGTGCCTTTCAGCTCTACGGCAATGTAGCACACCCAGAGCAGAATTCATACTTCAGCCAGATCAGGCCTGCAAAGAAACTGTGTTTCACAGGCCTTTGGAAGTGATGTTCCCGGTAGGCTGTAAGAGCACTGTGCGGAGAGAGTTGTTTCTTAGCTTCCCAAAGAGCTGGAAGCAAGATGCTGTGGGGCCGAAATCGCCCTTTGGAAAGAAGCCTGCTCGTTGTGCCTTTGAGCTCTAGGGCAATGTAGCACACCCAGAGCAGAACTTCTACTTCAGCGAGATCAGGCTTGCAAAGAAACTGCTTTTCACAGGCCTTTGGAAGAGATGTTCCCGGTAGGCAGTAAGAGCACTGTGCAGAGCGAGTTGTTTCTTAGCTTTCCAAAGAGCTGGAAGCAAGATGCTGTGTGGCCCAACTCGCCCTTTGGAAAGAAGCCTGCACGTTGTGCCTTTCAGCTCTAGGGCAATGTAGCACACCCAGAGCAGAAGTCCTACTTCAGCCAAATCAGGCCTGCAAATAAACTGCGTTTCACAGGCCTTTGGAAGAGATGTTCCCGGTAGGCTGTAAGAGCACTGTGCAGAGCGAGTTGTTTCTTAGCTTCCCAAAGAGCTGGAAGCAAGATGCTGTGGGTCCCAACTCGCCCTTTGGAAAGAAGCCTGCACATTGTGCCTTTCAGCTCTAGGGCAATATAGCACACCCAGAGCAGAAGTCCTACTTCAGCCAGATCAGGCCTGCAAAGAAACTGCGTTTCACAGGCCTTTGGAAGAGATGTTCCCGGTAGGCTGTAAGAGCACTGTGCAGAGCGAGTTGTTTCTTAGCTTCCCAAAGAGCTGGAAGCAAGATGCTGTGGGGCCCAACTCACCCTTTGGAAAGAAGCCTGCACGTTGTGCCTTTCAGCTCTAGGGCAATGTAGCACACCCAGAGCAGAAGTCCTACTTCAGCCAGATCAGGCCTGGAAAGAAACTTCTTTTCACAGGCCTTTGGAAGAGATGTTCCCGGTAGGCTGTAAGAGCACTGTGCAGAGCGAGTTGTTTCTTAGCTTCCCAAAGAGCTGGAAGCAAGATGCTGTGGGGCCCAACTCGCCCTTTGGAAAGAAGCCTGCACGTTGTCGTTTTCAGCTCTACGGCAATGTAGCACACCCAGAGCAGAAGTCCTACTTCAGCCAGATCAGGCCTGCAAAGAAACTGCGTTTCACAGGCCTTTGGAAGAGATGTTCCCGGTAGGCTGTAAGAGCACTGTGCAGAGAGAGTTGTTTCTTAGCTTCCCAAAGAGCTGGAAGCAAGATGCTGTGGGGCCCAAATCGCCCTTTGGAAAGAAGCCTGCTCGTTGTGCCTTTCAGCTCTAGCCAATGTAGCACACCCAGAGCAGAAGTTCTACTTCAGCCAGATCAGGCCTGCAAAGAAACTGCTTTTCACAGTCCTTTGGAAGAGATGTTCCCGGTAGGCAGTAAGAGCACTGTGCAGAGCGAGTTGTTTCTTAGCTTCACAAAGAGCTGGAAGCAAGATGCTGTGGGGCCCAACTCGCCCTTTGGAAAGAAGCCTGCACGTTGTGCCTTTCAGCTCTAGGGCAATGTAGCACACCCAGAGCAGAAGTCCTACTTCAGCCAGATCAGGCCTGCAAAGAAACTGCGTTTCACAGGCCTTTGGAAGAGATGTTCCCGGTAGGCTGTAAGAACACTGTGAAGAGCGAGTTGTTTCTTAGCTTCCCAAAGAGCTGGAAGCAAGATGCTGTGGGGCACAACTCACCCTTTGGAAATAAGCCTGCACGTTGTGCCTTTCAGATCTAGGGCAATGTAGCACACCCAGAGCAGAAGTTCTACTTCAGCGAGATCAGGCCTGCAAAGAAACTGCTTTTCACAGGCCTTTGGAAGAGATGTTCCCGGTAGGCAGTAAGAGCACTGTGCAGAGCGAGTTGTTTCTTAGCTTCCCAAAGAGCTGGAAGCAAGATGCTGTGGGGCCCAACTCGCCCTTTGGAAAGAAGCCTGCACGTTGTGCCTTTCAGCTCTAGGGCAATGTAGCACACCCAGAGCAGAAGTCCTACTTCAGCCAGATCAGGCCTGCAAAGAAACTGTGTTTCACAGGCCTTTGGAAGAGATGTTCCCGGTAGGCTGTAAGAGCACTGTGCAGAGCGACTTGTTTCTTAGCTTCCCAAAGAGCTGGAAGCAGGATGCTGTGGGGCCGAACTCGCCCTTTGGAAAGAAGCCTGCACGTTGTGCCTTTCTGCTCTAGGGCAATGTAGCACACCCAGAGCAGGAGTCCTACTTCAGCGAGATCAGGCCTGCAAAGAAACTGCGTTTCACAGGCGTTTGGAAGAGATGTTCCCGGTAGGCTGTAAGAGCACTGTGCAGAGTGAGTTGTTTCTTAGCTTCCCAAAGAACTGGAAGCAAGATGCTGTGGGGCCCAACTCGCCCTTTGGAAAGAAGCCTGCACGTTGTGCCTTTCACCTCTAGGGCAGTGCCGCAAACTGAGAGCAGAAGTTCTACTTCAAGAAGATCACACCTGCAAAGAAACTGCGTTTCACAGGCCTTTGGAAGAGATGTTCCCGGTAGGCTGTAAGAGCACTGTGCCGAGCAAGTTGTTTCTTAGCTTCCCAAAGAGCTGGAAGCAAGATGCTGTGGGGCCCAACTCGCCCTTTGGAAAGAAGCCAGCTCGTTGTGCCTTTCAGCTCTAGGGCAATGTAGCACACCCAGAGCAGAAGTCCTACTTCAGCCAGATCAGGCCTGCAAAGAAACTGCTTTTCACAGGCCTTTGGAACAGATGTTCCCGGTAGGCAGTAAGAGCACTGTGCAGAGCGAGTTGTTTCTTAGCTTTCCAAAGAGCTGGAAGCAAGATGCTGTGTGGCCCAACTCGCCCTTTGGAAAGAAGCCTGCACGTTGTGCCTTTCAGCTCTAGGGCAATGTAGCACACCCAGAGCAGAAGTCCTACTTCAGCCAGATCAGGCCTGCAAAGAAACTGCGTTTCACAGGCCTTTGGAAGAGATGTTCCCGGTAGGCTGTAAGAGCACTGTGCAGAGAGAGTTGTTTCTTAGCTTCCCAAAGAGCTGGAAGCAAGATGCTGTGGGGCCCAACTCGCCCTTTGGAAAGAAGCCTGCACGTTGTGCCTTTCAGCTCTAGGGCAATGTAGCACACCCAGAGCAGAAGTCCTACTTCAGCCAGATCAGGCCTGCAAAGAAACTGCGTTTCACAGGCCTTGGGAAGAGATGTTCCCGGTAGGCTGTAACAGCACTGTGCAGAGCGACTTGTTTCTTAGCTTCCCAAAGAGCTGGAAGCAAGATGCTGAGGGGCCGAACTCGCCCTTTGGAAAGAAGCCTGCACGTTGTGCCTTTCTGCTCTAAGGCAATGTAGCACACCCAGAGCAGGAGTCCTACTTCAGCCACATCAGGCCTGCAAAGAAACTGCGTTTCTCAGGCCTTTGGAAGCGATGTTCCCGGTAGGCTGTAAGAGTACTGTGCAGAGTGAGTTGTTTCTTAGCTTCCCAAAGAGCTGGAAGCAAGATGCTGTGGGGCCCAACTCGCCCTTTGGAAAGAAGCCTGCACGTTGTGCCTTTCAGCTCTAGGGCATTGCCGCACACTCAGAGCAGAAGTTCTACTTCAAGAAGATCACGCCTGCAAAGAAACTGCGTTTCACAGGCCTTTGGAAGTGATGTTCCCGATAGGCTGTAAGAGCGCTGTGCAGAGCAAGTTGTTTCGTAGCTTCCCAAAGAGCTGGAAGCAAGATGCTGTGTGGCCCAACTAGCCCTTTGGAAAGAAGCCTGCACGTTGTGCCTTTCAGCTCTAGGGCAATGTAGAACACCCAGAGCAGATGTCCTACTTCAGCCTGATCAGGCCTGCAAAGAAACTGCGTTTCACAGGCCTTTGAAAGAGATGTTCTCGGTAGGCTGTAAGAGCACTGTGCAGAGCGAGTTGTTTCTTAGCTTCCCAAAGAGCTGGAAGCAAGATGCTGTGGGGCCCAAATCGCCCTTTGGAAAGAAGCCTGCACGTTGTGCCTTTCAGCTCTAGGGCAATGTAGCACACCCAGAGCAGAAGTCCTACTTCAGCCAGATTAGGCCTGCAAAGAAACTGTGTTTCACAGGCCTTTGGAAGAGATGTTCCCGGTAGGCTGTAAGAGCACTGTGCAGAGCGAGTTGTTTCTTAGCTTCCCAAAGACCTGGAAGCAAGATGGTGTGGGGCCCAACTCGCCCTTTGGAAAGAAGCCTGCACGTTGTGCCTTCAGCTAAGGACAAAGTAGCACACCCAGAACAGGAGTCCTACTTCAGCCAGATCAGGCCTGCAAAGAAACTGCGTTTCACAAGCCTTTGGAAGAGATGTTCCCGGTAGGCTGTAACAGCACTGTGCAGAGCGAGTTGTTTCTTAGCATCCCAAAGAGATGGAAGCAAGATGCTGTGGGGCCCAACTCGCCCTTTGGAAAGAAGCCTGCACGTTGTGCCTTTCAGCTCTAGGGCAATGTAGCACAACCAGAGCAGAAGTCCTACTTCAGCCAGATCAGGCCTGCAAAGAAACTGCGTTTCACAGGCCTTTGGAAGAGATGTTCCCGGTAGGCTGTAACAGCACTGTGCAGAGTTAGTTGTTTCTTAGCATCCCAAAGAGATGGAAGCAAGATGCTGTGGGGCCCAACTCGCCCTTTGGAAAGAAGCCTGCACGTTGTGCCTTTCAGCTCTAGGGCAATGTAGCACACCCAGTGAAGAAGTTCTACTTCACCAAGATGAGTCCTGCAAAGAAACTGCTGTTCACAGGCCTTTGGAAGAAATGTTCCCGGTAGGCTGTAAGAGCACTGTGCAGAGCGACTTGATTCTTAGCTTCCCAAAGAGCTGGAAGCAAGATGCTGTGGGGCCCAACTCGCCCTTTGGAAAGAAGCCTGCACGTTGTGCCTTCAGCTCTAGGACAATGTAGCACAGCCAGAGCAGGAGTCCTACTTCAGCCAGATCAGGCCGGCAAACAAACCGCGTTTCACAGGCCTTTGGAAGAGATGTTCCCGGTAGGCTGTAAGAGCACTGTGCAGAGCGACTTCTTTCTTAGCTTCCCAAAGAGCTGGAAGCAGGATGCTGTGGGGCCGAACTCGACCTTTGGAAAGAAGCCTGAACGTTGTGCCTTTCTGCTCTAGGGCAATGTAGCACACCCAGAGCAGGAGTCCTACTTCAGCCAGATCAGGCCTGCAAACAAACTGCGTTTCACAGGCCCTTGGAAGAGATGTTCCCGGTAGGCTGTAAGAGCACTGTGCAGAGCGAGTTGTTTCTTAGCTTCCCAAAGAGCTGGAAGCAAGATGCTGTGGGGCCCAACTCGCCCTTTGGAAAGAAGCCTGCACGTTGCGCCTTTCAGCTCTAGGGCAATGTAGCACACCCAGAGAAGAAGTCCTACTTCAGCCAGATCAGGCCTGCCAAGAAATTGCATTTCACAGGCCTTTGGAAGAGATGTTTCCGGTAGGCTGTAAGAGCACTGTGCAGAGCGAGTTGTTTCTTAGCTTCCCAAAGAGCTGGAAGCAAGATGCTGTGGGGCCCAACTCGCCCTTTGGAAAGAAGCCTGCACGTTGTGCCTTTCAGCTCTAGGGCAATGTAGCACACCCAGAGCAGAAGTCCTACTTCAGCCAGATCAGGCCTGCAAACAAACTGCGTTTCACAGGCCTTTGGAAGAGATGTTCCCGGTAGGCTGTAAGAGCACTGTGCAGAGCGAGTTGTTTCTTAGCTTCCCAAAGAGCTGGAATCAAGAGGCTGTGGGGTCCAACTCGCCCTTTGGAAAGAAGCCTGCACGTTGTGCCTTTCAGCTCTACGGCAATGTAGCACACCCAGAGCAGAAGTCCTACTTCAGCCAGATCAGGCCTGCAAAGAAACTGCGTTTCACAGGCCTTTGGAAGAGATGTTCCCGGTAGGCTGTAAGAGCACTGTGCAGAGCGAGTTGTTTATTAGCTTCCCAAAGAGCTGGAAGCAAGATGCAGTGGGGCCCAACTCGCCCTTTGGAAAGAAGCCTGCACGTTGTGCCTTCAGCTCTAGGACAATGTAGCACAGCCAGAGCAGGAGTCCTACTTCAGCCAGATCAGGCCGGCAAACAAACCGCGTTTCACAGGCCTTTGGAAGAGATGTTCCCGGTAGGCTGTAAGAGCACTGTGCAGAGCGACTTCTTTCTTAGCTTCCCAAAGAGCTGGAAGCAGGATGCTGTGGGGCCGAACTCGACCTTTGGAAAGAAGCCTGAACGTTGTGCCTTTCTGCTCTAGGGCAATGTAGCACACCCAGAGCAGGAGTCCTACTTCAGCCAGATCAGGCCTGCAAACAAACTGCGTTTCACAGGCCCTTGGAAGAGATGTTCCCGGTAGGCTGTAAGAGCACTGTGCAGAGCGAGTTGTTTCTTAGCTTCCCAAAGAGCTGGAAGCAAGATGCTGTGGGGCCCAACTCGCCCTTTGGAAAGAAGCCTGCACGTTGCGCCTTTCAGCTCTAGGGCAATGTAGCACACCCAGAGAAGAAGTCCTACTTCAGCCAGATCAGGCCTGCCAAGAAATTGCATTTCACAGGCCTTTGGAAGAGATGTTTCCGGTAGGCTGTAAGAGCACTGTGCAGAGCGAGTTGTTTCTTAGCTTCCCAAAGAGCTGGAAGCAAGATGCTGTGGGGCCCAACTCGCCCTTTGGAAAGAAGCCTGCACGTTGTGCCTTTCAGCTCTAGGGCAATGTAGCACACCCAGAGCAGAAGTCCTACTTCAGCCAGATCAGGCCTGCAAACAAACTGCGTTTCACAGGCCTTTGGAAGAGATGTTCCCGGTAGGCTGTAAGAGCACTGTGCAGAGCGAGTTGTTTCTTAGCTTCCCAAAGAGCTGGAATCAAGAGGCTGTGGGGTCCAACTCGCCCTTTGGAAAGAAGCCTGCACGTTGTGCCTTTCAGCTCTACGGCAATGTAGCACACCCAGAGCAGAAGTCCTACTTCAGCCAGATCAGGCCTGCAAAGAAACTGCGTTTCACAGGCCTTTGGAAGAGATGTTCCCGGTAGGCTGTAAGAGCACTGTGCAGAGCGAGTTGTTTATTAGCTTCCCAAAGAGCTGGAAGCAAGATGCAGTGGGGCCCAACTCGCCCTTTGGAAAGAAGCCTGCACGTTGTGCCTTTCAGCTGTAGGGCAATGTAGCACACCCAGAGCAGAAGTCCTACTTGAGCCAGATCAGGCCTGCAAAGAAACTGCGTTTCACAGGCCTTTGGAAGAGATGTTCCCGGTAGGCTGTAAGAGCACTGTGCAGAGCGAGTTGTTTCTTAGCTTCCCAAAGAACTGCAAGCAAGATGCTGTGGGGCCCAACTCGCCCTTTGGAAAGAAGCCTGCACGTTGCGCCTTTCAGCTCTAGGGCAATGTAGCACACCCGTAGCAGAAGTCCTACTTCAGCCAGATCAGGCCTGCAAAGAAACTGCGTTTCACAGGCCTTTGGAAGAGATGCTCCCGGTAGGCTGTAAGAGCACTGTGCAGAGCGAGTTGTTTCTTAGCTTCCCAAAGAGCTACAAGCAAGATGCTGTGGGGCCCAACTCGCCCTTTGTAAAGCAGCCTGCACGTTGTCCCTTTCAGTTCTGTGGCAAGGTAGCGCACCCAGACCAGAAGTCCTCCTTCAGCCAGATCAGGCCTGCAAAGAAACTGCGTTTCACAGGCCTTTGGAAGAGATGTTCTCGGTAGGCTGTAAGGGCACTGTTCAGAGAGAGTTGTTTCTTAGCTTCCCAAAGAGCTGGAAGCAAGATGCTGTGGGGCCCAACTCGCCCTTTGGAAAGAAGCCTGCACATTGTGCCTTTCAGCTCAAGGGCAATGTAGCACACCCAGAGCAGAAGTCCTACTTCAGCCAGATCAGGCCTGCAAAGAAACTGCGTTTCACAGGCCTTTGGAAGAGATGTTCCCGGTAGGCTGTAAGAGCACTGTGCAGAGCGAGTTGTTTCTTAGCTTCCCTAGGAGCTGGAAGCAAGATGCTGTGGGGCCCAACTCGCCCTTTGGAAAGAAGCCTGCACGTTGTGCCTTTCAGCTCTAGGGCAATGTAGCACACCCAGGGCAGAAGTCCTACTTCAGCCAGATCAGGCCTGCAAAGAAACTGCGTTTCACAGGCCTTTGGAAGAGATGTTCCCGGTAGGCTGTAAGAGCACTGTGCAGAGCGAGTTGTTTCTTAGCTTCCCAAAGAGCTGGAAGCAAGATGCTGTGGGGCCCAACTCGCCCTTTTTAAAGAAGCCTGCACGTTGTGCCTTTCAGCTCTAGGGCAATGTAGCACACCCAGAGCAGAAGTCCTACTTCAGCCAGATCAGGCCTGCAAAGAAACTGCGTTTCACAGGCCTTTGGAAGAGATGTTCCCGGTAGGCTGTAAGAGCACTGTGCAGAGCGAGTTGTTTCTTAGCTTCCATAAGAGCTGGAAGCAAGATGCTGTGGGGCCCAACTCGCCCTTTGGAAAGAAGCCTGCACGTTGTGCCTTTGAGCTCTAGGGCAATGT